>NC_056667.1:106275906-106641004 GCF_018350195.1 Panthera tigris | reverse complement strand
TACTTGCAGATTTACACACTGATGTGATGTGCTCTCTGTGGCCCTCATCAGTGGGGGGGGGGGGGGGAGGGGGACTTGTGGTCCACTAGACACCCAAACTCATATTCTCTCACTTCTTCAAAACTGACTCAGTGCCTGAGCTGCCCCCATTTCGCAGCTTTTTCCTTCATGCTCCCCAAACAGCATGTGTTGCTTCCTCCTGCAAAAGTTAACTTGCCTACTCTCTATTAGGCTCTCTGTTCTGAACTGGCATTTAGAAGGACTTCTAGACACAGTACATTCAAGAAAAGAAGCTCCATAAGCTATTTACCCCACCATTCAATTCATGGGTGTTGTTACCTAGATAAATAAAGCATGGCCAAAACAAAACCCATGGATAACCTCTTAGTATTCATTTGTTGAACCACAGTAACACCTCGGCTAATATTACTCACTAGGCCTCGTGGGGAAAACATGAGTGCCTTGGCTATGCAGACGTCTGTAGGCACCACTACCATGTGACCTGAAATATTTCCTAACCTCCCTAAAGATCATTTAACATCTCTGTAGAGTAGAGGTAAGAACTACACCGGCCTCCTAATTTCTTTGACCTCAGTCGTAGAGACATCTTTCTAGAAATGTCTCCTCAGGCAAGGGAAACAAGAGAAAAATTAAACTATTGAGTCTACACCAAAATAAAAACCTTTTGCACAGGGAAGGAAATCATCACCAAACAAAAAGGCCACCTACTAAGTGGGAGAACATATTTTCAAAAGATACATCTGATAAGGGGTCAATACCCAAAATATATGAAGAACTTACACTAGACAACATCAAAACAAAACAAAACAGATAATCTGATTTAAAAATGAGCTAGAGGAATTTATCCTACACTTTCCAAAGAAGACATGCAGATGGCCAACAAACATATGAAAAGATGCTCAACTCACTAATCCTTACAGAAATGCAGATCAAAACCATAATGACATATTCAGCTCACACACCTGTCAGAAGAGCTCAAATCAAAAACACAAGAAATAACAACTGTTGGCAAGGATTGTGGAGAAAAAGGAACCCTCGTGTATTTTTGGCGGGAATGTAAGTTGGTATAGCCACTGTGGAAAACAGTATCGTGGCTCCTCAAAAAATTAACAATGGAATGACCATAAGATCCAGTAAATCCATCACTGGTCATTTACCCAAAGAAAACAAAAACACTAATTTGAGAAGATATATGCACCTCTATGTTTATTGCAGCGTTATTTACAATAGCTAAGATCTGGAAGCAGCCCAAGTGTCCATTGATTATGTTTGTTGCAGCATTATTTACAATAGCCAAGATCTGGAAGCAACCCAAGTGTCCACTGTTAGATGACTGGGCAAAAGAGATGCGACAAATAAATACAATGGAAAATCATTCAGGCGATAAAAACAAAATAAAAAAAAAAGAACAAAACGAAAAATGAAAAACAAAAACAAAAAACAAAACAGAAGAAAAAACAACGAACCCTTGTCATTCATAACAACATGGATGGACCTGGAGGGTATAATGCTAAGTGAAAGTCCGAGAAAGACAAATACATGTGATTTTTATGCATGTGTGGAATTTAAGAAACAAAACAAACAAAGAAAACAGAGACAAAAAAAGAAAGCAGACTCTCAAGTACAGACAACAAACTGGTAGTAGTCAGAGGAGAGGTAGGTGGGAGCAGGCATGAAATAAGTGAGGGGGTTTAAGAGTACACCTACTGTGATGAGCGCTGAGGAATGTATAGAATTGTTGAGTCACCACGTTGTATGCCTGAAACTAATATAACACTGTTTGTTAGTTTATACTTCAATAAAAAAGGAACTACACCTGCCTCAAAAATTTGCTGCAAAAACTCAGTGAAATACCTAATATGAGGCACATTATGTGATAGGTCTTCAAGAAACGGAGCTGTCCATATATCTGATAAAGGGTTTAATTTCCAAAATATATAAGGAACACCTTCAATTCCATAGCAAAAAAAAAATGATAACCTTAATTTTTTATTTATTTTTAAATCTTTATTTATTTTTGAGAGAGAGAGAGAGAGCAGGGGAGGGGCAGAGAGAGAGTGTGAGACCTAGAATCTGAAGCCGGCTCCAGGGTCTGAGCTGTCAGCACAGAGCCTGACGTGGTGCTGGAGCTCATGAACCACGAGATCATAACCTCAGCCGATGTCTAACAATGAACCGACTGAGCCACCCAGGTGCCCCAATAACCTTAATTTTTAAATGGAGAAACTATTTGAATAGCCATTTCATCAAAGACATAGACGACCAACTGCTACACGTAAAGATGCTCAACATCACTTATCATTAGGGAAATGCAAATCAAAGCCACATGCGATATCACTTCATGCCTGTTAGGATGACTGCCATAAGAAAAAAAAAAAAAAGGACAGTAACAAATGTTGGTGAGGCTGTGAGGTTGTAGAGAAAAGGGAACATTTGTACACTATTCGTGGAAATGCAAAATGGTGAAGCAACTATGAAAAACAGTACGGAGGTTCCTCAAAAACTTGAAAAATAGAACTACCCTATGATCCAGCAGTTCCTTGCCTGGTATTTACCCAAAAGAATTTAAATCAGGATCTGGAAGAAATATCAGCACTCTCGCATTCGTTTCAGCATTACTCACCACACCTAAATGTCTATCAGCAGATGAATGGATAAAGAAATATGGTATATAGGTACAATGGAATATTATTCAGCTATAAAGGAAGGAAACAAGGAAACACTGCCATCTGAGACAACGTGGATAAGCCTGGAAGATGTTATGTCAAGAGAAATAGGCCAGGTCCAGAAAGATAAATACTGCATGAATCCCCTGAGTGGGGTATCTAAAACAGTCAAACTCATGGAGGTAAAGAATAGAATCATGGTTGCCAGGGACTGAGTGAGGAAAACAGCGAGGTGCTTATCAACGGGTATAAAATTTCAGTTATGCAAGATGAGTCAGTTCTAGAAGTCTGCTTACCACAGCATGCCTGTAGATCACAATACTGTACTGTGGACTTAAGAATCTGTTAGGTGGGTGACCTCATGTTAGGTGCTCTTACCACGATAGAATTTGTTTCAAAAGAAAAGAGACGTGAACCCTAAAAGGTAGAAACATAATAAGGTAAGGTAAGGCACTAATCACAATACCTAAGAGAGACTGGCATTGTGTGGATAAGGTCCCTCAGGCTAAGATCTTTCCTGCTCCCCCCTCTCTTCCAGCTGACATCACTGTTAATCAGAAGGCATTAGTGGGATATACCTTCCCTGTTTCTTACCTCTGAGAAGGGTGTCCTCTGCCTGAAGGGAGCCTTGTCACTTAGGGCTCTTTACCCAGAAGAATGCTGTGCACCATCTGCAGTATGTCCAACTCCATTGGTGGGAAAGGTACAGGGAGAATGTCGGGGGATCAACATGGGGGTTTGAGGAGGTAGGAACCTCCATGGGTTGCACCCTGTTCCTGAACTAACTCTCTCTGTCTCTCTCTCTGTCTCTGTCTCTCTGTCTCTGTCTCTCTCTCTCTCTGCAGCCCAGAGGAGCAGACCAGAGGATGGTTAGTTGGTCTCGCCTAGCACCCTGAGGTTTAGCATTAGAGTCACCTGGACGGCCATTGGAGGCTGACATCTTGCAGGGATGCCAGAAGGAACAGGGATGCTCTTGGGATGGCTGAGGCAATTCCAGAACATTCCTTGTCATGTTGAAATCCTAGAAGCTACAGGTGGTACCTGCTGGAGTAAGGGAATGACCTAAGGATCCTGTGATCCACAGCAGTTCTCCCGACCCAATTTTAGACCTGCTTCTCTTTGACTCATGAATTACTAATAGATTCCAAAGTTATTTTCACCAATAAATTACTTGGGTTGTCATTTATGTTTGATAAACTGGAGGAGGATCAGACTTTCTTAAGATGAGAAGACTTGATGAGGTTTACTGTCTTCAGAGAGAGGGATGATTATTTCTTGATTTGCAGAGATGGTGAGTGAAAGAGAGGTGACCCTACTTTTAACAAATAATGGTACTCCACCCACTCTGCTCAAATAGATTTTATAACTATTAATAATACATGCAAGTATTCAAAAATAAATAAGAAATACAACATATAAGTAAAGAAATCTGTTGGCACACATTGTTAGCAAATTGGCATGGTATACACACAATGATTAGGTTTCAATCCAGAGTCTTTGTCTGAATCAGGTGTGTAACGCTGAGCAATTTTCTTAACACTTCTACAGTTCTCAGTTTCCTCTGAAGACAATGGCGATAATAGTACTTCTCTGACAGACTTTTTTATACCGTGCAAAGGATTATTTAACACAACTCTTAAAGGTTGGAAATGGCAAAGCTGAGAGACCTGGTCCCAAAGTTCCTCATTTGCAAAATTTGATTTTGAAGGAAAAGACAGAGGTATGTAATGGGTATTAGATAAAGAAAGAAAGCAAGGAAGGTAGAGAGGTGGAGGGTAAGGGACAGGAAAGAAGAGGAGAGGGGAAAGAGAGATGATTGTATTTCCCAAGGGCCCCTTGGATTTGACTTGAGTTAACGTTTATAGCCGAGTTCTTTATGTAAGTAACTTCATTGTTGACACTGGGATGAGAACACATTTTGTCCTCCAAGTGTCAGCAAGGTGGTCCTCTTCCCACACATCGTGTGAACATCCAGCGTCCACCCTCTCTATAAACTTTCAGGCTCCCAGGAAATGGAGTTATCTTGACTTCCGCCCCGCCCGCCCCCGCCCCCCCCCCCCCCGCCCCGCTCCACCCCGCTCCGCCCCGCCTCCGGTTTTGTGCGGTTTTCCCATCACACACACCCAGTCATGCCAGCTTCACAGACTAAGTATTTCTGGAATCCACTTCACCCCTTCTGTGCTGACTACCATGGCCCTAGTTCAGGACCTCCTCATCTCCGCTGGATCATTACCACTCCTTCCCGACATAGCTGTCTTCCCCATTCTTGTTTGATTCAAACCCATCTTCTGCATTGCAGTCAGAGAAATTTCTCAACAAGTCCGAGCTGACCCTGTCACCTGCCTGCCTACAACACTTCAGCTTAGCAGGATAAGTCCCTGGTCCAACACACAGCCATCTCTTGCCCTCCAGACCCCTTCCTTGTTGTTCCATCCATTCCTTGATCCATGTGCAGTTACAGTATCAGTCTTCTGGTAATTTTCTCACACATCATCTTCTTCTCCCTGCAGGGCCTTTAGTCATCATTTTTACCTGGATACAGTGGACACCATTCTCAACAAAGCCATCACTTCAGTGAAAAGCCTTTCTGGATCCCTTCCACTGGGACAGGTGTCGCACCTGAGAGTCTCCTGAAACTGGCTGAGCCTCACTGATGATATCCATCCTCCCTCAGTGGGCTTTCCACTCACCTGCTTCTCCCCCAAGCCTGCAGCTCTTCCGCCACAGGGACTGTAGCTTCCCCATTCTGCACGTGGGACACGTGGCCAAGACCTGAACAGATCAGATGTGGAAATAGTATCTGTTGAATAAATAAATGGTTTAGGTTCCTAAATTCCGTTATCTTACATGAGCTTCACAACAGTCTTGTGACTTCCCGGGAGGAAGACCATTTTACCACCTCTGAGACAGAAAAAAAAAAAAAAATAACACTTAACTGCAGTGCATTCTCTCTCCTTCCTCATTCCCCCACCCCACCCCTCACCGCCTGCTGCTGACTATTCTTGTGTGCTACTGAGTTGCATAATGGATAAAGAGCAGGACATAAAGAATTACAGAAATCCCAGATAGGTTAACACTAGGATGGACAGGACAACACTTGCAAAGGAAAACAACTGAGCTGGAAATGGGGAAGGATGGGCAAGAGAAACAAAAGCAGCAAACACTGAGCAAACACTGCTCTTCGGAGCATAAAGGAGCAAGTGAGGGAGAAATACAGGCAAGATGTGAGAAGAGAAGAGGGGAGAGGACAGGGCGGGAGAGGAGAGGACTGGAAGTTAAGGGCAGTGGCTATGCAAAGGTGACTACAAATTTAGGGAAATAGGTAAGGAAGATTTAAGCCTTTTTTTTTTTTTTGTCATGTTTCCAGTTTGCCACTTTTGTTTCAAATTTAAATTCAAATTAGCTAACATACAGCATAGTATTGGTTTCAGGAGTAGAATTGATTGGCTCATTCATCACTTACATACAACACCCAGTGCTCATCCCAACAAGTGCCCTCCTTAATGTCCATCACCCATCTAGCCCATCCCTCCCCCACCTCCCCTCCAGCAACCCTCAGTTTGTTCTATTTAAGGGTCTCTTATGGTTTGCCTCCCTCTCTGTTTTTCTCTTATTTTCCTTTTCCTTCCCTTCTCCTGCGTTCATCTGTTTTGCTTCTAAATTCCACATAAGAGTGAAAGCATACATTTGTCTTCCTCTGACTGATTGATTTTGCTCAGCATAATACACTCCAATTCCATCCATGCTGCTGCAAATGCCAAGATTTCATTCTTTTTAATCACCAAGAAATATTCCCTTGTATATGCACCACATCTTCTTTATCCATTCATCAGGCGATGGGCATTTGTGCTCTTTCCATAATTTGGCTATTGTTGAGAGTGCTGCTGTAAACACTGGGTCCAGTTCGCCACTTTGGAAATACACATTTAAATTAACTTTAAGCATTTTAATGAATTTTAACATTGTTTTTCTTTCTGAGAACTTGTATTGGTTTTTTCTTTTGAATGCAACCCTGAGCTAAATCCAGAACAAGATTGTTCAGCCCTGTTTGAGGTCTATTTTGTGAATTATTGCTCAGGTTCGAGCAATAAAACCTCAGGTGCCAGTGTCATCTGAATCTTGAACTGAATCATGACCCTGGACTCAGCAAGGGGCCCCTGCCTACTATTAGCTGGGCTGTTAAAGTATGGAGAAGAGGAGTGAGATTAATATCATGCTCACTGTGAATATATTTAGGCATCAAATGGACAGAAGTTGTAAAGACTACTCAAAAATCAGAAATATAATCTCAGGATCCTCCCAGTGTTAAGTGACATTTCTAAATGGACAATGCCTACAGTCTCCCTCATGAAATTAGAGAATAGGAAACTGCACTTTGCCCAGTGTCCACAGATATCAATAGTCCTAGGAAAGGAGTGTCTTCTGCTGCATGAAATGAGTGACCCGCATTCCTTTCCCTCCTGCTGCAGAGGTGCTGAGCACTCTGAAGCCTCCGCTTCTGCTCGAAGGCCACATGGACGGTGCGATTCTGGGCCAGGAATGTGGGAGGAGACAGACCCATGACTGAGTCATCCCACTGAAATGCAGCCCCAGGGCCCCGGCTAGTGACCAACGTGAAATGAGGGATGGCAGGGTCCTGCCATGGAATGGGAGCCTCAGACTCCGCAGTCTGACCAACCCAGACCTCTGACTTCGATCAGATCCTGACCACAGCCAACCTCTGCTGAATCAAATGCCTTTTTGGGTAAACTATGTATGTTTACCAATGTGCTTGCCAACATTTTATTTTAATTTCTATGTCACATAAAGTCTTAGGAGCCCCTCAGTACAGGGAGTTTGTCTCATTCAGTCTGGGGCCTCAATGTCTACCCTAGAGCATCATGCATAATCAGGATCTGCTAGCACAGGTCAGGAATGGCCCTCTGGGTCTGCCCTATCTGCAGTCTCCCAGCACATGGTCCATGCAGGGAGACCAAGCAGGGAAGGAGCTAGAAGTTTTGTCATGTGAGGCCCCATGGACGTGCGCCTGGGAAAGAAGAGGAGGCCGGGTGAGTCAGGGCACCAGCTGTCCCACCTGATTCCCCCCCTCCCACCCTGGACTAAAGAGTGGAGCCACAGGCCCGCAGCTCAGGGCGCTGAGGTTTGCTAGGTTCAATGTAGAACAAGAAAGACATTTCCAAGTCAGAGTTGCCCCCAAGGCTGGGACTGTCACTGGTCGAGCCATGAAACTTCTGCCTGATGCAGAAATCGGGCTTTAAAGCGAGAACATAGTTTTGAATCTTGAAATAGGGTCTTATAGGCAGCTGCAGGACTCCAAGTTACCTGAGGAACTGACAAGCACAGGGCTCCAGAAGCTCAGTGTCCTGGAAAAAAAGAGAAGCAAAAGGACACTTGAGAGATTTAATGTATTTTACTAGTTTTGTGTGGGCTTTTTGCTGCCATTTTTAAGTCGATAAATACAAAATTAAAGAAAGGGATGCTTCAAATGAGAGATTGGATATGATCCTTTACAATTTGGAATGAACCAACAAACAAACTGAAGCTTGGAATGTTTCTAACAGGTGTAGAAGAATTGCTAAATACAGCTCCTCAGGAGCCTTGTGAAGCCCGCATAGGCTGTGTATGTAAGAGCTAGGAGCTTTCCTACTGCTACCTATAGCTACCATCTCTCTCCCTAGGGCAGCTCCATGGTCTTTGATCAGCCTTGTGAGACAATGGTAGTGTGGGAGTGCCCAGGTGGGCTTGAGGAAAGAAGCTGAGCTGTCTGCCTAACTCTGGCATGACAGTGGGGTAAATCGGGTGTCATTTGTGACGAAAATGACAAGCCCAGGATAAAAGCTGTGCGAAACCATCCCTGTGATTTTCCACAAAAATATTTGAGAACTGGATTATGTGTGCCTGTGTGTTTATGTGAGGGTTTTGTCAATATACCCGCAGGGTATATAGATTCTTATATTTGATATGTTAATTATACTTGGATAAAAAAAATAATAATAACAAGATGAAATCCTATCAGCCGGAATAATCACTATCAACATCTTGGTGTGTTGACTGCTTGACATTTTTTTCTTTAGTTTACTCTTTCTTTGCTTTAAGCTTTTGATTTTGAGAAATTTAAGACATATATGGAAATACTGAATATCTGCATCACTCAAAATGAGTAACTAGTGATATCATGTGATACCTGGTCAGAATTTTTCACCTGTAATTAATTTTTAAAATTACAAAATGCATTTATATTGTTTCATTTGAAAGAGAAATATAACTATAAAGAAAAGCCTAAGATACCTTTGACTCCTCTTCTAACTCATTCCCAGAATCAAATAATCATGAGTGTCACATACAGTATTTCATTTAAAAATGTACCTATTGAAGTATAAGTAGCATCGAGTGTTAGATTAGTTTCAGGTGTGCAATATAACGATTCAACACTTTGATACATTACTCAGTGCTCCTCACAATAAGTGTGTTCTCAATCCCCTTTATCTATTTTGCCCATCCCCCCACCCACCTTCCCCCTGGCGACCACTAGTTTGTTCTCTGTATTTAAGAGTCTATTTGTTTTTCTTCCTCTCCTTTTCTCTGTGTTTGTTCTTTTGTCTTGATTCTTAAATTCCGCGTATGAGTGAAATCCTGTGGTATCTGTCTTTCTCTGACTTCCTTCGCTTAGCATTATACCCTGTAGCACCATCCATGTTGTTGCAAATGGCAAGATTTCATTCTTTATAATGGTTGAATAATATTCCATAATGTATATAAATTATATATAAATATATATAATCTGTACAATTTTATATATAAATCATTTATATATAATAAAATTTAATTATAGTTATATATTTATATAATATATAGTGTATAATTATAATTATATTGATATGATTATAATAATTATATTGATATAGTTATATATATAAATATATGGAATAACATATAATTTATATAAAATAAACACCCCACCCACACACACACACGCACACGCACGTGTGTGTGTGTGTGTGTGTGTGTGTATGTGTGTCTGTATACACATCTTCTTTATCCATTCATCTATCGATGGACACTTGAGTTGCTTCCATATCTTGGTTATTGTAAAGAATGTTGTAGTAAACATCGGAGGGCATATATCTCTTTTTTTAAGATTTTATTTTTAAGTAATCTCTACATCCAACGTGGAGCTCCAACTCATAACCCTGAGTTCAAGAGTCGCATGCTCCACTGACTGAGCCAGCCAGGTGCCTCAGGAGTGCATATGTCTTTTTTGAACTAGTGTTTTCATTTTCTTTGGGTAATGGATGGATCCATTAAATCCAGTAGTGGATTTACTGGATCATATGGTAATTCTATTTTTACCTTTTTAAGGGACCTCCATATTGTTTTCCACAGTGGCAGCACCAATTTGCATTCCTACCAGCAGTGCACGTGGGTTCCTTTTCCTCCACGTCCTGGCCAACACTTGTTATTTCTTGTGTTTTTGATTTTAGCCATTCTGACAGGTATAGGGTGTAGTTTTGATTTGTATTTCCCTGATGCATAGTGATGTTGAAAATCTTTTCATCCGTTTGTTCCTCTTTGGAAAAATGTCTATTCAGGTCCTCTGGCCATTTTTAATGGGATTATTTTTGCAGGTGAAGGCTTTAAAGATTTTGGATATTGACATTCTATCAGATACATCACTTGCAAATCTCTTCTCCCATTTCAGTAGCTTGTCTTTTCTGTTTTCTTGACGGCTTCCTTTTCTATGTTAAAATATTTTGTTTTATTACTATATGCTATTTTTATATATTTCATATATACATGTGCCTATAAAAATAAATAGTATTGATTTTTGTGTCTATTTTTGTTTTCATGGGCCACTATCTATCTAATCCATGTAGACACACACACACACACACACACACACACACACACACAGATTTTATTTTTAAAAAGCTTTCGATGAATTTCTAAAGTTACTATCATTAGTTAATTAATTTTTCCTAAATTCTTCGTTTATTGTAAAAGATGTTACTTACAGGTAATGGCTAATTCAAGTCATTGGCTGTTAGGTATAGAGGATTTTTTGATGAAAACAAAACAGGGCAAACAAACAAAACAGGCTGTTCATGGACATAATCAACTGAATTAGGGATTTCAGCACATTTTTCTCAAACTCTATCTCCCTCACTCCCTCTTTTTCTGTATCTATTCACATATATAATATAATATATAATCAACCTATTAAAAAATCACATAATCCTGTTGAAATAAAAAAAAATAACATAATGGTTACACAGTATATACTACATAGAGTCAGATTTACATGCCTCTTTATGTACTAAAACATTATAGTTATTAATGTTTATTAAGTACCTACTAGGAGGCAGGCACTTCTCATTTAAAAAAAAATTTTTTTAACGTTTATTTATTACTGAGAGACAGAGCATGAGCATGGGAGGGGCAGAGAGAGGAGGAGACACAGAATCTGAAGCAGGCTCCAGGCTCTGAGCTGTCAACAGGGTGTCTGATGTGGGGCTGAAACTCACAAACCAGGAGATCATGAGCTGAGCTGAAGTTGGACGCCCAACCTACTGAGCCACCCAGGCGCCCCAGGTACTTTTCACTTAAATTAATCATCATAGTAACTCTCAGGATAAATACATTATTTTCTCCATTTTCCAGAGAAGTGCAGAGGCATCGCCTGGTTAAATGACTCACATAGGATCAGTCATACAGGAAGCCGTAGATTGAGGCCTGTGTGTCTCCAAAGCCCCTGGGTTTCTGTTACATAACATGCAGCTGGCTCTGGTATCACGTCAGCTTCTATTCAGTCACATGCTCAGGATTTGGTTTCTCTGCCTGCCTGACCATGTATACAATCTATTTCCCTTCCTTAGTTTTCTTCTTTAGTATGCTTTATATAAATTGTACAAGTTTATACAAATTAAAAGAGGCAGCATGTGTCAACGGCAGACATGCTTACTCGTGTATTACACACGTGTTCCAGCACGGATCACATTTATTCTGGTGGTTTAACGTCCATTTGCCAGTTTGCAATGATTGGTCCAATACATATACGAGGAAATGCCAGCAGCTTTGTTGTCTTTGAAGAGTCTTTCCCCTCTGTCTTCATCATTTCCTGTGGATCATCTGCTCTGCCTCTTCCATCGTATTCCTCTTTTCCCCATGGCCCACCTTCCTGCACACTTGCCAACCAACATATGCTGCTTACTGGAAAGCTATTTCTCCCCAAGTGGGCTCACTGCCCATTGCATCTTTCTTTCCTTTTTTTTTTTTTTTTTTTTTTCCTTTGTCTTCTTGGATCCTTGAGTCTGACAACTGGTAAATGTTTCCCCACAAGGTGTTATATGGCTGGTATTAGTTAAACTTCTTCATTGTGAGGCATCTGGACATCACTGGTTCCTCTAAAGAATCTCATAAAATACTAATAATCTCATCATCAACACTAGGAACAAATTCACTGAGGAAAGCATGATACTGTCATGCTTTCATTACATTTATATTACATTCATTACATATGCATGTAATATAAAGCTACAGTCAATGGAAGGACTCACTGAGAGACTGCTAACAGTGATTCCCTAGGGTGGGAAATTGAGTGGCTGAAGGAAAGGGGTAAGGGGCCATTTTCATCGTGTATTATCTCTGCACCATTTGAATTTTGCCAAGTGTGCATTTCTTATCTACTCAAAGATTAAAAATATCCAAGAGCATTTGCTCATGCAAATAACAAGTTGTTGAACTAAGTAAGAGTCCTTTTCTCTCTCGATCTCTCATGAAATTTGTCTACCATGTACTTGCTCAGTGATCCTGGAGCTTTTGCGAGTGCTTGCACATTGGTTCGAAACCAAAAATTTAAAGACCCCAAACAGCAAACCTGCTAGTGACAGAGAAGAGAAAATGATTGTACCACTTTTTCAAACCAGGTTGTCCTAATGGAGTTTCCAGTTTAGCTGCCTAAACGTGATTGTTGGAAGGGTGGTAGTAGTTTTCTTTTTGATTTCTGGGAATGTTCAGCAATGTTTCTCCTTATCCAGCTCTGAATTTCTTTCTGAGAAAATCATAGGGAGTTCATATACGTTTCACGGTAAAAGACTGACAGGGCAAGAGTTGAAGTGGGGAAGGAGAAAATAACTTTTCACCTATAAGTCTGTTGTAAGGAAAGATGAGTTAATGCACATAGGGTTCCTCACACAATGCTTGGCACATAGCAAACCTTCAGTTAGCTGTGCCTAAAATCTCAAACGGTAGTACAGTTGATTTCCTCTGCATGGTGTAAGAGATCCACATTTACATATGTATTTATATATACACACATGTAACTACATATACATTAAATATAAATGTAGTTATATTGTACACATGGTTTGTTACTTGCCCTTTTCATATAATACACACTCTTTTAGAAGATCACTTTTCATTTTTGCCTATTATTTTGTCATGTGGATCCATAAATGATCTAATCAGAAACCATCCCCATGAAAGCATTAAGAAAATATGTTTTGATCAACTCTTTCAGTGTTTGCTTGTTTTTCATAATATCTTGACATTTCTTAGGGCAGGCATTACTCATGACGTCATAGAAGCCCCAAACCCAGTAATGGTGAGCCAACTGCCTGAATACTCGAATGCTTTTGAATTTTGATCATTTTTGTCAGTTTCCTTATAGTGATGGTTACTTAGTAATACCCTTAACAATGAAAAGGAACACCTGTCTACTTGTTCTTTTTTTTTTTTTTTTTTTTAATTTTTTTTCAACGTTTTTTATTTATTTTTTTGGGACAGAGAGAGACAGAGCATGAACAGGGGAGGGGCAGAGAGAGAGGGAGACACAGAATCGGAAACAGGCTCCAGGCTCCGAGCCATCAGCCCAGAGCCTGACGCGGGGCTCGAACTCACGGACCGGACCGCGAGATCGTGACTTGGCTGAAGTCGGACGCTTAACCGACTGCGCCACCCAGGCGCCCCCCTGTCTACTTGTTCTTGATGGAAGTAAACAATGGCTTCAAAGGTGCAAGGAAAATAGGCTGAGTGCTGGGGTTCTGCAGGAGGAAATCAAGAAGGTCAAGGGAGATTTGATGGCGTGGCTGGTAATTATTGACTTTAACAATGGAAAGCCCAGTGGAAGGTTCTAGGTCTTCTAAGTATTAGGAATAATTCTTGTCAATGTTAGCTGTAACTAATAACAGATGTACGAAGGCAGAGGACGCTGAGAAAATATTTTCCCGCATCACAAAGCTAGCTAGTGACGCCCCTAGGTTTAAACTCCTGTCTTTGGATGTCTCCTCTAGGACATTTCCAGTGTACTCTGCTGCTTCACTGAATATTGGAAGAGGTGCAAGGCAGGTGATGGCTGGTTACCGTGAGATGTGTAGATATTGATAACATTAATTAATCTATTAATGGATAGAATATTAATAAAAATAAATAAGGGGCTGTAAGCATAGTGATTACAGTACTAAAGGGTTTATGTAAGCTGTATTTAGAACTTACTGGGAGATTTTAATGCCAACCACCCTGCCTTTATTTAAACAAAACCACAGATGAGTTCACTTGGAAGGTGAGGAGGAATCAGTGGATTGAGTACTCCCAGGGATGTTAAGAAAAGGTAAGGCAGGGAGTTTTGAAGCCTCTGCTAACACCCTAACTCATGTTTCAGAAGTGATCGCAGGTCTGTTGAGTGACATTCAATAAAAACAAACATTTCAGTTTCTCTTAGTGAGCTATGAGTTGAAAATTCCCACAGGATTTCAAATAAGAGAATGAAAATCCTGGGACGAGCATATGGTAGAAAGTAACCTTGGCATTCTAGCAGACATTAAGTGGAAAATGGACCAGCCCCATGTCACCATTGACATGAGGCCACACAGTCTTGTTCTCTACAGAATAGCACAGCCTGTGTTGTGCTGGATCCTGGCTTCAGCTCCTGCACAGGGAGCCCTGTCGCTCCCTGTGGAGACCATGCATTCTCTTCATCCATATTAAAAGGAACCAGTTAATGTGAGCAGCCAGCCTTAGAGTAAGTGGAAGTGAGTTATAAGTGCCTGCGAGAGAGACAGAGCATAAGCCATGTTGCTAGCCTCTGAGAACCCAAGCTTCTGTCATTCTAGAACACAAAGCTAAATGACAGGCAGTTGAAAAGTAAATGGACACACAGGCTTCTGATACAGGCATGGGGCAGGGAGGTAGGTGAAGGTAAGCCCAATCAAGGAATGACCTCTTGGGCCCCCAGTTTGAGAACTGCCCCAATTCTTCATCTGTCACATGAAACTGGAACTGCTGGTCAAGAGAGAGCCTCAGGCAAATCACTGAGTTCTTGCCCCAATGGGGACAATCCCAGAGCAGGAAGTTTCCAGTAATCGAAGTGACAAGACATTTTGGGAATTTCAGGTGGATTGCATTTGGTTTCCAAACAACTGGTCCAGCCCAGCCTTAGGCTTCTTCACTTCCTGAAGGTGGGTGCCACCGAGCCATATAAAGGGGACACCTGCCACATTGTTGCCACCCTTTTCGTGCTCAGCTCCCCAACAGCTCTGGAGAATCAAGTGAATCTCATGGGGGGTGGGGTGGGTGGTTCTATATGCTTGGGGGATATGAGATGATGTTTGGAATTAATTTATAAGCAGCAATAGCTGGTTTTCCTCAACGACGTGCATACTCTTCCCTGGGGAATTGAAAGTTGTCAGGCCAAGGATGTAAGTGAGCTAATTTTTGTTGATGAAGTATGTGTCTTTCTATTACAAGGTTGAAATTCTTAAGCAAAACCTAATTAAGGGAATAATATTGAGCTGAAAGCAAGTGAGGGCAAGAGTTTCTCTTTGGTCATGACATATTAATATAAGAGAGAGCATCCTAATGTATTGCCAGGCTCTCCATGAGCCCTTTGAGGGCAGGCCTACACTTTGGCAATTCTCCCTGAATAGACTTTGTCTTAGCACCCAAAGCAGCTTACTTCAATCTTAATCAGGGGGATTAAGTTCCTCATGGGAACTGATGTGGTAGAGACTTGCTTTGGTATTGGCCAGGAATTCAGCATCTTTTTTCTTGAGATTGTATTTGCATACATCCACTGTCTGTTGCTATCTCAAGACAGAGAAGACAATTTTGTCATTGAAAGAGGTCAAGAGAAGGTGAGATAAAGTGGCCCCAAATGCACAGGATACTGATGAGGCATGATCCTAACAAGAACAAAAAGGGGAGCCACACAGTCTAAAGGAGAGAGTCAGAGACCAAAGTTTGTCCTTGGAAATAATTGATGGGTTTTGGCTTGCTCTATCTGCAAGAGTGATCCTCTTGTAAACAATGACACTTGCATTTTGACCTTTGCATTTTTTTTAGGTTCTCTGATATCCAGAAAGATGTCCTATCAGCAGCAGCAGCAATAGTGCAAGCAGCCCTGCCAACGACCTCTTGTGCTCCCACCTCCCAAGTGCCCAGCGCCATGCCCACCGCCGAAGTGCCCAGTGCCATGCCCACCTCCAAAGTTTCCACCTCAACTCTGCCAGCAGCAGTGTCCCCCTGTGCAGCCACCACCGTGCCAGCAGAAGTGGCCACCCAGAAGCAGTAAGAGCAAAAGCCATCAAGACCATCGTGCAAACAAATCACAGGTCTCCCCCATGCTCCAGCAGCACATCTTCTCTCCAAAGCCTGCCCTGGTGGCAGATGGCATTCTCTGAATCTCTACTCTGCTCTTCCTGGGCTGAGGTTTGCCATAGAAGAGACTTAATCCTGAAGTCGTTCTCTTTCCTCTTAGGGTCAGGCTCCTCTCTGAATTAGGACCACTCTCCCCCAGAGCCCCAGGAAAAGCATCGGGAACAAGTCTACCTTTCTTAAAATACAGCCTTTCTTCGATCTGTGCCTAAGACCTGGGCAAGGATTATTTTCTTTTCCTTTCTTCTTCTTTTTTTTTTGGGGGGGGGGGAGTGGGGGGATTTGGATAAATAAAACTTTACTTCTCCTTCCCTAATAAAGCATTGTTGATGATGGAACATAAGTGTCTTTCTTCTTTTTTTTTTTTTTTTTCTTATTCTGAATTTTATTAACTACGTCTTGCAGGCTTTGTATAAGCCACAGAAGTTGGTGTGCCAATGAAACAAACTTAATTGCCAATCCTAATAAAATATAAAAATCAAAAAGATTATTTGGGTTGTATTTGTTACAAGCATCTAGATTGAAAATACCGTATTTTCTTTTTTTTTTAATTTTTTTTTAATATATGAAATTTACTGTCAAATTGGTTTCCATACAACACCCAGTGCTCATCCCAAAAGGTGCCCTCCTCAATACCCATCACCCACCCTCCCCTCCCTCCCACCCCCCATCAACCCTCAGTTTGTTCTCAGTTTTTAACAGTCTCTTATGCTTTGGCTCTCTCCCACTCTAACCTCCTTTTTTTTTTTTTTCTTCCCCTCCCCCATGGGTTTCTGTTACGTTTCTCAGGATCCACATAAGAGTGAAAACATATGGTATCTGTCTTTCTCTGTATGGCTTATTTCACTTAGCATCACACTCTCTAGTTCCATCCACGTTGCTACAAAAGGCCACATTTCATTTTTTCTCATTGCCACGTAGTATTCCATTGTGTATATAAACCACAATTTCTTTATCCATTCATCAGTTGATGGACATTTAGGCTCTTTCCATAATTTGGCTATTGTTGAGAGTGCTGCTATAAACATTGGGGTACAAGTGCCCCTATGCATCAGTACTCCTGTATCCCTTGGATAAATTCCTAGCAGTGCTATTGCTGGGTCATAGGGTAGGTCTATTTTTCATTTTCTGAGGAACCTCCACACTGCTTTCCAGAGCGGCTGCACCAATTTGCATTCCCACCAACAGTGCAAGAGGGTTCCCGTTTCTCCACATCCTCTCCAGCATCTATAGTCTCCTGATTTGTTCATTTTGGCCACTCTGACTGGCGTGAGGTGATATCTGAGTGTGGTTTTGATTTGTATTTCCCTGATGAGGAGCGACGTTGAACATCTTTTCATGTGCCTGTTGGCCATCCGGATGTCTTCTCTAGAGAAGTGTCTATTCATGTTTTCTGCCCCTTTCTTCACTGGGTTATTTGTTTTTTGGGTGTGGAGTTTGATGAGCTCTTTATAGATTTTGGATACTAGCCCTTTGTCCGATATGTCAGTTGCAAATATCTTTTCCCATTCCGTTGGTTGCCTTTTAGTTTTGTTGGTTGGTTCCTTTGCTGTGCAGAAGCTTTTTATCTTCATAAGGTCCCAGTAATTCACTTTTGCTTTTAATTCCCTTGCCTTTGGGGATGTGCCGAGTAAGAGATTGCTACGGCTGAGGTCAGAGAGGTCTTTTCCTGCTTTCTCCTCTAGGATTTTGATGGTTTCCTGTCTCACATTCAGGTCCTTTATCCATTTTGAGTTTATTTTTGTGAATGGTGTGAGAAAGTGGTCTAGTTTCAACCTTCTGCATGTTGCTGTCCAGTTCTCCCAGCACCCTTTGTTAAAGAGACTGTCTTTTTTCCATTGGATGTTCTTTCCTGCTTTGTCAAAGATGAGTTGGCCATACGTTTGTGGGTCTCGTTCTGGGGTTTCTATTCTATTCCATTGGTCTATGTGTCTGTTTTTGTGCCAATACCATGCTGTCTTGATGATGACAGCTTTGTAGTAGAGGCTAAAGTCTGGGATTGTGATGCCTCCTGCTTTGGTCTTCTTCTTCAAAATTACTTTGGCTATTCGGGGCCTTTTGTGGTTCCATATGAATTTTAGGATTGCTTGTTCTAGTTTTGAGAAGAATGCTGGTGCAATTTTGATTGGGATTGCATTGAATGTGTAGATAGCTTTGGGTAGTATTGACATTTTGACAATATTTATTCTTCCGATCCATGAGCACGGAATGTTTTTCCATTTCTTTATGTCTTCTTCAATTTCCTTCATAAGCTTTCTATAGTTTTCAGCATACAGATCTTTTACATCTTTGGTTAGATTTATTCCTAGGTATGTTATGCTTCTTGGTGCAATTGTGAATGGGATCAGTTTCTTTATTTGTCTTTCTGTTGCTTCTTTATTAGTATATAAGAATGCAACTGATTTCTGTACATTGATTTTGTATCCTGCAACTTTGCTGAATTCATGTATCAGTTCTAGCAGACTTTTGGTGGAGTCTATCGGATTTTCCATGTATAGTATCATGTCATCTGCAAAAAGCGAAAGCTTGACTTCATCTTTGCCACTTTTGATGCCTTTGATTTCCTTTTGTTGTCTGATTGCTGATGCTAGAACTTCCAGCACTATGTTAAACAACAGCGGTGAGAGGGGGCATCCCTGTCGTGTTCCTGATCTCAGGGAAATAGCTCTCAGTTTTTCCCCGTTGAGGATGATGTTAGCTGTGGGCTTTTCATAAATGGCTTTTATGATCTTTAAGTATGTTCCTTCTATCCCGACTTTCTCCAGGGTTTTTATTAAGAAAGGGTGCTGGATTTTGTCAAAGGCCTTTTCTGCATCGATTGACAGGATCATATGGTTCTTCTCTTTTTTTTTGTTAATGTGATGTATCACGTTGATCGATTTGCGAATGTTGAACCAGCCCTGCATCCCAGGAATGAATCCCACTTGATCATGGTGAATAATTCTTTTTATATGCTGTTGAATTCGATTTGCTAGTATCTTATTGAGAATTTTTGCATCCATATTCATCAGGGATATTGGCCTGTAGTTCTCTTTTTTTACTGGGTCTCTGTCTGGTTTAGGAATCAAAGTAATACTGGCTTCATAGAATGAGTCTGGAAGTTTTCCTTCCCTTTCTATTTCTTGGAATAGCTTGAGAAGGATAGGTATTATCTCTGCTTTAAACGTCTGGTAGAACTCCCCTGGGAAGGCATCTGGTCCTGGACTCTTATTTGTTGGGAGATTTTTGATAACCGATTCAATTTCTTCGCTGGTTATGGGTCTGTTCAAGCTTTCTATTTCCTCCTGATTGAGTTTTGGAAGAGTGTGGGTGTTTAGGAATTTGTCCATTTCTTCCAGGTTGTCCAATTTGTTGGCATATAATTTTTTATAGTATTCCCTGATAATTGCTTGTATCTCTGAGGGATTGGTTGTAATCATTCCATTTTCATTCATGATTTTATCTATTTGGGTCTTCTCCCTTTTCTTTTTGAGAAGCCTGGCTAGAGGTTTGTCAATTTTGTTTATTTTTTCAAAAAACCAACTCTTGGTTTCGTTGATCTGCTCTACAGTTTTTTTAGATTCTATATTGTTTATTTCTGCTCTGATCTTTATTATTTCTCTTCTTCTGCTGGGTTTAGGCTGCCTTTGCTGTTCTGCTTCTATTTCCTTTAGGTGTGCTGTTAGATTTTGTATTGGGGATTTTTCTTGTTTCTGGAGATAGGCCTGGATTGCAATGTATTTTCCTCTCAGGACTGCCTTCGCTGCGTCCCAAAGCGTTTGGATTGTTGTATTTTCATTTTCGTTTGCTTCCATATATTTTTTAATTTCTTCTCTACTTGCCTGGTCGACCCACTCATTCGTTAGTAGGGTGTTCTTTAACCTCCATGCTTTTGGAGGTTTTCCAGACTTTTTCCTGTGGTTGATTTCAAGCTTCATAGCATTGTGGTCTGAAAGTATGCATGGTATAATTCCAATTCTTGTAAACTTATGAAGGGCTGTTTTGTGACCCAGTATATGATCTATCTTGGAGAATGTTCCATGTGCACTTGAGAAGAAAGTATATTCTGTTGCTTTGGGATGCAGAGTTCTAAATATATCTGTCAAGTCCATCTGATCCAATGTATCATTCAGGGCCCTTGTTTCTTTATTGACTGTGTGTCTAGATGATCTATCCATTTCTGTAAGTGGGGTGTTAAAGTCCCCTGCAATGACCACATTCTTATCAATAAGGTTGCTTATGTTTATGAGTAATTGTTTTTTATATATCTGGGGGCTCCGGTATTCGGCGCATAGACATTTATAATCGTTAGCTCTTCCTTATGGATAGACCCTGTAATTATTATATAATGCCCTTCTTCATCTCTTGTTACAGCCTTTAACTTAAAGTCTAGTTTGTCTGATATAAGTATGGCTACTCCAGCTTTCTTTTGGCTTCCAGTAGCATGATAAATAGTTCTCCATCCCCTCACTCTCAATCTAAAGGTGTCCTCAGATCTAAAATGAGTCTCTTGTAGACAGCAAATAGATGGGTCTTGTTTTTTTATCCATTCTGATACCCTATGTCTTTTGGTTGGCGCATTTAATCCATTTACATTCAGTGTTATTATAGAAAGATACGGGTTTAGAGTCATTGTGATGTCTGTAGGTTTCATGCTTGTAGTGATGTCTCTGATACTTTGTCTCACAGGATCCCCCTTAGGATCTCTTGTAGGGCTGGTTTAGGGGTGACAAATTCCTTCAGTTTTTGTTTGTTTGGGAAGACCTTTATCTCTCCTTCTATTCTAAATGACAGACTTGCTGGATAAAGGATTCTTGGCTGCATATTTTTTCTGTTTAGCACACTGAAGATATCGTGCCAAGCCTTTCTGGCCTGCCAAGTTTCAAAAGAGAGATCAGTCACGAGTCTTATAGGTCTCCCTTTATATGTGAGGGCACGTTTATCCCTTGCTGCTTTCAGAATTTTCTCTTTATCCTTGTATTTTGCCAGTTTCACTATGATATGTCGTGCAGAAGATCGATTCAAGTTACGTCTGAAGGGAGTTCTCTGTGCCTCTTGGATTTCAATGCCTTTTTCCTTCCCCAGTTCAGGGAAGTTCTCAGCTATAATTTCTTCAAGTACCCCTTCAGCACCTTTCCCTCTCTCTTCCTCCTCTGGGATACCAATTATGCGTATATTATTTCTTTTTAGTGTATCACTTAGTTCTCTAATTTTTCCCTCATACTCCTGGATTTTTTTATCTCTCTTTCTCTCAGCTTCCTCTTTTTCCATAACTTTATCTTCTAGTTCACCTATTCTCTCCTCTGCCTCTTCAATCCGAGCTGTCGTCGTTTCCATTTTGTTATGCATTTCGTTTAAAGCGCTTTTCAGCTCCTCGTGACTGTTCCTTAGTCCCTTGATCTCTGTGGCAAGAGATTCTCTGCTGTCCTGTATACTGTTTTCAAGCCCAGCGATTAATTTTATGACTATTATTCTAAATTCACTTTCTGTTATATTATTTAAATCCTTTTTGATCAGTTCATTAGCTGTTGTTATTTCCTGGAGATTCTTCTGAGGGGAATTCTTCCGTTTGGTCATTTTGGATAGTCCCTGGAGTGGTGAGGATCTGCAGGGCACTTCCCCTGTGCTGTGGTGTATAACTGGAATTGGTGGGCGGGGCCGCAGTCTGACCTGATGTCTGCCCCCAGCCCACCGCTGGGGCCACAGTCAGACTGGTGTGTGCCTTCTCTTCCCCTTTCCTAGGGGCGGGATTCCCTGTGGGTTGGCGTGGCCCGTCTGGGCTACTTGCACACTGCCAGGCTTGTGGTGCTGGGATCTGGCGTGTTAGCTGGGGTGGGTAGGCAAGGTGCACGGGGGCAGGAGGGGCAGGCTTAGCTCGCTTCTCCTTAGGTGATCCACTTCAGGAGGGGCCCTGTGGCAGCGGGAGGGAGTCAGATCCGCTGCCGGAGGTTTGGCTCCGCAGAAGCACAGAGTTGGGTGTTTGCGCGGAGCGAGCAAGTTCCCTGGCAGGAACTGGTTCTCTTTGGGATTTTGGCTGGGGGATGGGCGGGGGAGATGGCGCTGGCGAGCGCCTTTGTTCCCCACCAAGCTGAGGTCTGCCGTCTGGGGGCTCAGCAGCTCTCCCTCCCTTTGTCCTCCAGCCTTCCCGCTTTCTGAGCAGAGCTGTTAACTTCTGACCTCCCAGACGCTAAGTCGCGCTTGCTGTCGGAACACAGTCCCTCCGGCCCCTCCGCTTTTGCCAGCCAGACTCGGGGGGCTCTGCTTGGCCTGCGAGCCGCCCCTCCGCCCCGGCTCCCTCCCGCCAGTCCGTGGAGCGCGCACCGCCTCGCTGCCCTTCCTACCCTCTTCCGTGGGCCTCTCCTCTGCGCTTGGCTCTGGAGACACCGTTCTGCTAATCCTCTGGTGGTTTTCTGGGTTATTTAGGCAGGTGTAGGTGGAATCTAAGTGATCAGCAGGATGCGCGGTGAGCCCAGCGTCCTCCTACGCCGCCATCTTCCCTCTCTCCAAGTGTCTTTCTTCTTTAATCTTGGTTGTTAACTGTATCAGATTAGTGGGAAATTGTTTTCATTTGGTTTTTCTGTCAGGAATTAACCACTGAATTCTAAAGGATACAGTCACAGTTAATCGTGTTTGATTTGAAACGTGTCTGTTTAGGTTGAGTAAAGAAATAAGTTTGTTTGTGTGCTTGTTTGTTTTAATTAGGCCAAATGCCAGCTCTGCTACTTACAAGTGATGTGTTCTTTCTTTGCTAGAAAATGACATCTTCAGCTCAGGGTTGTCTAAGAATCTACCCATTTGTTCGGTCATCCAAAATATGTACTTTCACAGGAAAACATATTAAATACATGTACCCATAAAGTGTGTACTTTATGCCTGGCTTCCTGCTGTGCAAGGGGTATACAGTGGTGGGCAAAATACCAACACTTTGTCTTTGTGGAGCTTAAATGATGTGGGAAGGAAAAGTTAATGAACAAATGAATATAAATCAGTGTATCATATCAGGTAGTAATAAATGTGCTTGAGAATAGTTATTAAGTGGATTTGGAGGACAAAGAACAATGGGCAAGGGAGGTGGGGTCTGCTAGTCTCAGAGCCCTGAGTGAAATAAGTGAGCCATGGGAATAGGAGGAGTAGGTCCATCCAAGCAGAGGGAAGAGTAAGGAAGATGTGTGGTCATAGGACATCAACGTGGCCAGTGGCTGCATTAGAACGAGTGGGAGGGAGCATGGACGAAACGAAGATAGTGAGAGAGTCACAGGCCAGATCACGCAGGGGCTTGTTGAACTCGGTAAACATTTGGGACTTTGTTCAAGTATTATGGGAATAGTACGCACTAAATTTTATGCCTACGAAATTCTCCTCTATCATATACCATTGCTTGTGCTACATAAGCTTGCTTATGTAGCATATCCTAAGAGAATAAATTATGCTTGCAACATTTTGCCTTGAAAAGGTATTGGGTTATTTCTTTAATTTTTTTTTTCAACGTTTTTTATTTATTTTTGGGACAGAGAGAGACAGAGCATGAACGGGGGAGGGACAGAGAGAGAGAGGGAGACACAGAATCGGAAACAGGCTCCAGGCTCCGAGCCATCAGGCCAGAGCCTGACGCGGGGCTCGAACCCACGGACCGCGAGATCGTGACCTGGCTGAAGTCGGACGCTTAACCGACTGCGCCACCCAGGCGCCCCGGTATTGGGTTATTTATTTGTTGGTTTGTTTATAAAGCTTATTCATAAAGTTTATTATTTATTTTCAGAGAGAGAGAGAGAGAGAGAGAGAGAGAGAGAACCCCAAGCAGGCTCCATGCTCACCACGGAGCCTGAGCGGAGCTTGATCTCATGACCATGAGATCATGGCCTGAGCTGATATCAAGAGTTGGATGCTTCACCGACTGAGCCACCGAGGCATCCCAATATTTGGTTATTAAAAGGTTTGGATAAAAAGATTTAAATATCAAAGAGTTAAGTTTTAAAGTTCATTGGCAAACATGGAAGTTTCTTTCTAACTGCTAACAGGTAAGACGTTTGTCAATTGTCCCACCTTGAAAGGAAATTTAACCAGTTCATCTTCAGTATTAAATCTATGGTTTCTCATGGCTCACAGAGCTGTTCCTGCTGAGGACCATATGGCCAGGGGATGCTGGAGTGTAGAGGTACATGAGTCTACGTGAAATGCTCCAAGTTGTGGGGTTTTGAAGGTAGATGAGACCACCACCGGACGCTGATAGTTACTTTGTATTGTTGAGGCTCACATCTAACTTTCTTTTAATCACCGCATCAAATGGGATAATGTGTGTCATGTGTCCGGCATAGTTCCTGCACACGGGACTTTCAACCAGGAGCAGTTCCCATTTTATAATCAATGTCAGTGTTAGAGCAAGCACCTAGTTAGGCTTTACCAGGATGCATGCCGTCCAGCAAAGCAGGAGTCAGAGCCTGTTATCAGGAACCTCAGCAGCCTGTCCTGGCAGCACCCCACATACAAGGACACCAGAAACCGGGTCAAATCAGACAGGCCTGCGACAAAGGAGGCCAGAGACCCTGACATAAGGGAGGAAAGGCTTGAAAACTTGCCCCCCTCCCCCAAATCTCCCCCCCCCCCAGGTAGTGAGCAGCCCATCCCCTAGTTAACTACTGTCAAACTCTGGGGTGCACAGGTCTCCCTTGACCTGCCCACTCTCCCATCTCTGGAGTGCACCTTCTCTCCCAGAAGCTCTTCACTTGCACCGCTCAGCTCAACCACTGTCTGTGAATTCTTTTCAGGGATGAGACTAAGACCCTCCGGTGACATACCCAGGGACAGGCCTCAGGGCCTGGAAGTCTCCCCAGTCTACCCGGCAGCATCAGCCTATGACCTGAGTGAGGACGATAGGGAGTCAGTGTTAACACAGGGAACAGGGTTTCTCACATTTCTACCCCTAACCCCTCACTGCCATGCCCCCCAGGACCTGCTCTCAACATCCATACCGTGGGTTGCCCACGCTCTGCCACCTCGACACTGCTGTTCTGAGCTCTGCTGCCGTGGGGTCCCCCACAGATTCTTTCTCAAGTCAGAGAAGCAGTGGGGGAAGATGGAAGGGTTCCTGTAAGTACAGAGATCCTCTCGCCTCATTTTTTCCAACGTACTCTTCTGAATCTCACAATCAGGTGCAAAAAAAAACCTTGATTTTATTTTTTTTAATTTGAAGTATAGTTGACACACAATGTTACATAGGTTTTCAGGTATACAACATAGTGATGAGAGAAGGGATTTCCTTCCAAGTCCACAGGACTGTGTATAAACTCTGTTCAAACCGCAATCCTGACTTAAGACCACTAGGCTGGCTTCGTGCACGTGCTTGGTTCATGCATAGCCTCGGGGTAAACCATCTTGTCCTTGAGATATGAATCAATGCCCCTGTTTCCTGGGGAACTCGGGATTTCTGCCCATGTGCTAATCTATATCTTTTCCCCTTTTACAAGATGTAAGAAAGTATATAACCCTGCAAAAGTGTTCGCTCCTCAAATCACTTTCTTCCTTATGAAGGTTGTGTTTCCTGGGCAGCTGTACAAACTCGGGCTCAAATAAAACTCTTTCTTACTTGAGGAGATTCTAAAAGGTTTGTTCAATTTGCATTGATACCAGAGACTCAACAACTCCTCTACCTGTTATGCTCAGCTCACAAGTGTGGTTGTGGTCTGTCACCACGCATGTGGCCCCACTGCAGCGGCTAGCCACCAGTGTGGTTGTGGTCTGTCACCACGCGTCCAGCCCCACTGCAGTGCCATCCACTAGACTCCCTTGGCTGTGCTTTTCCTCCCTGTGACTTACTCATTCCAGAACTGGAAGAACGGGACCACCCTGCTCCCCTCACCCACTTTTCCCTTCCCCCTAGTGCCCTCCCCTCTGTCAACCACCAGTTGTCTGTCTTTTGGGGTCTGTTTTTTGCTTTGTTTGCTCACTTGATTTGTTTTTGAGAGTCCACACAAGGTTGAAATCTGTGTTTCTTTGGGTTCTCCCCTGAAATCAGTACCTTGAGTTGTCTGACTTTCCAGTGTTTTTGTTCTTTTGTTAATTTTTTAATGTTTATTTATGTATTTTGAGACAGAGAGAAAGCCAGTGGGGAAGGGAGAGAGAGAATCCCAAGCAGGCTCTGCCCTGTCAGCACAGAGCCAGATGCAGGGCTCAGTCTCTCAGACCATGACATCATGACCTGAGTGGAAACCAAGAGTCAGAGGCTTAACCTACTGAGCCGTCACCCAGGCACCCCAATGTGTGTCGATAAGTATAAATGAAAACCTCTCCTGGAAAACATGTGGGAAAATTGTACAGTTAAAGGGAAAGGATGTAACAATTAACATTCCTACTTACTTCCAACTGATGCATTTGCTTTCTAGCATTGACCATGGTTACTCAGATTGTTTTAACAACACTCCTTCACCTAGGTGCAGAGTTGATCAAAGCCCTCCTGAAAGCTACTGGAGGGTGTGAGAACAGCTTTGTGGGTACATTGTAGTCTTTGGGAGATCCCACTCCCCCATCTCTTCCGTTTATTCCCTCCTATTCCTTTTCTTTATTTTCTGCTTTATCGCACTGCCTGGGACTTCCAGTATGATGTTAATACAAGTGGCCAAAGAGGAAAACTTTGCCTTGTTCCTGATCCCAGGGGGGAAGCAGTCCGATTTTCACCTTTAAAACATGATGTTAGCTGTATTTCAAAGATGACTTTTATCAAGTTGAGAAAGTTACCTTTGATTCCTAGTTTGTTGAGAATGCTTTTTAATTTACAAATGGATGTTGACTTTCACCAGATGTCTCTTTCTCCTTATATCGTGGTGATTTTGTGTTTTTGTTCTTTAGTTTACTCCTATGATGAGCTCCATGGATTGGTTTGTAAATGTCAAGCCAGCCTTTGGCCACCGGGATGGATCCCACTGAGGCATGCTGTATTACACTTTTACACATCGGTGATTTTCACTTGCTAATATTTGTTGAGAAATTTTGCATCTTTGTTCAGGAGAGATATTGGCCAGTTTTTCCCTGTAATGTCTTTGTTTTTGTTATGAGGACAGTACTGGCTTTGTAAGAATGAGTTGGAGGGTATGCTCTCCTTTTCTTTTCTTCCAAAGATGTTGTGTAGAATTGATTTATTTTTCTAAATGTGTGGTAAAATCTGCCAATGAACCTGTCTGTGCCTGGACTGCCATTGTTGCTAGGGTTTTAGCTGTTTTAGCTACATATTCAATTTCTTTGGTTGACATAGTGTAACTCAGGTTATCTATGTCTTCTTGGACAAGGTTAGATGATTTATTTCATTCGGTGAACTGGTCCATTCATTTACGTTATTGCACTTATGGGCATGGATTTATTTGTATTACTACCTAATTATCTTTCAAAAGCCTGTGGGGTCTGCACTGAGGGGAAGTGCTACAGATTAAATGTTTGTGTCTCCTCCCCCCCCCCCCCACACACACACCCCAAATTCAGATATTGGAATCCAAACCCTCAATGTGATGGTATTAGGAAGGGGGCCTTAGGTGAGTGATTAGGTCATGAATGAGATCAGTGCCCTTGTACAACAGACCCTGGAGAGTCCCCTCACCCCTTCCACCATGGGAGGACACAGAGAGAAGACAGCAGTCTAGCGGCACTAGGAAGTGGGCTCCCACCAGACACCAACTCTGCCGGCACCTGGATCTTGGACGTCCCCACCTCCAGAACTGTGAGAACTAAATATTTGCTGTTCAAGCCACTCTGTCTGTGGTATTTTTGTCACAGCAACCTTCGATGACTAAGGCAGGAAGTATGTTTGAGTATGTCTGAGAATGAGCATGGAGATATGACCAGTTTGCTAGGCTCTAAGAGGCAAATTTTCTATTGGCTCTACACAAAACTGAATGACAAAGAGGGCCAACCAGTTCTGTAATGTGGAAGGCTCTAAGGAAGGGGACAAGGATGAGGTGATACTATCCTCAGCCAGGAGGAAAAATCTTTTGGACCAGTTAGCGACTTGCCCACATTTTTCAGCGGCTACCGTGAACTGAAACTCTCAGATGGGGTACATCTACAAGTGAGTCGTAAAGAGCGTGTAGGACAAACCACTGTGGGAATTACAGGAGAAGTTCACTGTGGTTGGGAAATGACTGCCCGGTACAGGCCAGTCTTGTGATGCTCTGCCTTTGTTGAAGGGACAACAAGGTCCCATAAAGGGCACCCTGCCATTCCACCGCCGTCCTTTTTTTTTATTTCTTATGATATTTGACCTATGTTGCATATCAGGTGAGTCTGATTTCCTGAAGGTCGTGCCTGTTTTGGAGGATTACAGTGGGAAAACAAACAAACAAACAACTGTTGTTACCCACTGATATATGCTTGATTTCTTTACTTCAACGTGGGGCAGAAGTTGCCAGCATGGAGGTGCTGTTAATGGCATTCTTATTTTAGCATTTTGGGGGACTACATTCAAATGTATATGGAAAACACCTACGGGGCAATGTTGAATTGAGAGAAACTGAGGAAGGGGAATTCTCTGCTGGCTGTGTCTATGCTAACAGGAGAATCTCCCGCTGCAGTTGCAAGGGTTCTGGATGTATGTGTAGGCCTCTTGAAGGCAGAATCCCAGCCTGGCAATTATCCCTCTGAACCACAGGCGGGTATACCATCATTTTGTTCCTTATGATGATGAGCCTGTTTAGGAATTGCTTGTGTGGGCTTAGCCAGGATTGCAGCAACTTGGTCTTTCCTTCTCAACGTGGCAGTGTGTCCATTCACCCTTTTTTTTTTTTTTTTTTTTTTTTTTTTTTTTTTTGATGCTAAAGGACAGAGGCACTTCTCTCTCTGGAAAGAGGCATGTGAAATGATCGACCTCGGCAGAGAAGCCCACGGAGGTGCCAATACCAGGATAAGGGGAAGAGCGGGGAAGTAGAGAAAAGGACCGATTCGGTGGCAGGAGTTCAGAGCACGTGCTTGGTGAGGGAGAGATCGTGTTGAAGCGCATTAGCACCGTGGATTATTATGTAAGCAAAGGAATCCCACGTAAACGTTGTCACACGGTGCCTTCAGGTTCCTGGGCACCTAGGAAAGAAGTCCTACTAGCGGCAGCAATGCAAACAGCCCTGCCAGCCACCGGCCGTGAGTCCACCTGACTGCCCTGAGCCTTGCTCACCAGTGAAGCGCCTAGGACCACGTCTATTAGCACAGCGCCCTAGGCCACACCCACCACCAGAGTGTCCTGCGCTGTGCCTGTTGGGGAACATCAGCAAAAAGCCGTGACTGCCGCTTGACCCGGGCTTTCGGAGGCTCCTCACCCCATCCCCTGTCCCGGGAACCGGGTCCTGCCTTCCTTTCCTGCCCCCAAAGGCTGCTCGGAGGACTCAGCCTTGAGATGCCACGCGGTGTTGAGAACACCCGCCCGGAAGCCGGTCAAGGCCTCCCTGCAGGTGAACTTTCAGGGGCTGGGACCATCCATCCCTCTTGCTGCGGCTGCACACAAGCCTCTTATGCAAGTCCCTTTTACTTGTTCTAAGGGCCACCTACCAACCGGAGTGGCCTGCCTGTCCCTTAGATCGTTCCCTGCCCTCCCAGGAAGGGCCGCTTCCAGGTTACACCGCAGAGGGTCCTGTAGGGTTACCCACCACCAACGTGCCCACCAACCAAGTGCTCCCCTCAGCCATGCAGCAGTGTCCTGCCGTGTGGCCACCTCAACCCTGCCAGCTCGGCTGCCCACCTGGGTCGCGGCGCCTGGGTTCTTTGGGGAGCCTTCCTCGGACTCAGCGCTGTCTTCTCTTCTCCAAATGCCCCTGGGGGAACAACCGGCTTTTCCTTCAGCTTCAGCTTGCTCTGCCTGGGAGGACACGGGGCATGAGAGAGGCTGGATGATTGCAGCTTTTCTCGTGCTTTTTGGAGTCGGCTTCTCTTTCCTGGAGGCGGCGAGCACGTAGCATCCCTAGTGCGCTGGCTTCTTAGAGCCCGGAAACCCAGAGCAGCGGGATCTAGCTCAGCTCTGTCCTGTGGCCACGGGTGTCTTGTCTCCCTGTGCTGTGCACACCCTGGGCCCTACTCCCATCCCCAGGCTGCCATGCTTCATTAATAAAACACATTTCTGTGGGACACAGATCCTCGCTTCTGCTTCTTTGTAGTCTCTTTGTCGGTTATATCCAATCACAATACAGTTAGTCTCCTCCTCTCCCCTTCTCCCACTCTCAAGTGCTCTTTAAATTCAAAATTTCATCCTCAAGGTGAGCTGGATTGAGTGTGACAAGACGCTTTCTGCTGTTGGAATCTATTCTGCTGTGTTACTTAGTCCCTCTGAGATTGAGCTTTGTCGTCCCTCAAATCGGGAAAAAAACAAAACCAAACAACCCAAACACCTTTCTTTCACGGAGTTTTAGAAATCTACCAAATTGTAAGAAAAATTACATAGTGGTCGAAATGATGCAATGTTTAATATTTAGAAATTGTTTATCATCTTATCACTTGGGAAACATTAGTACATCTATTTATTTTGGTATATGTGTATCCATGGACATCTATCTATCCAAAGGAAATAAACCCATTATTTCTAAGAGATAGGTGTTCTCCTATGTTCCTTGTAGCATTCATTATTCACGAGAGCCGAGGTACAGAAACAAGCTGACTATGGCAGAGGACTGGGTAAAGAAAATGTATATGTAATCCAATACTATTCCAGCTTTAAAGAGGAGGAAATCCTGCACTCTGTGACAACATGGATGAGACTTATTTTTGCTGCAATGCTAAGCGAAGTAAGCTAATAGAGAAAGATAAATACTGCATGATATCACTAACATGTGGAATTAAAAAAAATAAGACTTTTTTATACCCATGGTAACAGAAAGTAGAAGAGTGGTTGCAAGGGCCTGGGGAGTGGGGGAATAGGTAAAAGCGTCTGGTAAAAGAGACGCTGGTAAAAGAGAGTCTGGTAAAAGCGTCCAACATTTCAGTTATAAGGTTGAGTAAAGCCTAAGGATCTAGTGTGTAACATGGTGACTCTAGCTGAAACACTATATTGTATCATTGGAATTTGATAAGAGAGTAAGCAAAAATTAAATATGTGAGGGGAGAGATGTGTTAATTAACTTGATTGGGAGAATCCTTTCACAATGTACATGTGTATCAAACCCTCAAGGTCTTGCAGCTGGACTGGGAATTAAATTGAGAAGAGTCAAATAATTAGGGGAAAAAAAGAAGCCACAGTTTTCTTACAGGAGCACAGAGGCCCAGGAAGGAAATTGAGACCCAAACAAATGACCGATGCAGGCAGTGTTTATACCTTTTAGACAAAGAGACAATAAATCTGTGAGGCATTGACAGGACAAAGAAAACTTAATGTTGGGAGCTTCAATTCATTAAGGGATTCTAAACAGATTTTGGGCCGGGGTGGTAGATTAGTAAAAAAGTAACAAGGGTTGTTATACAGCCTCCTCTGCCCTAAATTTCCCACCTCTGGTGATAAGGGTGTCTCCTTGTCTCCTGCTACAGGGAGGGTACCTTTCTCATGGGGGATGTATTCCTTCTCTCAGGGGGGAGGGTCTGAATGTCCTTCCTACATAGGCTCTCTCTAAAGTGACTTTTAGTTAAAATAATCAGTATGCCCAAGAGGCACATTTTGGGGTGGTCTTCCCTTGGCCCCTACAGTTTATAGACAGAATTTATTTTTATATCATTGTCCACTTGTATATCATGATGAATTCACTTATTAATTCTAATTTATTTCATTGTAGATTATTTTGGATGTTCTACATGCCCCATTAGGTGATCTGTGAATAACAATGCTTTTATCAGTTCCTTTCCAGTCCTTATGTCTTTTCTTCTTGATGCTTGTTTGTTTGACTATTTATTTTGCCTATTTGCACTGGCTAGAATTTCTAGTCAATGTTGAAGAAGTTGTGATATTGGGTATTTCTGCCTCATTCTTAAGCTCAGAGGGAAAATGTTTGTCATGTCACAATTGCATAGGGTTTACTAAACAGACCTTCTTCATCAGGTTAAATGTTATTCCTTCTATCCCTAGTTTCCTAAGAGGTTTATAAAAATCATTCATGATGTTCAATTTTGTCAAATGTCTTTCTGAATCCACTGAGGTGATAAGATGATTTTTTTTGCTTTTATTCTGTTAATGTGGTGAATTATATTGATTGATATTTAAACATTGAACCAAACTCACATTCTTGAAAGAACCCAATTTGGTTATATTATTCTTTTTATATATTCTTGGATATTACTTGCTAATATTTGCTTAAATTTTTTTCCTCTATCTCTTCTAATTTTTATTTCTTATAATGTCCTCATCAGTTTTGAATTTATTGTGGAGTATTTTCAGTTTTTTTTCTATTTCCTGTAAAGTAATTAAAGTGAGATTGATATTATTTCTTAAATGTCTGAAAGAATTTTCTTTTGAAGTTATCTGACCCTGGTAGTTTATTTTAATTTAATTAGAGTTTTAATTTCTTAAAAGCTATATAACTATAAGAATTTTATATTTCTTATTGATCACTTTTAGTAAGTTGTTACGTTATAAGCATTTATTGATTTTCTCTACATTTTAAGTTTTTTAAGTTCATTTATTTTGAGAAAGACAGAGAGAGTCAGAGAGAGAGAGAGAGAGAGAGAGAGAGAGAGAGCAGGTGAAGGGCAGAGAGAGAAAAGAGAGAGAATCCCAAGTAGGCTCTGCACTGTCAGTACAGAGCCTGATGTGGGGCTCGAACTCATGAACTATGAGATCATCACCCGAGCTGAAACCAAGAGTTGGACATTTAACGAACTGAGCCACCCAGCTGTCCCTGATTTTCTACACATTTCAAATTTATGTAATATAATTCCTTATAACAGGCTTGGCAAACTTTGTATAAAGGAGCAGCTAGAAAATATTTTATGTGTTGAGTCAATCTGGTCTCTGTTGCAACTATTCAACAAAGCAGCCATAGACCAGATATAAATGACTGGGTGTGGCTGTCTTCCAATAGAATTTTACTTACAAAAATAATTTTTTAAGTTTTAGAAAACAGGTAGTAGGCTAGATTCGGCCAATAGACTGTACAATATCTGTCTGTTTTCCTTTTCATTTCCAACAGTAGCAATGTGTGCTTTCTTCTGTTTTTGCTGATTAGTTTTCATAGAAGTCTATCAATTAGGCAAGCCTTTTCAAAGAACTGATTTGTATCTTTGTTAATTTTCTCTGTTCTTTCTACTTTGGTGGGGTTTACCTTGCTGCTTGCTCCTTTACTAGCTTCAGAACATGCTGTACAAGCTTAGGTTATTGATTTTCCTGCCTTTTCTGTCTAAATTATGCATTTATGGCTATAATTAGCTGTATCTCATAAATTTTGATGTATTTTAACTTTGCTATTATTCAGCTATGGTTAAAAAAAATAAATTCCACTGTGATTCCTTCTTTGACTCAAGGGTTCTTCAGAAGTGTATTGCTGTACTTCCAAGCAACTGAGGATTTTCTAGTTATATATGTATTTTTAAATTTGCAGCTTTATTCTAAGTGGTTATATAATATTCTGAATGATTCAAACTTTAGCATTTTGAAACTGGGTTTATACCAGGCATGTGGTCATTAAAAAAAAGAGTTCTAAATGCATTAATTTTTTTTAATGTTTATTTATTTTTGAGGGAGAGAGTGAGAGAGAGAGAGAGGGAGGAAGGGAGGGAGGGAGGGAGGGAGGGAGGGAGGGAGGAGCAGAGAGAGAGGAAGACATAGAATCCGAAGCAGGCTCCAGCCTCTGAGCTGTCAGCACAGAGCTCGACGCAGGGCTCAAACTCACTAACTGTAAGATCATGACTGAGCCACCCAGGTGCTCCTACATGCATTTTAAAAGAATGTGTCTTCTTTAAGTGTGTGTGTGTGTGTGTGTGTGTGTGTGTGTGTTTGTGTGTGATATTCTTAACCTGTCAATTAGGTCATGTGCTAATTACGTGTTTCAAATCCTTTCCATCTTTACTGACTTTAGCCTATTTATCCTATCAGTTTTTGCAAAAGATGTTAAGGTTCTCCCACTATGATTGTGGATTTGTCTATTTCTTCTTTTATTCCTGTCAATTATCATTTAAATATTTTAAGTTATGTAATATGGTTCATGCAAATTTAGAATTGTTATATTTCCTGAGATTGACCTTTTCTTATTTTTGAAATATCCTTTTTTATTGTCTGAGGTAAGCAGTTTTTATGTCTAGAAAACGGCATGCCTCTTTTGCTAGGCTGTTAGTATGGAGACTGAGTCCATTGACTAAGGAGTTGAGGTGAATTAGGGATTTGTTATTGTTATGGTTATGTCTGCACACAGATTTCAAATTCTTCTAGTCTTACCTTGTGCTTAGGATGGTGGCTGGCATGCTGGAGGGTTTTCTTAATTTTTCTACTCAACGCTCAGCTTTGGGTCTTCCTGGTACATCTAGGCCACAAAGTTGGTCTCTTTCTTAGCTCTCATCTTCTCTAGTGAAGACAACTACTCCTGTTGCTTGGTGGGGCACAAGGGCATTGTCTACTGTCTTGCTTCATCCTCAGTCTCAGGTAGACCTCCAGCACCTGTGTCTTGAGTATAGGGCTTTCTCAGTGATCATGTACCTCCCTCCTGTGGCAGCCAAACTCTTCCTGGTATTGATGGTAGCTCTTATGTGAGAAAGAATTTCTGCCCTCATCTAGTGTACTGATAGTATCTCTAATAATGGTGATGATAATAATGACAAAGACGATGATACTCCAAATGATATTGGTATAGGAATTTGGGACCAAGACTTTTCCTCAGTCTCCCTTAGGAGTAGAGGACTTTTTCCTTCTACTTTTTCCCCAGCCTTGATTGTCTTTCTGTGTGCAATGAGGGCAACAGAACTTGCCGTGCCTTTCTAGCAGCTTAAGGCTCTTGTTTCCCGTGGAGGAGAAGAGTTTTAGTGGGGCTTCGTGCCTTTACAGTCATGGCTGCTCCCCTCCCTTAAGTCAGCACCACTGAGGGAGGCATTTTCTTCTCCATCCACTTCCCTGTTGCCAGCATTTCTCACGAGAACACAGTGGACAAATGAGAAGGATGTTCAAGTGGGTGCAAAGTCCCCTGTTTCTGTGACACTTAGGGCCTCCAGAGTGTCATGTGGCCCATGCTCAGGCTTGGGCAATTTGGTAGGCACTTTTACTGAGTTCTTCTTGTTCAGTGTATGGCCTCTAATATCCTTCTCAGAGGTCTGACTCAGAAAGGGCCTCAGAAAGGGCCAGCTTTCTGCACCCTCAGTGAAAGTGAAACTTCTCTCTCCCTCTGATATCCCTTTATATCTTCTCTCTTGCCTCCTTTTTGATTGTTTTTATTATTCCCCCCTTCTCAATTTTTTTTAGGATTTTTAAAATAATTATTTTAAAAAATGCTCTAGAAATTATAACAAACATCCTTGGCTTATAATCTAATAAGCATTAGTGCTTATACTCTTTCTCAGAAAACACTGTGAAACTTAGAATGCTTTACTTTTGTTAATTTAACCCCAGGCTCTTGAGTTATTGTTGTCATGCAATTTAATATAAATTTTAAACCTCACACATCATTATTATTAGCATACTGTGAATATTGATTTACATTTATCCACATCTAGATCCCATTGCTCTGTATTTCTCACTCTCTGCTAGGAAGAGTTTCTCCTCACATTTGTATTTGGGCCCAATCTGGAGGGGCTGTTGTGATGGAGAAGTTTATTTTTGGCTTCTATTAGCTTACTGAGTGGCTATTCATGAATCCACCATGGGCATCCCCCTCCCCAATCCCCATTAGCCAAGGAGGAGGTGTTGGTGAACTGCAGGTTTCAGGCACCAACTTGACTAGGCCGCTGTATCAGCCACCTGTAGGCTCTTCGCTGGAGCTGCACTACAGCTGCTCTTGTGGTTGACTCAGTGCCCCAGGAAAGGTTCATAGATCCTGGAGGACCAGGTACGCGTTTTGGTCTGAGGGGTTTGGGCACTAAACTTGAACATCAGCGTCTTCACTGTCACGCACAGCATCCACTTTTGGGAGGTGTGTCCCGATCCAGCTTTAAGAGAATGATTCACGAGTTCTAAATGGGAGTCAGGCCTTCTTTTAAGAAATTATATTTTGGGTGTGTTATAGGATACAAGGAGTAATTTTCTATTAGGGAAAGTCCCTCAGCATGTCCTAGAGTCTATGCTTCAATGATTATGGACTCAATTGTGATGCTATGGTTTGCGGATTCCTGTTCTTCAGCTTTTAAACATGGCAGCTTTAATCCTGGCATTCATGACCAATACTGATTTCACATAAAACCCTCTACTTCCTGGCATTGGATGGGTGTCAGGTACTTGCTTTTCTGAGTGGGAGCTTAGATGGTTTAGTGTTTCTTCCCTGCCTAGACTTCACCTGGAGAGCAAGGGGGATGGGTGCTCCTTCCTCGCACAGTTCTGCTCATATTTCTTCTCCCTTTGGAAAACTACATTCTAGAAAAGATTTTTGATGATTTCACTAGATCAAGTAAATTCCAGTAGGGTCACTTCTGAGTTTGAGGAAAGAAAAATAGATTACATCATTTATGAATTAATTCACTAAACCTTTACTATATGCCAGACTATATTCTAGATCATGCGGATATATCAGTTAAAGATGAAGAAGTTCTTAGCTCTGTCCTTTTAGAGAGTACATTTGGTGGTGGTGGTACAGTGTCTTTGTGTTTGACTGCTGGGGTATATAAAGAGAAAACAGATATTCAACAGGCAGGTAATATTAAACATGAAACCCCCACCTTTGAGGGACTTATAACCTAAGTTTGGAAAGAGAAAGCATACACCAGTCTTGCAGGCATTAGACCTCTTTGCTGTACTATACCTGTTCCTCTCATAAATCCATACTCAGTCCTGTATGCGTCTATGTGTGAATGTAAAATATCATCTTACACTTTTCTTAGGTTTTGTGTAGGTTGGACCTTGTTTTATTCCTGGAGTTTAGGAATCAGCCAGGACATGAGGTATGCACAGGGTGTCCTGAGGTTCAGTGATGGGGGTAGCCCTCATTTTGCACTTGTTTTTTTAAGCTTATTTATTTTGAGAAAGAGAGAGAAAGAACATGAGCAGGGGAGGGGCAGAGAGAGACAGAGAGGGAGAATCCCAAGCAGTCTCCTCCATGCTGTCAGTGTGGAGCCCGACGTGGGGCTCAAAGTCATGAACCATGAGATCATGACCTGAGCAGAAATCAAGAGTCTGATGCTTAACTGATTGAGTCACCCAGGTGCCCCCTCCCTTTTGCACTTTCTTAAATAAGCTAAGGATCCTCAACTATCCACAGCAAAAATGGAACAGCCTTGGTGACTGAAGGCATAAGGAGGAAAAGCAGCCATGGTGAATTCTGGGCCAGAATAAGAGAGAAAAACTGCAGTGGTCTTTTGGTGGTGGGTAAGTTTCTCAGGAGGCAGAAATTACGTTATTCTGGAAGGACCTGAGGATATATTAGGGAGGTTTCCCAAACTTTCCTGAGTTCCATATCACTTTTCTTATTTTTGCATATTGCCAGCATTATTGCATACTTAAATAGTTTTCATTAAAACTGCCTTCAAATCAATACACTTTAAAAACTTACAGTAATTCAGTTGTACTATATATTACATGACAAGTTTTAAATTTAACTTAAGAATTTTTCAAATTTAGGGGCACTTGGGTGACTCAGTTGTTGAGTGCCCAACTTTGGCTCAGGTCATGATCTCTCGGCTCGTGGGTTGGAGCCCTGCGTTGGGCTGTGTGCTGACAGCTCAGAGCCTGGAGCTGCTTCGGATTGTGTTTCTGTCTCTCTCTCTGCCCTTTCCTGCTCATGCTTTCTCTCTGTCTCTCTCTGTAAAAAAAAAAAAAAAAAAAAAAATCAATATTTTAAAAAATTTAAAGAATTTTTCAAATTTAGATTGAGATAGATAAGCATTAAAATGTAAAAATTGTTTGCCATGTAGGCTCATCTTCTGTAATAAGTCACACTATTGCAACTGTTGGGAAATACTGCTACAGGAATTAATGCTTATAAATGGAGCATTGCCTTCCATGGACAGATTCTTCCCTTTCCAAAAACTTTCATCCTCTTCTTTGATTCTTCTTTATAAGGTAACTCTCCCAGCATGGAGTAGAAATGAAAGTCTGGGAAGTGTACATTTCACGTGAGCACAGGAAGAGAGATGCATTGGTTCTTGTTATTCTTCCCAGGTTAAATGCAGGCTGAGGCCATGGGAAGAGGGTCAGGGGTAGTAGGACCTATTGGAGCTACAGGGATGAAACAGACCTGTTGGGGGTCCTGGCTCCCCCCACCCACGCTGCACCAAGAGCACCGTACCAGGTAGCCCACACTGTCATCAGCCTTGGCCTTTCCGGTAGTCTGTAGTTGTTGAAGGTCTTCTTAAAAAGAACATACTCGGGGGGGCGCCTGGGTGGCTCAGTCGGTTAAGCGTAGGACTTCAGCTCAGGTCAGATCTTGCGGTCCGTGAGTTCGAGCCCCGCGTTGGGCTCTGGGCTGATGGCTCAGAGCCTGGAGCCTGCTTCCGATTCTGTGTCTCCCTCTCTCTCTGCCCCTCCCCCGTTCATGCTCTGTCTCTCTCTGTCTCAAAAATAAATAAACGTTAAAAAAAAAAAAAAAAACATACTCAGGGCGCCTGGGTGGCTCAGTCGGTTAAGTGGCCGACTTCGGCTCAGGTCATGATCTCACAGACTGTGAGTTGGAGCCCCGCATCGGGCTCTGTGCTGACCGCTCAGAGCCTGGAGCCTGTTTCAGATTCTGTGTCTCCCTCTTTCTGACCCTCCCTCGTTCATGCTCTCTCTCTGTTTCAAAAATAAATAAACGTTAAAAAAATTAAAAAAAAAAAAGAACATACTCATGCTTCTATAAGTAGTTATTCAATATTAAAAAAATCTCTATAGTAAGTATAAATAGTGAAATTATTAAAGTTACTAAAAAGAAACTGTCATTAGTAGCCATTCTAGAGAAGAGTAAGGATGGAGCAAGCTGAGGAGTGGGGGTACCAATCTGCAGGAAGTCCTGGGGAGAGATGGTCTTCCTAGGAAAAGATTGGAGACAAAATCACTAAAAGAGCATGAAAAATAAGCTACATCTGATGTCTCATTGCAAGCAAGGAGACCCGGGAGGCTGTGTCAGAGAAAGGTTCCATGTGATCTCACCCTACAGCCATACTGCCAAGAGTATATGAAAAAGTAGGGCAAGAAATAGGTGATAATAAGTCTCCTTGAAGAGTATGAACACTAGGAACAACACTGAGTGTCACAAAAATTGGTGACAATAATTTAGCAATAGTTAATGGCCAAATGTTCTCTATTGAATGGTAGTTAATAATAACAACTGACTCATGAGTAACCTGACATAAATCTTCCTTGAACTTATTCCTGGTTTCCTTGCCAACTACACTGTCATTATTTAAATACGTAAATTAATTAAAATAGCAAGTATATTAGTACTTTAACAGCTGACTAAAAAGGTTATTTAAACATTTGATTTTTCAGAGATGGGATATCAGGCCAAAATGTTTATCTTTCAAATGTCGAAGAAATCAAAGGAGGTCATTTGGGATTAATTCGACAGGAAGAAGTAGTGAGTAATAGGATGGGAGAATCATGAGGACAACTTACTCATGGTGCCAGCCCTGGGTTGGGGCTTAGAGACCTGAAAGGCAGAAGGTCTTGGGATTCTGGCAAACCCCAAATAGCCACAGTGGTGAAGCTTTACTAAAACTACACTGTGAAGCTCAGAGCATATCTGTGTCCTATCTAGCGGAATGCAGTATTTGAAAATATGGTACTGGTAGTCACTGTTGGGGGTGTTCATATGTCTCTAATTGTAAACAAAGTTGAAGGAGAATATTTACACATAAACTCATTAGTGATCATTAACATGATCACTGAGACTAAAGGGGAGCAGCCTGAGGAGGAATGGGCTACAAGTATGACTTGGGCAGCTATCTAGGGTGGACCAGGTATCCAATTATATAGGCAATGAGATCTAAAAACAGTGGCCAGGCTTACGACACAGATAACCTGAGGGGATGTTGAAGGAGTGCTAACACCCTTCATTCAAGCACTCCACTGACTTCCAGTCAGAGAACTCTGCAATCTCCAAACTGAGATAAAGCCCTGAACGTTTCTGGTAAGGCAGGGCCCTAGTTAAAAAGAGTTCAGGTGAATTGCATTCGAATGGTGCACTATGCGAACCTGCCCAGGCTTGGGCTGTTCTGTTCTAGACTAGGGCTCTCTGCAAGATGGCCACTATCTCAGCCCCCCAGCAACTTTGGGGAATCTGGAGAGTCTGATTTGTGGGATGCAGGGGGAGGGTCATCTCTTGCTTTAGGTACTTCAAAGTGTTTGATTTAATCTGGAAGTCCAAACTGTGTTGGCCTGTTTAACATCATTCGGTCGATGGAAATGGCAGATGGTGATAGGTTATTTTTGTCTGTTTTTTTTTTTTTTTTTTCATTTTTGGATAATTGCATTAAAGTTCACAGGAGAAAATAAATTGATAGGAAATTAAGACTCTTTCCTTTCTCATGGTCATTTAAAGAGTATGTAGAAATGTGATTTCAAAAAGTTGGGACAGTTCTTGTACCAAGGAGACACATGGAGTTGACATTGTCCTCTTTTAGGACAGCTCCTCTCATTTCAGTAGACCCTTCTCTCACCTGTGCTCAAGGGCAACTCTTAAAGAAAAGCTGCACCAGTTGCAGAGGAAGAGACAACAGTCCCAAACCAAGAGATGGTCATCAAGGGATACTCCTACAGGCAGAGAAGCCCAAGTTCATGCAATTATCCCTTTGATTTTCAAGGGTCTGCTTTAATTTCTTAACACCTTCTTTATGATGGTCTAGATTCCACACTCTTCTCCTGAGGCATAGCAGTCCTGGAGAGCCACCTGCTCTATTCCCCTCAAGATTCCTGAACTATGACCACTTCCAAGTGCCCACCTGTGCTGTGCCAGCAGAAAGGCCTTTCTGTGCAGAAACCTTCATCATGACAGAAAAAAAGGCCCACCCACGATCACTTTCAGTCCCCAGACACATTCAGGACTATAAAACAAGAACAAATATTTTATGCTGATAAATATGGTATTTATGTATATGGTAAATACATATTTTATAATTAAAAATATATTATATGTAAATAATATATATATAAACAAAATATATATAAATATATGCTGATAAAATATTTGTCTGAGTTCTACTATCATATATATATATGGTAAAATATATATTTTATAATTAAAAATATTATATATATAATATATATGTAAATAAAAATATATATATATAAATTTTATCCTTGCCAATTTTCATATCTGCTCTACCTGGAACAAAGTGTGACAGAGAAGTGGCTTCTTTTATGTAGGGATCATACTGTTTCTCTCTGACCAAGAACCACCTTTGATTCCAAGCTTTCTAAATTCTCAGATAGAAGAGCAAGATCAAACCTTACTGTGTACCTTCTGTCTACCATATAGGCAGGATTTCTGTGCCCTGAGTAATATACCTTCCTGGCAGGATAATAAATAAAGACCATGTCTTATGGTCAAATGTAAATTCATTTTCTCTCTATATCTCTCTTTTTTAAAATTTGCTTTTGGTAACTTTTGCTGATCAGTGTTTTGTTGTGGTGGGGGTGGAAATGGTAGTGGTATGGATGTGTGTGAAAATCTTTTAATCCTTTTCCCATTGGATCCAGAGTTTTGGGGCCTTGTAATAAATGTTTTATGAATCTTGTTTAAATTAGATCTGATATAACGGTACACCAAAGAATATTTCTTCATTGCTTCAAAGCCACGTTCTACTGCTTACATTCATTGTGACTCCTAGGCAAGTTTCTTCCTTGATCTGAACTTCAATTTTCCCAGCTTCAAAGTGAGAAATATATACCTACATCACAATCTTCCTATTCAGTAAGATGGGATAGTGTGAGTAAAATTCTTAGCATAGTTAGGGCCTGGAACTGAATTAACAAGAAAATTTTGTTGTTGGTATCATTAATGTTTTTTCTCTAGCCAAAAAAAAACAGGTAAGAAAGGCTGATATAGTACAGGCTCAATGCAATATGTGTCAAAACACCATCAGCATTTTTTCACAGAGCTAGATCAAACAATTCTAAAATTTGTATGGCTCCACAAAAGACCCCAAATAGTCAAAGCAATCTGGAAAAAGAAAGCAAAGCTGGAGGCACCACAATTCCAGACTTCAAGCTATGTTACAGAGCTGTAGTCATCAAGACAGTATGGCACTGACACAAAAACTGACACAGAGGTCTATGGAACAGAATAGAAAACCCAGAAATGGACACACAACTATATGGTCAACTAATCTTCAGCAAAGCAGGAAAAAATATCTAGTGGAAAAAAGGCAGTCTCTGCAACAAATGTTGTTGGGAAAACTGGACAGCAACATGCAGAAGAATGAAACTAGACCACTTCCTTACACTATACACACACACATGCAAAAACTCAAAATAGATTAAAAACCTAAATGTGAAACCTGAAACCATAAAAATCCTGGAAGACAACAGAGGCAGCAATTTCTCTGATATCTGCATAGGAACATTTTTTCTAGATATATCTCCTGTGGCAAGGGAAATAAAAGCAAAAACAAACTATTGGGACTATATCAAAATAAAAAGCTTTTGCACAGTGAAGGAAACAATCAATAAAACTAAAAGACAACCTACGGAATGGGAGAAGATATTTGCAATATCAACAACATATCTAATAAAGGGTTATTATCCAAAATATGTAAAGAACGTGTACAACTCAACAGCCAAGAAACAAATTATCTAATTAAAAAATGGGCAGAAGACATGAACAGACATTTCTCCAAAGATGACATCCAGACGGCCAACAGACATGAGAAGATACTCAACATCACTCATCATCAGGGAAATGTAAATCAAAACTACAAATGAGATATCACCTCACACCTGTCAGAATAGCTAAAATAAAAACACGAGAAACAACAAGTGTTGGTGAGGATGTGGAGAAAAAGGAACCCTCTTGCACTGCTAGTGGGAATGCAAACTGATGCAGTCACTGTAGAAAACAGTATGAAGGCTCCTCAAAAATTTAAAATAGAACTACCTTATGATCCAATAATCGCACTACTGGATATTTACGCCCCAAAATACAAAAACACTAATTCAAAGGAATACATGCACGCCTATCTTTGTAGCAGCGTTATTTACAATACCCAAGATATGGAAGCAGTCCAAGTGTCCATTGATTGATGAATGGGCAAAGAAGGTGTGCAATAAAATATTATTCAGCCATAAAAAAGAATGAAATCTTGTCACTCTCAACGACATGGATGGAACTAGAAAGTATAATGTTAAGTGAAATAAGTCAGTCAGAGAAAGACAAATACCATATGATTTCATTCATATTTCAAACTTGAGAAACAAAACAAAACAAAAAAAAATGAGCAAAGAAAAACAGAGAGAGAGAGAGAGAGAGAAAGAGAGAGAGAGAAACCAAGAAACAGACTCTTAACTAGAGAGAACAGACTGATGTTTGCGAGTGGGAAGGGGGTGAGGGGATGGGTTAAATAGATGATTAAGGAGTGCACTTGTGATGAGCACTGGGTGAAGTGTGGAATTGTTGGATCAGTGTATTGTATACCTGAAATTAATATAACATTGCATGTTAACTATATTGGAATTTAAAATCACAAAATAAAATTATATATATACATATAAAATAAAATATATAAAAATAAAATAAATAAAATAAAATAAAATAAAATATAAAATAAAATAACATAGAAAGCCTTATAAAAAAATAAAGAAGGTTCTTAAACTTGGTTACCCTTTCACATCCTGATTATTCTTCTTCCCTTCCAATCCAATTCAATTTACATCTGCTGCTTTTAGGACTTATGGGGGGGGGGGTGAGTATGCAATCTGAAAACAAGGGTGAAAGGCAATTGAAGTAAGGTCCCTGGATGTATCTAAATATTCATCACTCCCCCACATGGACATCAATTCCACAGAACTGGATCAACCGTAACCCTTGGTTCAAGACACATTGCAATTGTTGGTCCACATAGGACTAACTGATATTTTATGTAAAAATATTTTCAAGTCTTATGTACCCACCAAGAACTAGAACTGACAATAAGTTATATTCACTTAAGTATCAGCCTATCCCCCACTCTTCCTGAAGTTTATGTTTATTGTTTCATAGCTTTTCATTTCAGAGTTTTATTATTATGTTAATGGTTCTTGAACATAAAATAAATGAGTATTTTCTCATATGTAGCTTTCTGGGTCATGCTTTCTTTCACAAATACTATATTGCCAGGATTTATCGTACCATATACCTATATTCATTTTTTGTGCTATATGATTTCCATCATTTCACTAAACCACATTTTACTACCCATTCCCTTATCAATAAAATTTAAGTTGTTTCCAGTTTTGGCTCTTACAATCAAAGCTGCTATGAGCATTCCTATATATGTATCCTGGTACATATATACAAATATTTCTCTTTATATACCCTGAGGAATAGAATTGTTGGTTATAATATGTGCGGGTATTACATTTTGCCTTATTGTCTTATTTTCCCAAGTAATTGTACTATTTCACATTCCATTAACAATCCAAACAGATCCAATTAATCCATATTGTCTTCAATATTTGGCACTATTGGATTTCTTAACTTTTGCCAATCAAATAATACAAAATAGTGTTTCATTGTGATCTTGATTTATATTACCCTAGTTACTATGTGTTTGAGCATCACTGTATATATATCAGCCATAAGTGTTTCTTTATCTGTGCAATAACTTATGATTTTTTACCAAATTTTTATTAGAAAAATTTTTTCTCTTTTTAGAAAACACTTTTAATGTTTATTTATTTTTGAGAGGAAGGGAAGGGACAGAGAGAGTGGAATACAGAATCTGAATCAGGCTTGGTGCTGTCAGCCAAATCCTGACGTGGGGCTCGAACCCACAAACTGTGAGATCATGACCTGAGCTGAAGTTGGATGCCAATCAACTGAGCCGCCCAGGCACCCCAGAAAATTTTTTTTTTTTTTCTTATTTATGTGTAGAAGTTGACATTGTTGGAGAAAAACATTTATTGAAAACTTGGAGAACTTGATAAAAATATAATTGGGGGCTTCATTGCGGGCCTATTTTGATTGACAACATAACTTAAAATATTTTAAATTATAATTTCAATTCATTTAATAATTATAGATAATCAAGATTTGTATTACTGCTAGAGGAAGATTTTTTTTTTTTTAACAACCAATTAATTTTTATTTTAAAATTCTGGCTAACCAAAACCTGTGAAACCTGAGTAAGCTTCTGGAATAAAAATCATTAATGGAAAATTCTTAATGTTCTAGACATCTTTTCCTTCCCTACTCAGCTTTTAAAATAATAAGCTTTTCCATTCTGGTAAAATATATATAACATAAAATTTTCCCTTTTAAAAAATGATGTTAAGTGTACGATTCAGTGGCATTAAGTACATTCGCAATATTATGCAAAATATTGCCACTATCCATTTCTAGATCTTTTACATCATCTCAAACAGAAACTCCTGTACCCATCACATAATAATTCCCCATTCCTCCCTCCCTCTAGCCTTTGGTAACCTCTACTCTGCTTCCTGTCTCTATGAATTGGACTCTTCTAGGTACCTCATATAAGTGGAACCATACAATATCCCTTTGTGTCTGACTTGTTTCACTTAGCATAATGTTTCCAGGGTTCATCCACGTAGCATGTATCAGGACTTCATTCCTTTTCATGGCTGAATAATATTCCACGGTATGGATATATCACATTTTGTTTATCCACTCATTTGTTGGTGAACACTTGTGTTGTTTCCACCATTTGGCTATTGTGAATAACATGCTATAAACATTGGTGTACAAATGTCTATTTCAGTCCTTGCTTTCATCTGGCTATATATCTAAAAGTATAATTGCCAGATCATATGGTAGTTCTGCTTAACTTTTTGAGGGACCACCAAACTGTTTCCCACAGTGGTTGCACTATTATACAGTTCTACCAGGAATGCAAAATGGATTTAATTCTCCACATCATCACCAACACTTGTTACTTTCTGTTTGTTTTATTTGGCTTGGTAATTGCCATCCTATTGAGTGTACATTGGTGTCTCACTGGGGTCTTTCTTTTTATTTATTTATTTATTTATAATTTTTTAAAATTATTTTCTATATATGAAGTTTATTGTCAAATTGGTTTCCATACAACACCCAGTGCTCATCCCAAAATGTGCCCTCCTCAATACCCATCACCCACCCTCCCCGCCCTCCCACCCCCCATCAACCCTCAGTTTGTTCTCAGTTTCTAAGAGTCTCTTATGCTTTGGCTCTCTTCCACTGTAACCTCTTTTTTTTTTTTCTTCCCCTCCCCCATGGGTTTCCGTTAAGTTTCTCAGGATCCACATAAGAGTGAAAACATATGGTATCTGTCTTTCTCTGTATGGCTTATTTCACTTAGCATAACACTCTCCAGTTCCATCCATGTTGCTACAAAGGGCCACATTTCATTCTTTCTCATTGCCACGTAGTACTCCATTGTGTATATAAACCACAATTTCTTTATCCATTCATCAGTTGATGGACATTTAGGCTCTTTCCATAATTTGGCTATTGTTGAGAGTGCTGCTATAAACATTGGGGTACAAGTGCCCCTATGCATCAGTACTCCTGTATTCCTTGGGTAAATTCCTAGCAGTGCTATTGCTGGGTCATAGGGTAGCTCTATTTTTAATTTTTTGAGGAACCTCCACACTGTTTTCCAGAGTGGCTGCACCAGTTTGCATTCCCACCAACAGTGCAAGAGGGTTCCTGTTTCTCCACATCCTCTCCAGCATCTATAGTCTCCTGATTTGTTCATTTTGGCCACTCTGACTGGCATGAGGTGATATCTGAGTGTGGTTTTGATTTGTATTTCCCTGATGAGGAGCGACGTTGAGCATCTTTTCATGTGTCTGTTGGCCATCTGGATGTCTTCTTTAGAGAAGTGTCTATTCATGTTTTCTGCCCCTTTCTTCACTGGGTTATTTGTCTTTCGGGTGTGGAGTTTGGTGAGCCCTTTATAGATTTTGGATACTAGCCCTTTGTCCGATATGTCAGTTGCAAATATCTTTTCCCATTCCATTGGTTGCCTTTTAGTTTTGTTGGTTGTTTCCTTTGCTGTGCAGAAGCTTTTTATCTTCATAAGGTCCCAGCAGTTCATTTTTGCTTTTAATTCCCTTGCCTTTGGGGATGTGTCAAGTAAGAGATTGCTACGGCTGAGGTCAGAGAGGTCTTTTCCTGCTTTCTCCTCTAGGATTTTGATGGTTTCCTGTCTCACATTCAGGTCCTTTATCCATTTTGAGTTTATTTTTGTGAATGGTGTGAGAAAGTGGTCTAGTTTCAACCTTCTGCATGTTGCTGTCCAGTTCTCCCAGCACCCTTTGTTAAAGAGACTGTCTTTTTTCCATTGGATGTTCTTTCCTGCTTTGTCAAAGATGAGTTGGCCATACGTTTGTGGGTCTCGTTCTGGGGTTTCTATTCTATTCCATTGGTCTATGTGTCTGTTTTTGTGCCAATACCATGCTGTCTTGATGATGACAGCTTTGTAGTAGAGGCTAAAGTCTGGGATTGTGATGCCTCCTGCTTTGGTCTTCTTCTTCAAAATTACTTTGGCTATTCGGGGCCTTTTGTGGTTCCATATGAATTTTAGGATTGCTTGTTCTAGTTTCGAGAAGAATGCTGGTGCAATTTTGATTGGGATTGCATTGAATGTGTAGATAGCTTTGGGTAGTATTGACATTTTGACAACATTTATTCTTCCGATCCATGAGCACGGAATGTTTTTCCATTTCTTTATGTCTTCTTCAATTTCCTTCATAAGCTTTCTATAGTTTTCAGCATACAGATCTTTTACATCTTTGGTTAGATTTATTCCTAGGTATGTTATGCTTCTTGGTGCAATTGTGAATGGGATCAGTTTCTTTATTTGTCTTTCTGTTGCTTCTTTATTAGTATATAAGAATGCAACTGATTTCTGTACATTGATTTTGTATCCTGCAACTTTGCTAAATTCATGTATCAGTTCTAGCAGACTTCTGGTGGAGTCTATCGGATTTTCCATGTATAGTATCATGTCATCTGCAAAAAGTGAAAGCTTGACTTCATCTTTGCCAATTTTGATGCCTTTGATTTCCTTTTGTTGTCTGATTGCTGATGCTCGAACTTCCAACACTATGTTAAACAACAGCGGTGAGAGTGGACATCCCTGTCGTGTTCCTGATCTCAGGGAAATAGCTCTCAGTTTTTCCCCGTTGAGGATGATGTTAGCTGTGGGCTTTTCATAAATGGCTTTTATGATCTTTAAGTATGTTCCTTCTATCCCGACTTTCTCCAGGGTTTTTATTAAGAAAGTGTGCTCGATTTTGTAAAATGCCTTTTCTGCATCGATTGACAGGATCATAGGGTTCTTATCTTTTCTTTTATTAATGTGATGTATCACACTGATGATTTGCGAATGTTGAACCAGCCCTGCATCCCAGGAATGAATCCCACTTGATCATGGTGAATAATTCTTTTTGTATGCTGTTGAATTCGATTTGCTAGTATCTTATTGAGAATTTTTGCATCCATATTCATCAGGGATATTGGCCTGTAGTTCTCTTTTTTTACTGGGTCTCTGTCTGGTTTAGGAATCAAAGTAATACTGGCTTCATAGAATGAGTCTGGAAGTTTTCCTTCCCTTTCTATTTTTTGGAATAGCTTGAGAAGGATCGGTATTATCTCTGCTTTAAACGTCTGGTAGAACTCCCCTGGGAAGGCATCTGGTCCTGAACTCTTATTTGTTGGGAGATTTTTGATGACCGATTCAATTTCTTCGCTGGTTATGGGTCTGTTCAAGCTTTCTATTTCCTCCTGATTGAGTTTTGGAAGAGTGTGGGTGTTTAGGAATTTGTCCATTTCTTCCAGGTTGCCCAGTTTGTTGGCATATAGTTTTTCCTAGTATTCCCTGATAATTGCTTGTATCTCTGAGGGATTGGTTGTAATCATTCCATTTTCATTCATGATTTTATCTATTTGGGTCTTCTCCCTTTTCTTTTTGAGAAGCCTGGCTAGAGGTTTGTCAATTTTGTTTATTTTTTCAAAAAACCAACTCTTGGTTTCGTTGATCTGCTCTACAGTTTTTTTAGATTCTATATTGTTTATTTCTGCTCTGATCTTTATTATTTCTCTTCTTCTGCTGGGTTTAGGCTGCCTTTGCTGTTCTGCTTCTATTTCCTTTAGGTGTGCTGTTAGATTTTGTATTGGGGATTTTTCTTGTTTCTGGAGATAGGCCTGGATTGCAATGTATTTTCCTCTCAGGACTGCCTTCGCTGCATCCCAAAGCGTTTGGATTGTTGTATTTTCATTTTCATTTGTTTCCATATATTTTTTTAATTTCTTCTCTAATTCCCTGGTCGACCCATTCATTCGTTAGTAGGGTGTTCTTTAACCTCCATGCTTTGGGAGGTTTTCCAGACTTTTTCCTGTGGTTGATTTCAAGCTTCATAGCATTGTGGTCTGAAAGTATGCATGGTATGATTTCAATTCTTGTATACTTATGAAGGGCTGTTTTGTGACCCAGTATGTGATCTATCTTGGAGAATGTTCCATGTGCACTCGAGAAGAAAGTATATTCTGTTGCTTTGGGATGCAGAGTTCTAAATATATCTGTCAAGTCCATCTGATCCAATGTATCATTCAGGGCCCTTGTTTCTTTATTGACCGTGTGTCTAGATGATCTATCCATTTCTGTAAGTGGAGTGTTAAAGTCCCCTGCAATTACCACATTCTTATCAGTAATGTTGCTTAAGTTTGTGAGAAATTGTTTTATATATTTGGGGGCTCCTGTATTCGGCACATAGACATTTATAATTGTTAGCTCTTCCTGATGGATAGACCCTGTGATTATTATATAATGCCCTTCTTCATCTCTTGTTACAGCCTTTAAGTTAAAGTCTAGTTTGTCTGATATAGGTATGGCTACTCCAGCTTTCTTTTGACTTCCAGTGGCATGATTAATAGTTCTCCATCCCCTCACTCTCAATCTGAAGGTGTCCTCAAGGTCTAAAATGAGTCTCTTGTAGACAGCAAATAGATGGGTCTTGTTTTTTTGTCCATTCTGATACCCTATGTCTTTTGGTTGGAGCATTTAGTCCATTTACATTCAGTGTTATTATAGAAAGATATGGGTTTAGAGTCATTGTGATGTTTGTAGGTTTCATGCTTGTAGCGATGTCTCTGGTACTTTGTCTCACAGGATCCCCCTTAGGATGTCTTGTAGGGCTGGTTTAGTGGTGACGAATTCCTTCAGTTTTTGTGTGTTTGGGAAGACCTTTATCTCTCCTTCTGTTCTAAATGACAGACTTGCTGGATAAAGGATTCTCAGCTGCATATTTTTTTCTGTTCATCACATGGAAGATCTCCTGCCATTCCTTTCTGGCCTGCCAAGTTACAGTAGAGAGATCAGTCAGGAGTCTTATAGGTCTCCCTTTATATGTGAGGGCACATTTATCCCTTGCTGCTTTCAGAATTTTCTCTTTATCCTTGTATTTTGCCAGTTTCACTATGATATGTCGTGCAGAAGATCGATTCAAGTTCTGTCTGAAGGGAGTTCTCTGTGCCTCTTGGATTTCAATGCCTTTTTCCTTCCCCAGATCCGGGAAGTTCTCAGCTATTATTTCTTCAAGTACACCTTCAGCACCTTTCCCTCTCTCTTCCTCCTCTGGAATACCAATATGCGTATATTATTTCTCTTTAGTGCATCACTTAGTTCTCTAATTTTCCCCTCATACTCCTGGATTATTTTATCTCTCTTTTTCTCAGCTTCTTCTTTTTCTGTAATTTTATCATCTAGTTCACCTATTCTCTCCTCTGCCTCTTCAATCCGAGCCGTAGTTGTCTCCATTTTCTTTTGCAGTTCATTGATCGCATTTTTTAGCTCCTCCTGGCTGTTCCTTAGTCCCTTGATCTCTGTAGCAAGAGATTCTCTGCTGTCCTTTATACTGTTTTTAGGCCCAGCGATTTTTTTTATGACTATTATTCTAAATTCACTTTCTGTTATATTGTTTAAATCATTTTTGATCAGTTCGTTAGCTGTTGTTATTTCCTGGACATTTTTCTAAGGGGAATTCTTCCGTTTCGTCATTTTGGATAGTCCCTGGAGTGGTGCGGCACTGCGTGGCACTTCCCCTGTGCTGTCGTGAATAACTTGCGTTGGTGGGTGGGGCCGCAGTCAGACCTGATGTCTGCCCCCAGCCCACCGCTGGGGCCACAGTCAGACTGGTGTGTGCCTTCTCTTCCCCTCTCCTAGGGGCCGGTGGGATTCACTGTGGGGTGGCGTGGCCCGTCTGGGCTACTTGCACACTGCCAGGCTTGTTGTGCTGGGGATCTGGCGTATTAGCTGGGGCGGATCGGCCAGGTGCACAGGGGTGGGAGGAGCAGGCTCAGCTCACTTTTCCTTCGGAGATCCGCTTCGGAGGGGCCCTGCGGCACCAGGCGGGAGTCAGACCCGCTGGAGGGACAGATCTGCAGAAGCACAGCGTTGGGTGTTTGTGCGGTGCAAGCAAGTTCCCTGGCAGGAACTGGTTCCCTTTGGGATTTTTGCTGGGGGATGGGCGAGGGAGATGGCGCTGGCGAGCGCCTTTGTTCCCCGCCAAGCTGAGCTCTGTCGTCCGGGGCTCAACAACTCTCCCTCCCGTTGTCCTCCAGCCCTCCCGTTCTCCGAGCAGAGCTGTTAGCTTACACCCTTCCAGATGTCAAGTCCCACTTGCTGTCAGAACACACTCCGTCTGGCCCTTCCGCTTTTGCCAGCCAGACTCGGGGGGCTCTGCTTGGCCAGAGGGCCGCCCCTCTGCCCCGGCTCCCTCCCGCCAGTCCGTGGAGCGCACACCGCCTCTCCGCCCTTCCTACCGGCTTCCGTGGGCCTCTAGTCTGTGCTTGGCTCCGGAGACTCCGTTCTGCTAGTCTTCTGGCGGTTTTCTGGGTTATTTAGGCAGGTGCAGGTGGAATCTAAGTGATCAGCAGGACGCGTGGTGAGCCCAGCGTCCTCCTACGCCGCCATCTTCCCAGGATTCCTCACTGGGGTCTTGAGTGGCATTTCTCTGATGATTAGTGATGATGAACATTTTTTCATGTGTTTATTGGCCATTTGTACATCTTCTTTGGAGACATACCTGTTTAAGCCCTTTGCTTATTTATTAATTGGGTGTTTGGTTTGTTTTAGAAGTTTTTATATATTCTGGATATTAATCTCTTATAGCATATGTTTCGCAAATATTTTCTCTCATTCCGTGGGTTGTTTTTTCACTTCCTCTGCAGTGTCCTTTGACGCATAAAAGTTTTTCATTTCAATGAAGTTCAAGGTATCTATTTTTTCTTTTGTTGCCTGTGTATTTAGCATTGTATCCAAATAATCATTGCCAAACCCAGTGTCATGAAGCTTTCCCCCTGTGCTTTCTTCTAAGAGATTTATAGTTGTATCTCTTCCATTTAGGTCTCTGCGTTTTGAGTTAATTTCCATATAGGATGTGGGGCACTTCATTCTGTTGCATGTGGGTGTCCCCCTCTTCCAGCACCATTGTTGAGAACACCATCAGTTTCCCTACTGAACGGTCTTGACAGCTTTGTCAAAACCAATTGACTATATACGATATTTAGCTCTAGAAAACCTTGAGTTTTGGTAGGTCAGAGTTTTCTAAGAGTTTTATACGTCATTTAACTTTCTCAAACTTATCCTCTTAAAATTCTGCCAGCTCTTTCTGTCCAGGCAACCGTCACCTCCTCCTCCTCCCCGTCCATCATGCTGACGTTCACACAGCTTTATCTCTGAGTTTTCACAGTGTTTACCCAGACTTCCTGGTGCTCTTTTATCACCTTTGTGGAGGGATCCAACAACCCATGTACTTGGAGAGACTTTTGTGAGAGGTGTCTGACTTATTCCACTGCACTTTTTTCTCATCAGTTGCAGGAAGGTATTATTACTTTTATATTTTTTCTTTTTTTTTTTTTTTTTTGAGAGAGAGAGAGAGAGAGAGCACACAAGTGGGGGCAGGGCAGAGAGAAGGAGAGACAGAATCCCAAGCAGGCTCTGTGCCATCGGCACAGGGCCCAATGAGGGGCTTGAACTCATCATGAACCATGAGATCACGATCTGAGCCAAGATCAAGAGTCAGATGCTTAACTGACTGGACCACCCAGGCACCTCCAGGGGAGGGTATTGTTATTATTGCCAGGTTCTATTATCCTTGTTATCTCTCTCACTACCATTCACTTTTTCCTGGTTAACCATGGACTGGACCATTTTAGCATTTCTTTTTATCTGACTCTTGGATATTGGGCAGACTCCTCCCTTATATTTTAAATAAGTGAGTATGATTCCCCACGTTTAGTTGAACTGTGGCTCTTGTGTGTATGTCAATTCTGGAATGAGAATCTCACTGGGATTTTTCTTCAGGATAGATTATAATTGGAATGCAATCAAATGTGGGGGAGTAACAATAAAACAACAGCCCCAGATTTGGTGCCAGGCCAGAAATGCTGGTGCAGAACCTCAGATGCAGAAAAGGAAAAGAGTATTTTCTCCCTGAGCAATGGAGAGACATGTTTTTTTGTCACTTTTTTTACAGTAACATTTTAAGATACTTTATTCAGTAAAAGTCTTTGGAGAATCTTTTGAAAAGAAAAACAAAAAAGTAAAACTCCTCTGTAATTACTCTATCCAGAGGTAATATTGCTCTTAACAAATGGTTATGTGTGTGTTCTATCTTTTCTTGAATATATATGAAAATCTCATTATGCTCTACATATGTCTTTTAAAATTGTGATTTGAATGCTTTGATAATATTAAATCAACTTAAAAAACATCCTCCAAACATCCTCCCCGCCCAAGTTTTTATTTAATATACAGTGTAATGTACAGTTAGCTAATATATAGCATGATATTTCAGGTGTACAATTTAGCGATTCATCACTTACATATAACACCCAGTGCTCATCACAACAAGTGCCCTCCTTAATGTCCATCACCTATGTAGCCCATCCTCCGTCCCAACTTCCCTCTGGTAATCCTAAGTTTATTTTCTGTAGTTAAAAGTCTATTTCCTGGTTTGCCTCTCTTTTTTCCAATGTTCATCCGTTTTGTTTATTAAATTCCAAATATGAGTGAAATCATATGGTACTCGTGTTTCTCTGACTGACTTATTTTGCTTAGCATAATACACTCTAGCTCCAACTGTGTTGTTGCCAGCAATTGCACTACTAAGTGTTGACCCAAAGGATACAAAACTACTGATTCAAAGGGGTTCGTGCACCCTGATGTTGGTAGCAGCATTATCAGCAATAGCAAAATTTTAGACAGATCCCAATGTCCATTGGCTGTTGAATGGATAAAGATGTGGTATAGATATACAATGGAATATTACTCAGCTATCAAAATGAATGAAATCTTGCCATTTGCAAAAACATCCGTTTTAAATTATCTTAAGAATTCCACCATATGAATCTACTCTAATTTATCCGATTCAGCAAAGTTATGGAAGAATGATGTAGACTGAACCTTTCACTCAGAAATAAAGACCAAAGGCAGAAATTCAAGGGGATTTGCAATTATCATGTATCTAAGTATATCAGGAATATTTTACCATAATTCTTATTTATTTGTCTTTATTTCTTCATTAATTTGTTGTAGAATCTTGATTTGCAGGGACTATTTTGTTCAATGCTGTATAACATATAGTAGCAAAATGTGAAATGAAACATTGAATCAAGATCTGGGCAAAATTTTGTTCTTTCCTGTTATTTGTCCCATAATGATGGTACATGGTAAAATCCTTAACAAATTAGGGAGTGGAAATCCTAGGACTGAACCCTGGGGCTATCTGACTTTTAAAGTCCATAAAACCAAGCTCTTTAGGTATGTAGATAGATGATAGATAGACAGATAGATAGATGATAAATAGATAATAGATAGATGATAGCTAGATGATAGCTAGCTAGCTAGATACAAATGATAGATGATAGCTAGCTAGCTAGATGATAAATAGATAGATAGATAGAGAGAGAGAGAGATGATATAAATTATAGATATAGAGTTAGAGATAAATATAGATATAGTTGACAGAGATAGAGATGGGACATGAGGGGTATGTTTGTGTGTGTGTGTGTGTGTGTGTGTGTGTGTGTGTGTGAAGTATTCTTGGTTCCATGTCTCAGGTCACAGATGTCCACACGGGAGGAATTTTGATTGTTATGTGCCATTCTTCATCTTACGACAACTCTTTATGTAGTTGTGATCTTGAGGTGGTCTGAGAGTTCAGGTTTACTATTGCAGTCTATAAAGTGACTTCTGCCTGACACGTTGGGGGTACTGGAGCTGCTATGACTTAGCTACCTGCATTAGCATGGTTTGCAACCTTTATGAGAGGGGTGTCCTCAGAGAGTCTCAAAATGTGACCAAAACTGGGGTTTCTGACATTGCAATCCCATTTGAGCAGGTAATTATCAAATTTTGGATGACAGAAATCAGACATTTCTCTAATGATTTATGTTTTAGATGTGATGTGAGGCCATGGGAGTAGTAAGTGATTTACTGAGTAAAGTCTCTTCTCTTTGCCCTCTGAAATAGTCTATATGAACCTTTTGGTGATGACACTGTTTGCAGACACTTGGCCTCAAGGTGCTGTCATGCTGGTGCCATCCCTGTGTAGTCACAGACAGTGGGGGTGTTGGCCAAAAGTTCTTCCTGACCAGCAAGAGTGATGACAGTTCTGGAAACTGAAACTTTGTAACCAAATGGATGTGATGTTGGGTTGACCCAGCACTCCTTTATCCACCATAGCATAGCCAGGGACTGGCTCAGAGGTTTCAGTGTCTCCTCTTCCTCTTCCATTTCCTCCTTCTTCTCCTCCTCTTCCTCCATTTCCAATTATAACCCACATTCTTGGAAAGCTTCCTGGTTATTTGGCTAGGACAAAGAAGCTCTAGCAGCATCACTTTAAATGTTTACTGCATATAACATTTAGTCAGCCCCACCAATTGCAAAAAGAGGTAAAAAAAGATATGAAAGGACTATTCATATAAATAATCATCATGATGATAATCACTAAATGCATTGATGTGTCTGGAGTAACTGATATGTACCAGATTGCACAGATAAGAGATACATGCAGGAGAAGGAGAAGATAATGTGGCAGGTTGAGGGGTAGGGGCTTAAGGAAAAGACAGAATAAACATGCAGATACATTTTTTAAATTATTGTCTTTCAAAGACCTGTAATTTGTTTGGAAAGAGAGTGGGAGAAAAATATATGGGGTTAGCCTAAGTGTCTATTTCCTCTGGATTTCAGACTTCTAGGGCTGTGATTCCTTTTTCTCTCCCCAAAATCTACTCTAAATCATTTAAATGCAATGTTGTGAATCTAAAATGGTATCTTATATTTATTTTGGGTTTTCTGAAATTGAAACCTGGTATTTACTTATGGAACGAAAAGGGTTTATTTCCTGATGAAGAAGCTTAGAGGCCATACCTGCAGTCCAAGGGGGGTTAGGGTCAGATGAGATGGGGACATCCAAGTCCCATGAACAAATGTGTTCCCGCAGTCTACAGTAACATAAAGCCAGTGTTGTAACTTCATTCCTAAACGAGATGGGGCCCCTTCACCAACCATGGCCCAAAAAGAAAAGCTTCAGTGCCCAAGGAGACAGAAACAAAACAAAACAAAACAAAACCTAAACCATGGTTTCACCACCATGTTCACTGCAGCATTATTTACAATAACCAAGACATGGAAAAAAGAAAATGTTATATATATATATATATATATATATATATATATATAATATAGCCCTAAAAAGAGGGAAATCCTGCTATTTGTGACAACATAGGTGGACCTTGAAGGCATTATGTTTGTGGAATAAGTCAGACAATGAAAGACAAATACCATATGATCTCAGTTATATGTAGAATCTAAAACAAAAACAAAAGGAAAAAAAACCATCAGGAGTATAGGTATAGAAAACAGATTTGTGGTTGCTAAAGGTGAGGTGTGAGGAGTGGATAAGATGGGTAAAGGGGGTCTAAAGGTACAAGCTTTCTGTTTTAAACTAAATAAGTAATGGAAATGTAGTGCACAGCATGGTGAATGCAGTTAATAATACTGTACTACAAACCATATGAGACTCTTAATGATAGAAAGCAAACTGAAGGTTGATGAAAGGGAGGTGGCTGGGGGGATGGGCTACATGGATGATGGGCACTAAGGAGGCACTTGTGATGAGCACTGGGTGTTTTATGTAAGTGATGAATCACTAAATTCTACTCCTGAAACCAGTATTATGCTATATGTTAACTAACTAGAATTTAAATAAAAACCTGAAACAAACAAACAAAAATAATACTGTTCTACATCTTTGAAAGTTGCTAAGAGAGTAGATCTCACAAGTTCTCATCACAAGAAAAAAATTGTGGCTATGTATGGTGACGAATGTCAACAAGACATATTGTGGTGATTCCTGTGCAATGCATACAAATATCAAATAATTATGCTGTACACCTGAAACTAATATGTTATATGCCAATTTACACCTCAATTTAAAAAAAGAAACTAGTAGTTGCTTTTAGAACATTTTCATTGTGGGCTGGTAACCATGTTCAAAAGGCTTTTCTTTTCTTTTTTTTTAATTTTTTTTTCAACGTTTTTTATTTATTTTTGAGACAGAGAGAGACAGAGCATGAACGGGGGAGGGGCAGAGAGAGAGGGAGACACAGAATCGGAAACAGGCTCCAGGCTCCGAGCCATCAGCCCAGAACCTGACGCGGGGCTCGAACTCACGGACCGTGAGATCGTGACCTGGCTGAAGTCGGACGCTTAACCGACTGCGCCACCCAGGTGCCCCCAAAAGGCTTTTCATAAATTAATGCATCTTCGTGAGGTCATCTCTCATTTATGGGACAGCAGGCCTCAGAACAGGGAGTGTGTGTTCCCGAGGAGACATTAGCTAGTATGTAATGTTCTTCCCTGATGGTATTTGCTGGCCTAGATGCTGAAGGAGGGTCCAGGATTGAGGAAAACTCCATTTGGAGCCAATGGAAAGATAAAAGCAGAGAGCACATTTCCTAGGAGTTCAGTTGCCATCTCTGGGTAGATCCCAGAACAGTGTACCCTGTAGCTTGTGTATTTGTCTGTGTTCCCCATTAACTTACAAACAAGGCACGGGCCTCATCTTGTTCTCTATTGTGGGGAACATCACTGGAAACCATATGGGTATGTATCAATAAATGTTGAATAAATGCTTGCGATTTTTGTTTACTTCACTCCATTTCTGTTAAGTGGTGACTAGGAGTACATGTATGAAAAATAAAAGGGCTCAAGTGTGTATCCTTGTGGACAGCAAGGAGGAAAAATGCTAAGGAAACTAGATCCCACTCTGAAATCTCTCCTTGGAGAGAAACATCTCTGGGAATGGGGTGGAGAAGACAGCTTCAAAGTGGCAGGAAATATTGGTCATATCTTTGGTTCTATGGAATGGAAGAAAGAGAAGGAGAGAACTTCAGGCATGAACAGGGTCAAGAGATGCTATCAGCCTGCATCCCAAGAAGCAGGTGTCATTCTCCCTTGTTTATAGGGGAAGACTGCCTGTGGTCACTTGGTTTGTCACAGATAGAACTGGGACAAGACCTCCTTTCACCTCACCTTCTGTATTAGGGCTCTCCAAAGACACAGAACTAATAAGATATATGATCTCTCTATCTATCTCACATCTATAGCTTTACTTTTCTATATATTTGTATCTGTGTCTATCATTGCTCTCTCTCATATCTAGATCTACCTTTATCTATTTGTCTATCTATAGAGAAAGAGAGAGAGAAATTTATTATAAGAATTAGCTCATGTGATTATGAAAGCTAGCAAGTCCAAGCTCTGCAGAGGCAATGTTTCATTGGGCAGGAGAATTCAGGGGGATTATCTCTTACTTGGGGGAGGGTCAGCCTTTTGTTCTCTTCAGACCTTCAACGGATTGGATGAGACCCCTACACACATTACAGAAGGTAATCTGCTTTACTCAGCCTACTGATTTAAATGTTAATCACATCCAAAACCACCCTCTCAGAAACATTCAGAATAATGTTTGACCTGGTGGCCAGTCAAGTTGACACAAACCAACCACCTTCTTTCTACCACAATGACAAATTGTATGAAGAAAGCAGAGGTGGAGATAGATATATTTGACATCTATTCCACTGTGGTCAATATGGAAAAAATCTTTAAAAATAAGTAAAAATTATTATGTAATCATTATTAATGATTAAGAAGTTGTAAGCAGGGCACCTGGGTGGCTCAGTTAATTGTTTGACTTTGGCTCAGGTCATGATCTGTGGTCCATGAGTTCGAGCCCAGTGTTGGGGTGTGTACTGACAGCTCAGAGCCTGGAGTCTGCTTCAGATTCTGCACCTCTGTCTCTCTGTCCCTTCTCCACTTGTGCTCTGTCTCCCTCTCAAAATAAATAAACATTTTTTAAAAAATTAAAAAAAAGAAGTTGTAAGCAAATGGCAATTAACTTCAGTGACTGAATTATTAATAAAGTTATTTAAGTTGTGTCTTGAATTTACCAATAGATTCTATGTCAAATAAAATGTGTTTAAACAATTATTTTTTTCTCAATGTTCATTTATTTTTGAGAAATAGAGAGAGAGAGAGAGAACAAGCAGGGGAGGAGGGGCAGAGAGAGAGAGAGAGAGAGAGAGAGACAGAATCTGAAGCAGGCTTCAGGCTTTGAGCTGTCAGCACAGAGCCCATTGAGGGGTTCAAACCCACGAACCGTGAGATCATGACCTGAGCAGAAGTCGGACGCTTAACCAACTAAGCCACCCAGGTGTCCCTTAAATAATTATTAAGTATAAAATATGTACATATAAAATTGGTTGTTTGGATGGCATTGCTTATTAGATTGGGTTTCCCAGTGATTTCAAAGGGGCAGGAAGCCAGAAGATTTCTTTTTTTTTTTTTTTTCAGAAGATTTTTAACAATCCTCTAAATTATCCTCAGTAGTTGAAGAAATAGAAAGAGTTAGGAGATATTATGTAGGAGCAGCAGGTTGTATGTCATGCTGGGGAGTCATGAGCAAAAGTTTACTTTCTGTTGTAATTCTAGGCCTTGAGCTGCCAGAAGATGTGAATTACAACAGGTGATACTGTGATCCTAGTGGATTCCATCTGATCCAAGATGGTACAGATTTCTAAAGGCGACAGGAATCAGTTTGATGTCCTCTATTGGAACAAATAAAGCAATGAAACTAGGAGTCTGGAGGTCAATATTTTCCTGAATGTTTCTAAGTATCATGAGGGGAAGACCAATGAGATGGTCTGCAACCTCACCTCAGTCCATGTTAGAAAAAAGAAAAGAATACTTAGATTAGCAAGCTATAGCATCAAAAGGAAATTTATTAAAAGAAGCATTTGGGACAAAGAATGCTGGTGTCATCAAGTAACAAGGCTCTTTTCAACCCAGCATGTACAACAGAATACCAGCCAGCGAAAGTGGAACACGGTAGGCAGTATTATGATTCAGGAAACACGAAAGATAAAAGAGAGAATCATCTTTCCCAATCAAAAAGAGCCTTTGACCACCATTTAGAGAATCCCTGAAATTCCTCTGCTATAGCAAGTCACTTAAACTAAGAGCTTAGGGTTTCTGTGTCATGAACACGTAACCCAGTGAAGAAATCTTAGAGCAGGATATTTCCTATTTGCAGAGTCCCTGTCAAGCAAGTTATGGGTGGATTTGCATTTTAGTTGGGAAATTATTGGACCAGGCCAGTTTTAGGCAATCCCACTTCCTCCTGGGTGGGGCAGCAAGCCCTATAAAGAGATCCCCTGCCATGGGACTACTACCATCCTTCTGGTACTCGAGTCCTGATCTATTTCGGAGAGCTTGGTGAGTCTGATTTCTTGAGTTCTGTTTTTTGGTGCTCTCAAATGTTGAATTTAATCTGTGGCCAGCAAGTTCAGTTGCTCCAAAGTTAGGATCATTGGTTCAACGCTCCGTAGGTGATGGAAACTTGGTATCTGAGCACAATGATATACTGTTTTCATTTGTTTTTTCGGTAGATAGTTTGACATCCCCTATGGAAAAAGAAATTAATAGTAAAGCTTTGATAAGAGGAAAAAAGAACAAAGTACTTTTCTCTTTTCTATATATTTTTGGTGTCCCTCCTACTGTGATTTCAAAGGTTTATGTCTTAGAAGGTATGAAGCCATTGTATTCTTATTGAGTGGCCCTTTGTTCTGTACCTATGCCAGTTTATTGGGACCTCACAAGAGATAATGATGGTGGAGATTGTTTGTGAGGCTGCCCAGGATTTCAGAACGTGTGACTGCCTTTCTCAAAGATGTTTCTGTCATGCAAATAACATTACTTAGTTCTTTCAAACAGAGATATTTTCTTTGGAAAAATGATATGAGAAAATAGAGCACTTTCTGTGGGCTGATGAAGCAATTTGCTAAAGAGGAAGAGAGAAGCCAGAAAGTCATAAAAAGGGAGTTACAAGGTTAAAGGATATTCTTAGAGATTGGAGAGAGAATATGTCAAAGTTTTACATAAGCTTTGCTTTCTCGCTCTGGGAAAGTCCCTTCTTTTGAACACTGTCACATGTTTTCTTTCAGATTCTAAAATCCCAGAAAGATGTCTTATCAACAGCAGCAGTGCAAGCAACCATGCCAGCCACCTCCCATGTGCCCACCTAAGTGCCCTGAGCCTTGCCCACCTCCAAAGTGTCCAGAGCCTTGCCCACCTCCAAAGTGCCCAGAGCCTTGCCTACCACCAAGGTGCCCTGAGCCATGCCCACCTCCAAAGTGCCAGCAGAAGTGCCCATTCAAGAACAAGTAGCAGCTTCAGGACTCACCAGGACCAGGAAGGATAAAGACACTGGCTCACCTAATTCCACAGCTCCACTTACCTTCTTTTCAAAGCCTAACCTGGGTACAGAGGAAGCTTCTCTCTGTAGCCTGTACCATATCTGTGACAACTACTGCATCACAGAGGGAAAGGTTTCCTCCCAAGGCTGTGATACCATTACTCTCCCAGAGGCAGCTGCAAAAGGGTGGTCCTCAGCTGTGCCAGACCCCAGGGCCTCAGAAGGAAGGGCAGCAGCTCTCTGTGGGGTGTCAGCAAAGGATTCTCTGGATGTCTCCTGCGACTGTCTGTGCCCAGACCAGGACTTTCTACTTCCTGGGCCACTGTCACTTTTCTTTAATTTCTGAATAAAGTGCATTTTTGTTGTGATGGGATAAATATTTTCTTTCTTTTTACACCTGGTTTTTAGCGATATCATACCATCATTGTGGTTTATTTCTGTCCTTTCATCCCAAGGCCTAAGGTCTCATAATCAGTGTTATCTGAATTTTGGATCACATCAAAGATTACTTCTATGTAATTTAAAATCTGTTATTTTCCTTAATTACTATTGATTGATTTGGAGAACAAATTATTTAACATCTCAGGATTTTAATTCCTTTACTACAAAGTGGAGAAAATAATATTTACATTACAAACTTGCCAGGCATAAAATTGAATGAATGTGTCTAATTTAATTGGCACAAAGCCTGGCACATAATAAGCACTCAATGAAGCAGCAGACTGGTCATTGTCTCATCACCATCACCATCACCACCACCATTTCCATCGCCACCACCACCAGGTTTGCTCCAACCTGAAAGTGGCTCAGACATAACTAGTGTAGGAAACATGAAGATTCTTGAATTTTATTACCCTTTTATATTCCATTGTTCTCTTTCCTTTCTAATTCACTTTATTTTTTTATGTGATATTTCAGAGAAACTTTTGTATTAGTGGAGTATTCTGCATAAAATTATAGTTGTTCTTAAAACATGGGGAAACAACAGAAAGGGAAATAATAAGGCTCCTTACAAGGCAAAGTGTTCTCTCCTCTCCATGCATACCACATGTTTTTCTTACTCCGGCAACCCACCAAAATTCAGGGTCCTGTCATGTTTGTTCACCTCTGAAATTGCTTTTTGGAGTATTGTAACCCTACATTTGAGAAATATTTGGGTTTACATGTCTATTTAGATTTGCAAAGTTATTGCTGCTCTGTACCTTATTTTGTAATTGCTTAGCCAACTGGTCAAGTAAGCTGAAAAAAGAGGGTTATGTTCTTTAAGTGTATCATTTCTTGTGGTGCTAAGTGTTCACAAACAGAATACTTAACTGAGATATCACACACACACACACGCACACACACACACACACACACACGCAGAGAGAGAGAGAGAACATTATTTTTTAAATTTTTTTAACGTTTATTTATTTTTGAGACAGAGAGAGACAGAGCATGAACGGGGGAGGGGCAGAGAGAGAGGGAGACACAGAACGGGAAGCAGGCTCCAGGCTCTGAGCCATCAGCCCAGAGCCCGACGCGGGGCTCGAACTCACGGACCGCAAGATCGTGACCTGAGCTGAAGTCGGATGCTTAACCGACTGAGCCACCCAGGCGCCCCAAGAACATTATTTTTTAAAGCAACAAAGTCTTCATATTAAATCAACTACACTGCACATTTTAAGAGGCTCTTCCTTTTCTATATCCTCCAGTAACAAAACTAGAAGTGAAGGACCCCAAGATGATAGGACTACAGGTGTAAGGGTATTCCAGATTACTGCTCATCCCTCTTCATGCTGTGGTGAGAGTGAAAAGTAACCCACAGAAGACTTCCACTCAAGTTACACACTGCACATGCTGAGATGCACACTTGGGAGAAAAGTGAGACAGAAAAAGAAAAATAACCACTGAAGGGAGGAGTTAAGATGGCAGGGAAGTAGGGGAACCCTGGGCTTTCCTCATCCTTCAAACACAGTTGTATTGAGGTCAGATCACTTGGAACACCCAGAAAATTGATCTGTGGGTTGCAGAAGGATCTCCATGGTTGGAGGCAGACAATATGGTAGGTGTGAGGTGTGTGGAAGTGAATTAGTGGAGAGAAAAATCCTGAGGAAGGGAGGGAATCTTTTCTGTGGAGAGACGAAAGAGAGAGAACTAGAGAAGGGTTTAGAAAGTGCAACATCAGGTTTGCACAAGAGGAAAACCTCTCTGGACCATGGACTGGGGAACTGGAAGTACTGAGTGTCACAGGTTTGTTTTTGTTTTTGTTTTTGTTTTTTGCAAACAGCATTTAGAGCTCAAACTCTGAGGTTTTGGAAGTGCATGACTTTCTCCAGAGCGGATCTGTGGCACCTGCTTCTGGGGAGAAGGAGGGAGCTGGGCCCGTAGTGCACAGTGTGGTGTAGGGATCACTGGGCACACTGAGAGAAAATATTCCCCTTCCTGGAGTACTTTTGGAAGACAGCATATTGCCTCCCCAAGGATAAAAGGCTGCTGGAGCCAGGAAAAAGCCTTTCATCAACAGGAGACAGAAGCAAATCCAGAGGGAATGTAACAATATTCCTGCTTTTAGAGTGCTACACCATAGATTCCACGCACTATATAGATGTGGAACTGTTTTCTTGTGACAATGGACTTAAGACACAGCATGGAGAGGTATCCGGTGCTGGGTCCTTTAAGAATTTTGAATCCTAGCCAAGCGCCAACAGAAAAACACAGGAGAGCTGTGGTACAGGGCATGCTGATTGCCCTCACTATTCTGAGAAGACTGCCTGAGCAGCAAGGGGTGTGATATCTCCTGTCCGAGAACAAGAGGCTGGGGTGGTGCCATTTTCCCCATGAACATCAACACTGTGAGACTTCAGAGACCAGCATAGTGGCCACCAGGGAAGACTGGACCGCTTACCCTAAAACCCTCCCCTCTGTGCCTGGCTACTACTTATTTACTGGGGCAAGACTGACGGAGCCAAAGAGTGGGCCTCTCCTCCAGAAGACCAGCACAGGTAGCCAAGTGTGCAGAAAACTGAGTGCTTCAAAATGACACCTGTATTTTCATTCCTTTTCTCTCTCTCTACCTCCTTTTTTTTTTTTTTTTTTTTTTTTTTTTTTTTTTTTTTAAATCAGGCTTCATTGTTTCTTTTCTTTTTCTTTCTTTCCTTTTTTTCCCTTTCTTTTTCTTTGGAATCAGCCTTATAGTTTTTTGATTCACTGTTTGGCCTCTTTTGTTCCCTTTCCTTTTCTCTTTTTTTTGGGGGGGGGAGAGGGGATCAGGCTTTTTACCCCACTTTTTTCAGGGTTACTTCAACAAACAAATCACAGCACTCTTAGTTAAAGGTCCAAACACTCCACCACTTCAAGCAAGGAAGATCTCTGCAAAGGACTGACCAATGGAAAAGAGCAGCCAAAACGCAAGGGTAGAGTGCACGCAGCAGACAACAGAAACACTTCCTGAAGTCCCAGGCCATGGACTGTATATGACCCATTTGCAATTGCACCCAAAACAATAAAATGCTTAGGAATAAGCCTAAGTAAGGACGTAAAATATCTGTACTCTGAAAACTATAGAACACTTAGGAAATAAATTGAAGAGGACACAAAGAAATGGAAAAGCATTCCATGCTCGTGGATGGAAGAACAAACGTTGTTAAAATGTCTATACTACCCCCGAGCAATCTACACATTTAATGCAATCCCTATCAAAATACCACCAGCCTTCTTCACAGAGCTAGGTGAAAAAAATCCTAAAATTACACGGAGCCACCAAAGACCCTGAATAGCCAAAGCAATCCTGAAAAAGAAAAACAGAACTGAAGGTATCACAAACCCAGGTTTCAAGCTATATTACAAAGCTGTAGTGATCAAGACAGTATGGTACTAGCACAACACAAACACATAGAGCAATGGAACAGAACAGAAAACCCAGAAATGGACCCACAGCTATATATTTACCTCATCTTTGACAAAGCAGGAAAGAATATCTAATGGGTAAAAGACCATCTCTTCAACAAATAGTGTTGGGAAAACTGGACAGCAACATGCAGAAGAATGAAACTGGACCACTTTCTTACACCATACACCAAAATAAATTCAAAATGGATGAAAGACCTAAATGTGAGACAGGAAACCATCAAAGTCCTCCAGGAGAACACAGGTAGCAGCCTCTTTGACTTAGGCTACAGAAACGTCTTTCTAGACACATCACCAACAGCAAGGGAAATGAAAGCAAACATGATTTATTGGGACTTCAACAAGATAAAATGCTCCTGCACAGCAAAGGAAACAATCAATAAAACTAAACGGCAACAGACATGATGGGAGAAGATATTTGCAATGACATATCAGGTAAAGGGTTAGTATCCAAAATCTATAAAGAACTCATCAGACTCAACACCCTAAAAAACAAATAATCCAGTTAATTAATGGGGAGAAGACATAAATAGACACTTTTCCAAAAGACATCCACATGGCTAACAGACACATGAAAAGATGCTCAACATCACTCTTCATCAGAGAAATACATCAAAACCATGATGAGATACCAACTCACACCTGTCAGAATGGCTAAAATTAAAAACTCATGAAACAACAGGTGTTAGCGAGGATGCAGAGAGAGGCGAACACTCTTGCACTGCTGGTGGGAACGCAAACTCTGGAGAACACTCTGGAGAACAGTATGGAGCTTCCTCAAAAAACTAAAAATAGAACTACCCTACAATCCACCAATTGCACTATTAGGTATTTACCCAAATGATACAAAAATACAGATTCAAAGGGATACATGCACCTCAATATTTATAGCAGCATTATCAACAATAACCGAACTATGGAGAGAGCCCAAACGTCCATCGACTGATGGAGGTTTGATGGATGGAGGTGGGTATGAGATGGACTAGATGGGTGATGGGTGTTATGGAGGGACCTTGTGATTTGCACTGGGTGTTGCATGTAAGTGATGAATCACTGAATTCTACTTCTGAAACCAATATTGCACTGTATATTAACTAACTAAAATATAAATAAATAATTAAATAATTAAATAAAAAATGAAAAGTAATCACCAACACTTGGGAGTTGTTTCTACTACAGCTAGTGTTATTTGACCTAATGCTGAAACTAATTTCTTGAAGTGATCAAAACAATAAAGTTAGTTAACACATCCATCACTTCACATAATTACAATTATGTCTGTGTGTGTGTGTGTGTGTGTGTGTGTGAGTGTGTGTGCGTGCGTGGTGAAAACTTTTAAGATTTACTCTTTCTCAGTGACTTTCAAATATACAGCAGTTTGTTAACTATAGTCATCATTCTGGATCACCAAAATTATTAATCTTATAACTGTAATTTTGTCTTTGGTTTTCTGCAAGCTGATGATTGCTCGCATGGATTTGTTTTTCTTTATTTGTATTTTTTTCAGAGGTTATAGTGCTTCTTTTAAAAAATTTTTTTTTTAATGTTTCTTTATTTTTGAGAGGAGTGAGACAGAGCGTGAGTGGGGGAGGGCCAGAGAGAGGGAGACACAGAATCTGAGGCAGGCTCCAGGCTCTGAGCTGTCAGCACAGAGCCCTATGTGGGACTCGAACCACAAACCGTGAGAACATGAGCTGAGCCAAAGTCGGACTCCTAACCAACTGAGCCACCCAGGCACCCCTAGAGTGCTTCTTAAATATCCAGTTTGATTTCTTTTTTCACGTTAGGAAATTATCAGCTATTGTCTCTTCATGTATCATTTTTACACCATTCTTTCTCTGTCCTCTCTTTCTGGAACTCTAATTACTTGTTAAATATTTCACTTTGTCCCATAAATTTGTTACACTCTTGTCTTCATTTTCCATCTTTTCTTTCTTCAGAACTTCAGTATACCAGCTTTTATTAAACTTTCTACTTTCTTAATCCTTCCTCTAGCTGTTCTAATTTGCTATTAAATATATCGACTGAGTCCTTATTTAAGTTCTTATTTTTATAATTTTTGTTCATTATTTTAATAAATACATTCCAATTTTCTGATTAAATTCTCAATCTTGTCATTTATTTTTATTTTTATTTTATTTTTAAAGCATATTCTTTTGGTGCTTGATGATTGATTCCATTTACATTCCAAGACCAGTGAATATTAGTCATTTTATAATGATTGCCAGCATCATTTTTGCCAATTTGAGAGACAAAGAGATAACTTTCTTTCTTCTTTTTTTTAAATATAATTTACTGTCAGATTGGTTTCCATACAACACCCAGTGCTCATCCCAACAAGTGCCCTCCTCCCTGCCCATCACCCACGTTCCCCTCTCCCCCACCCCCCATCTACCCTTAGTTTGTTCTCAGTCCTTAAGAGTCTCTTATGGTTTGCCTCCCTCCCTCTCTGTAACTTTTTTTTCCTCCTTCTCCTCCCCCATGGTCTTCTGTTAAGTTTCTCAAGATCCACATATGAGTGAGAACATGTGGTATCTGTCTCTCTCTGCCTGGCTTATTTCACTTAGCATTTAAAATTCCATGTCCAATAATTGGTGGATAATTGGTAATGTGATCTTATTTTCTTGTTTTTTTCCCCCTTTTGGTTTAGTTTCTTGGTATTTATTATCATTTTTTATTGAAAGCTAGATATTTTGTATGGAAAATTATAGGGGCTGTGCATGATCTTTCTTCTTTTAGATAATATTCATTTTATTTTCTATAAGAGTTTGATTAGGAAATAATCACCTTAATAATAATCTAATCGTGGAATAATATGATTAGAGTATATGTTTCAGTAAGTATAAGCTATGGTCTACTTTTGACTCTTCCTCATCCTAAGGACTCATAAGATCAGTTTAAGAGTCTGAGGTTTTTAACAAAATCTCCTTAGTCTTGGCAGGCTCTATAATCCAAATTTTATCTCCTCAGCATCTTTGAATGGGTAAGGCATCCATTAGCTTCTAGGTCTACTAAAAGCCGCTTTCTGTTCATCTTGTAGTACTTATATATCGGAACATACCTCAAGAGGAAGGGTGATATAGAGTATTGAATTCACCTCCTTGCAATTCGTTTTATAGAATCTTAGACCTTCAAGTATCTTGACTTTCCTGGACCTACTCAATGAACAGAACATTTCCTATAAATAATATCAATGTGATATGCCATTTTTAGAAGATCAAATAGATTACATTTTGTTTGAAAATAATTAGATCAGTTCCTCTTGAATACCTTGCACCTCCATGAATGAGGCAGTGTGGAGGGATTGTGCCTCAAAAATAACATTATGTGAGTACTCAATCCCCATCTGCTCTAGCAAATCAGGTGAATGATTTCTTGGGATCATTCTTATTTGAGGCAGGTTGATGTTATTTAGAATCATTCTGGAGGCAGAAAAAGACTATTGTTAATAATGATTTGGAACTTATTCTTATCTAATATATGGAAGCTGCCAAATGGGGAGTGTTACATATTACACGGCTTATTTTATAGTGTATTTTATTAAAATCCACATGAGAAAAAAGAATAAAGAGTTAAAAGGGGGAATTATGGATACAATTTGAATGAGAAGAAAGGATTATTTTATTCTCTATGACATTTAAGACACAGTATCCCATTGAATCTCAAAGGCTTGTATATTAAATCACAAATCCTCAAAGGATCTGGGTCTCAGCAATTATCTATCTTGGAGTATCACTTGGGTCCTTTCCCAAGAAACTTAGTTAGATCCTCAATGGTGCTTCAAAGGACACAATGTTGAAAAAATGTTTTTAAAGCATTGATCAGAATATCATGAAGTGAGTCTGCTTTTCTGAGGATCCTTTTTGACCATCCAACATTTGTTGCTCCTACAGTAGATTGGAGTTTTCTGTGGTAAGTGTCATGAGGAAGGGAGTTTTGCCAATGAAGGACAAATTGATGATAAGATGCTAAAAAGGAAGGGAGGGGAGCTATCCAATTTCCTAATGATAGTATTTTGAGATCAAATAATATTCTTGGGATTGAAGCAATAAAGGCGCACCTTATCAGATGGACTTTGACTTGCTCCAAGTGCAGAAAAGTTCTCCCTGTTAATGTTTTCAATGAAAGGTTTTTCAGATTTTCCAAGACACAGGAAGGATCTTTCATTAGCAGGACTGTGCAAGTTGCCTTCCTAAAACCTTCTGTGTCCCTAACCAGGCCTATTTAGCTTCACAGCCAAATTCTACCAAACACTTGAAGAAGAATTAACACATATCCTTCACAAAATCTTGAAATAAAAAGATAGAAAAAAAGGTTTTAATACCACTGAACTGTACACTTAAAAATAGCTAAGATAATTAATTTTACATTGTGTGTATTTTAATAATTTTAAAAAGTAGAAGAGAAAGAGATATTTATCAACTCATTTCTATGAAGCCAGCACTATGCCACTACCAAAACCAGGGAATAAAAGTACACATGAATATCTCTTAAGGATATAGATAAAAAATTCTTAAATTTCATATAAAAAAATTCTTAATAAATGCTGGCAAATCAAATCCATTAACTTAAAAGAAAGACTATACACCATGACAGGGATTTACCTTAAAAATGAAAGATTAGCTTACCGTAAAAATTAATCAGTATAATATACCATATTCATAGGATAAGGACAAGCAACACATATTCATCTCAATAAACTTAGAAAAAACATTCAACAAAATGCAACAACTTTTCATGATAAGGAAAAAAAAACCACTCAACAGCCTTGGAATATCCTCAACCTGATAAAGACCATCCATGAAAAACTCATAGGTAACATCATGCTTAATGTGAAAGACTGGATTCATTCCCACAAAGATCAGCCATAAGACAAATTTGTGCATTCTTGACATTCTATTGAACTACTGAACATTGTACTGGAGGTATTGCTAGAGCAATTAGACAAGGGGGGAATTAGGCAACTGGCAAAAAGGCATCCAGGTTGGAAAGGTAACTCTATTTCTTTTTTTTAAATTTTTTTGTTAATGTTTATTTATTTTTGAGAGACAGAGATAGAGTGTGAGTGTGGAAGGGGCAGAGAGAGAGGGAGACACAGAATCTGAAGCAGGATCCGGGCTCCGAGCTGTCAGCACAGAGCCCAACGCAGGGCTTGAACTCATGGATCATGAGATCATGACCTGAGCCGAAGTTGGACACAACCAACTAGGCCACTTAGGTGCCCCAAGGTAACTCTATTTCTATTCCCAGATAGTATGATTTTGTATATAGAAAATTCTAAGGAATCACACACACACACACACACACACACACACACACACACACCTATCAGAACTAACGAACAAGTTTACCAAGATTGCAGGATATGAGATCAATACACAAAAATTAATTATATTCTATACACAGTGAACAACCTGAATGTGAAAATAGAACAATTACTTTCACAACAGCATCAAAAAGAATAAAACACTCAGGAATAAAATCAACAAAAGAAGTGCTACACTTGTACACTGAAAACTACAAATGTCACTGAAGTAAATTAAAAGAAGACATAAATAAATGAAAAAATATTCCGTGCTCATGGATTAGAAGATTAATATTAACATGGCAATGCTCCCCAAATTGATCAACAGACTCACAATCCCTGTCAAAATCCTAGCTGCCTTTTTTGCAGAAGTTGATATGTGAATCCTAAAATTCAAAAGGAAATGTGAGGGACCCAACTAGCCAAACAGTCTGGAAAAAGTAACATTGAGTTGGAGGATTCACACTTCCCCAAATTTTAAAACTTGCTACAAAGTTACACTACTCAAAGACAGTCTGATATTACATAAGGAGAAATTCCTGGAACAAATCTTTACATTTATGGTCAATTGATTTTTGACAAAAGTGGCAAGACAACTTGATATCCATACGTAAATAATAAAGTTGGACCACTACCTCATGCTATACAGAAAAATTAACTCAAAATGGATCATAGACCGAAATGTAAGTGCAACAACTATGAAACTCTCAAAAATGTTAGTATGAACTCTATTACTTCAAATTAGACAATAGTTTCTTAGCTATGACTTCGAAGCCTCAATTGACAAAAGGAAAAAAAAATAGACAAATGAGACCTTAGAAAAATGGAAAACTTTTGTACTTTAAAGGACACCCATGGAAAGAGTGAAAAGATAACCCACAGAATAGGAAAGTATTTGTAAATTATATATCTGATTGAGAATTTTTATCAGAGTATATAAAGAACACAATTCAACAATAAAATGAAAAATAACCTAATTAAAAATGGGCAAAGACTAGTACTCTAGATAGCACTCTGAAGAAACTATACAATTGGACAATAAGCACATGAAAAGATGTTTACCGTCAGTACTTGTTATGGAAATGTAAACTAATTAAAACCATAACAAATACCACTTCATTACAACTGAGAGGGCTATAAAAAAAGACAGGCAATAAAAAGTCTCACTGAGGTTACAGAGAGTTGGAACCCTCATACATTGCTGGTGAGAATGTAAAATGGTGCAGTTACTTTGGAAAACATTTTGGCAGTTCCTCAAAAGTGAAATATAGAGTTAACATATGGCACAGCAATTCCATTCCCAGCTATGTACCTAAGTGAATTAAAAACGTGTGTGCACATAAAATTTGTATGTGAATGTTCATAACAGCATTATTCATAATAGCTAAAGATGGAAACAACCAAAATACACATCAGCTGATGAATGTGGGATGTCCACGTGCTATAATATTATTTGGCAATATAATATTATTTGAAATACTAATATATGCTACAACATGGATCAACCTTTAAAATACTATGCTAAGTTAAAGAATCACACACAAAAGGCCACATATGGTATGACACCATTTACATGCAGTGTCCAGAATAGGCAAAGGTATAAAGGTAGACTCGTGTTTGCCAAGGGCTGGCAAAACTCATCCATATGGAGTTTCTTTTTGGAGTAATTAAAGTATTTCAAAATTAGATAGTGATGATGATTGTGCAAGTCTGTGACTCTACTAAAAACTACAAAACTTTCTCAACTTATGATGGGGTTACATTTCAATAAACCTTTTGTAAACTGAAAAGATAACTTGAAAATGTATGTAATACACCTAATCTACTGAACACATAGCTTAGATAGCCTCACTTAAACAGACAAGCTCATCTATCTAACACAAAACCTATTTTATTATAAATTCTTGCATATATTGTAATTTATTGAATACTGTACTGAAAGTGTAGAACAGAATGGTCATACAGAAAGTTGGTACAGAATGTTGGCAGTGTATGGGTGTTGACCATCATGATTATATGGCTTACTGGGAGCTGTGGCTGCTGTGTCCAGCATCATGAGAGAGCGTGCACTGCATTTCACTAGCCCAGTGAAAGATCTAACTTCAAAATTTGAAGTGTGGTTTCTACTGAATACATATGGCTTTTGCACGACTGTAAAATTTAAAAAAAAAATGTGTCAAATCATTGTAAGTTGGGGACTGTCCATATTGAAATATACATTTTGAAAGTATGAAATTCAAGAGAGGAGTTAAGATGGCAGAGTAGTAGGAGGACCCTATGCTTGCCTCATCCCTTGAAAACAGCTAGATAAATATAAAATCATTCTGAACACCCAAGAGATTGATCTGAGGACTGAAAGGACAAACTGCACATCTAGAGGGAGAAAAACAGCCAGCCACATCATGGAGATGGGTGCTGTGGAGAGTTGATTCGGGGAAGAAAAGAACTGTGGGTGCTGTGGAAGGGAGGGAGCTCTGATCACAGAAAGAGAGTGAGAGTGAGAGAGCAAGAGAGAGAGAAAGCATGTACAGGGGATTACACAAGAAAAACTTTCCCCCAAAACCATTGATTGTGAAAAGGAGGGGGGCTGATTATTGCAAGTTTTTATAAGCAGTGGAACTCAAAGTCTGAAGTTTTATAAGTCCCCACCACCACCACTGGGTGGAGCCTGGTGGGTGTAGGGGTGCTCCTGTGGGAAAGGAGGGCTGAGGCCCGGAGCAGACAGTATGGTTTGAGGATCCCGTGGATCACTCCGGGAGAAACAGTTCTGCTCTTTGAGTACATTTGGGAGAGGTGGCACCGCCTCTCAGGGGATAAATGAGATAGCGGGTGCCAAAAGAGATGGCAGGCACCATCGACCAGCCTCGTTGATGAGCATAGCAGCAGAGGCACATGCTGAAGGCAGCTAACCTAAAAGTCAGCCTTTGGCCATGCTTTACCATAAACTACGAGCCCCTGTGCAGTCATGCCACTGCTTTTCTGGGACAGACCAGCACCAGCCACAGTGCAGTGAGACCCTCCCCCAGAATATCAGTGCAGGTCCTTTCCATGGCCCTAAGATGTAGACTTTTGAAACCCAGTTGCATGCCTGAGATAAAACATAGGAATACTGAGCCACCAGGCAGAAAAATGGCTTGGACACAGACAGGGTGAAGGAAGGGATCTGGTGGACGCCTGGGACATGAGAGGAGATAGTTTGCTCTTCTGTGAGGGCTTCCTGATCAGTGGTGGGTGTGAACTTCCTGCTCTGGGGATGAGAGAGCTGGCTGATGCCCTTGTTTCCCCACACATCAGCACAGACAGACTTCAGTGAGCAACACAGTGCCCCCAGGGGAGGCTGCAGTCATTACACCAAGCCCTGCCCCACTGCACCCTGCAGGTGCATCTTTACTAGGGTAAGTCTGCCTGAGAACCAGTGCAGCAGGGCCCTCCTCCAGAAGACAAGCACAAACCCTCACATGCACCAAATCTACTGATTATACAGTGCTGCAAAGCTTCTGCTCTAGGGGAGATAAGATCAACCTTCGTTTAACAAGCAGACCAAAACCTACCTAGTTAAAACTTATCACAAAGTGCACAAGGTCCAAACACCCCCACTGCAGGCAAGGAGAAAACCTGCAGAGGACTAATCTGAGGGAAAGAGCAGGCAGAAATCAACAGCAGAGTGCACACAGCATACACTAAAAAAACTTCCTGAAGCGGCAGGACCTGTACAGTATATGACCTCTTGTTAACATAACCATTACTCTCAGGAACAGGAAACATAACAGATTTTCCTAACACACAGAAGACAGAGGTCTAGGCAAAATGCCAAGATGGAGAAATTCATCACAGAAGAGATAACAAGAAGAGGTCATAGCCAAGGATCTAATCAAAACAGATATAGCAATATGCCGGAACCAGAATTTAAAACAAGAATCATAAAGTTGCTAGTTATGTATGACAAAAGCATAGAAGACACTAAGGAATCCCTTACTGCAGGGAAAAAGGAAATAAAAACTAGTCAGGCCAAAATAAAAAAATGCTATAACTGAGATACAAAACTGACTGGATATATTGACAACAAGGATGGAGAAGCTGCAGAATGAGTCAGTGATATAGAAGACAAAGTATGGAAAATAATGAAGCTGGGGGCACCCAGGTGGCTCAGTTGGTTGAGTGTCTGACTCTTGATTTTGGCTCAAGTGGTGATCTCATAGTGAGTTTGAGCCCTGAGTCGGGCTCAGTGCTGATAGTGCAGGGCCTGCTTGGCATTGTCTGTCTTCTCCTCTCTCTGTCCCTCCCCTGCTTGTGCGCTCTCTCTCTCTCTCAAAATAAATAAACATTTAAAAACTATTTTTAAAGAAAATAATGAAGCTGATAAAAAGAGGGAACAGGTGCTTGGGTGGCTCAGTCGGTTAAGCGTACAACTTCACTCAGGTCATGATCTCACAGTTTGTGAGACCAAGCCCCACATTAGGCTCTCTGTTGTCAGCACAGAGGCTGTGTTTGGATCCTCTGTTCCCCACCTCTCTTTGCCCCTCCTGCGCTCGAGTTTGATGTCTCTCAAAAATAAATAGACATTAAAAAAAGAGGGAAAGCAAAATATTAGATCACAAATGTAGACTTAAAGAACTCAGTAACTCCATAAAATGTAGCATCATTTGTGTCGTAGGAGTTCCAGAAGAAAAAGCTCAGGGAAAAAGGGGCAGACAGTGTATTTGAATATATTGTAGCTCAAAACTTCCATAACCTGGGGAGGAAAACAGACATTAAAATCCAGGAGACAGAGAACTCCAATCAAAATCAACAAGAGCCAGTCAATGCCAAGAAATATCACAGTAAAATTTGCAAAATACACAGACTAGGAAAGAATGCTGAAACAGCAAAAAGAAAAAAGTCCTTGACCTACAAGGGAAGACAAATCAAGTTCACAGCATATCTCTCCACAGAAACATGGCAGGCCAGAAGGGAATGGCATGATGTATTCAATCAGCTAAATGGGAAAAATATTCAGCCAAAAATACTTTATTCAACAGGCTTTAATTCAGAATAGAAAGAGAAATAAGGAGTTTCGCAGACACAAAAACTAAAGGAATCTGTGACCACTAAAGCAGCCCCGCAAGACATATTAAGGAGAATGCTTGGAATGGGAAAGAAAAACCAAAAGTAACAAATATCAGAAATGAACAGAGAAAATCTCTAGAAACTTCCATTTTGCAGGCAATACAATGGCACTAAATTCATATCATCAATAATCACTCTCAATGTAAGTGGACTCAATGCGGCAATCAAAAGGCATAGGGTATCAAGATGGCAAACAAAAACAAAAACAAAAACAAAAACAAAAACAAAAACAAGACCCATCTATACGCTACTTATAAGACACTCATCTTAGACCTAATGGCAACTGCAGATTAAAAGTGAAGCATTTGAGGGGCGCCTGGGTGGCGCAGTCGGTTAAGCGTCCGACTTCAGCTCAGGTCACGATCTCACGGTCCGTGAGTTCGAGCCCGGCATCGGGCTCTGGGCTGATGGCTCAGAGCCTGGAGCCTGCTTCCGATTCTGTGTCTCCCTCTCTCTCTGCCCCTCCCCCGTTCATGCTCTGTCTCTCTCTGTCTCAAAAATAAATAAACGTTAAAAAAAATTAAAAAAAAAAAGTGAAGCATTAGAGAACCATCTATCATGCTAATGGACATCAAAAGAAAGCCAGAGTAACCACACTTATATCTGATGAACTAGATTTTAAACCAAAGATGAAGTAGGGCACTGTATCATAATTAAGGGATCTATCCATCAAGAAGATTTAACAATTTTAAATATATATGGCCTCAACTCGAAAGCATCCAAATATATAAACCATTAACAAACCAATTAACAAACATAAAGACTCATTGATAAAGCAATAATAGTAGGGGACTTTAATATCCCACTTACAACAATGGACAGATCATCTGAGCAGAAAAGCAACAAGGAAACAATGACTTTGAATGACACACTGGACCAGATGGATTTAACAGATACACTCAGAACATTTCATCCTAAAGGACCAGAATACATATTCTTCTCAAGTGCACATGGAACATTCTCCAGAATAGATCACATAGATTACAAATCAGCCCTCAACAAGCACAAAAAGACTGAGATCATACCATACATATTTTCTGACCACAACTCTATGAAACTTTAAATCAACCACAAGAAAAAACTTGACAAGACCATGAATACTTAGAGATTAAAGAACATCCTATTAAGAATGAATAGGTTAACCAAAAAATTAAGGAGGAAATTGAAAAGTACATGGAAGCCAGTGAAAATGAAAACATGCAGCCCAAAACCTCTGGGATGAAGCAAAGGCAGTGAGAAGAGAGAAGTATATAGCAATCCAGGCCTTCCTAAAGAAGGAATAAAGGTTTCAAATGCACACCAATCCTTGCACCTAAAGGAGCTAGGAAAAGAACAGAAAATAAAGGCCAGAACCAGCAGAAGATGGAAAGAATAAATATTAGAGCAGAAATCAATGCTATCAAAGTTAAAAACAAAACAAAACAAAACAGGACAGATCAATGAAACCAGGGGCTGGTTCTTTGAAAGAATTAACAAAATTGATAAACGCCCAGCAAGGTTGATCAAAAAGAAAAAGGAAAGGACCCAAATAAGTAAAATCAAGAATGAAAGAGGAGAGATCACAACCAACACAACAGGAATAAAAACAATAATAAAAGAATATTATAAGCCACTATATGCCAACAAATTGGGCAACCTGGAAGAAATGGACCAATTCCTAAAAACATATAAACCACAAAAACTGAAACAGGGGGCAATAGAAAATTTGAACACACAGATAACCAGTAAAGAAATTGAATCAGTAATCAAAAATCTCCCAACAAACCAGAGTCCAGGGCAAGATGGCTTTCCAGGAAAATTCTGCCAAACAGTTATAGAAGAGTTAACACCTATTCTTTTGAAGCTGTTCCAAAAAATAGGAATGGAAGGAAAATTTCCAAACTCATTTGCGAGACCGGCATTACCCTGATTCCAAAACCAGAAAAAGATCTCACTAAAAAGGAGAACTACAGACCAATTTCCATGATGAACATGGATGCAAAAATTCTCAACAAGATACTAGCAAGCTGGATCCAAAAATACATTAAAAGAATTATTCATCACGATCAAGTGGGATTTATTCCAGGGCTGTACGGCTGGTTCAATATCTGCAAATCAATCAATGTGATACATCACATTAATAAAAGAAAGGATAAGAACCACGTGATCCTCTAAATAGAGGGAGAGAAAGCATTTGACAAAATATAGCATCCTTTCTTGATTAAAAACCCTCAAGAAAACAGGGATAGAAAGAACATACCTAACGATCATAAAGGTCGTATACAAAAGACCCACAGCTAATATCATCCTCAATAGGGAAAAACAGAACTCTCCCCCTAAGGTTAGGAACATGACAGGGATGTCGACTCTCAACACTGTTATTCAACATAGTATTGGGAGTCCTAGTCTCACAATCAGACAGCAAAAAGAAATAAAGGCACCCAAAAGAGCAAAGAGGAAGTCGAACTTTCACTCTTTGCAGATGTCATGATTCGGTACTTGGAAAACCCAAAAGACTCCACCAAAAAACTACTAGAACTGATACATGAATTCAGCAAAGTCGCAGGATATAAAATCAATGTACAGAAATTGGTTGCATTTCTATACACAAATAATGAAGCAGCAGAAAGAGAATCAAGGAATCCATCCCATTTATAATTGCACCAAAAGCCATAAAATACCTAGGAATAAACCTAACCCAAGAACTGAAAAATGTATACACTGAAAACTATAGAAACATGAAAAAATTGAAGAAGACACAAAGAAATGGGAAAACATTCCATATTCATGGATTGGAAGAACAAATATTTTTAAAATGTCGATACTACCCAAAACAATGTACATATTCAATGCAATCCCTATTGAAATAACACCAACATTCTTCACAGAGCTAGAATAAACAATTATAAAATTTGTATGGAACCAGAAAGAACTCCAAATAGCCAAAGTGTTGTTGAAAAAGAAAACCAAAGCTGGAGGCATCATAATTCTGGACTTCAAGCTGATTACAAAACTGTAATCACCAAGAGAGTATGGCACTCACACAAAAAACAGACACATAGATCAATGAAACAGAATAGAGAACCCAGAAATGGACCCACAAACGTATGGCCAACTAAACTTTGACAAGGCTGGAAAGAATACTCAATGGAAAAAAGACAGTCTCTTCAGCAACTGGTGTCGGGAAAACTGGAGAGCAACATGAAGAAGAATGAACGTGGACCACTTTCCTACAGCATACCTGAAAATAAACTCAAAATGGGTGAAAGACCTAAATGTAATACAGGAAACCATCAAAACCCTAGAGGACAAAACAGGCAACAACCTTTTTGATCTTGGCCACAGCAACTTCTTATTTGACATGTCTCCAGAGGCAAGGGAAACAAAAGCAAAAATGAACTATTAGGACCTCATCAAGACAAAAAGCTTCTGCACAGTGAGGAAACGATCAACAAAAATAAAAGGCAACTGACAGAATGTGAGAAGACATTTGCAAATGACGTATCAGATAGAGTTAGTATCCAAAATCTATAAAGAACTTATCAAACTCAACATCCAAAAAGCAAATAATCTAGTAAAGAAATGTAAAAGACATGAATAGATACTTTTCCAAAGAAGACATCCAGATGGCTAACAGACACATGAAAAAAATGCTCAACATCACTCATCTTCAGGGAAATACAAATCAAAACAAATTGAGATACCACCTCACACTTGTCAGAATGGCTAAAATTAAAGACTCAGGAAACAGCAGATATTGGCATGGATACAGAGAATTGGGAACCCTCTTGCACTGCCAGTAGGAATGCCAACAAGAACCGAAGGGGTGTGTGTTATCTCTGATTACAGGTGGATAAGTGCAGAGGTATCTTTCCCATACTCCCTTGATTTCCATGCTCCTATACCTGAATTCAGAGAAGGGCAAAACACTCAAAGATGGTGATACCATGTGAGGGGAGAAATCTGGCTTCTTTTATGACTACATGGAGCAAAGATCTTGTCAACCCATACTGGATATGGACATAAGTAAGAAATAACTTCTATTAGGCTAAGACACAACAATTGTGGGGTGGTGGTGTTTGTTATAGAAGCTAGCATATGCTGAAGAATAAACATAGCATGATCAGAACACTTTTTTTTCCTGTTTTTTTTGGTGTTAGGAGGCAAGATTTACTTGGATATGATAGTAGACTTTATATACTCATTAAATACAAAGACATTTAGGATCATAATATTTTTACGATGAATATTTTCAAATAGATGTCATAATCTTCAAGAATGTAATCAGGTAAAAACATTAGGAACAAAAGATTCACAATTCTTTGAGTTATACCAAATGTTCATGGTTTGCTCATTGTTTCATTTTCTAAGCTTAGAAAAAATATGTCTTTTTATACTGCTGCAGGAAAATTTGCTTTTAACATAAAATTTTCAGCAACATAAAAAAGAAACATACGTTCTATATAAATATTTACCCACATATATGAATGTACAGTTGACAATTCTATTTTGTCACTGTAAACATTTCTATACTCTAGGAAGATGCGATGATGGGCTTCACATCTTCACTTCCTGTGGCTCCTACCACACCATGTGTGAAGTAAACAGTCTCCAGAGGCTCAGCTCTCGTGTTATTCTGGGAGACTCCCAATATAGTGTGGAAGGGTGTGTGCATGTGTTTGTGTGAGGCATGGAGCAGGGAGTGAATTATGCCTCTACAGAAGACTGTAAATGTCCAAGACAAACACCATGAGTCCTCACCTCCTTTCTGGCACAGAGGGGATACCCAGTGAAAGGAAGAGGATTGATGGAGATAATACAGGTGAAGGCTCTGAGTTTGGGTATATTTGAGAATCTGAATTATGGGTATCAGGAAGAAATGAGGAGAAGAGTCACATATGTAGACTTCATACTCTGATATAATCAGGGATCGGCTGGATAACTCAACAATCTGGAAGTCAGATTTGAGGGCAAAGAATCAGAGTCAGCTTGGACAGCACTAACTAGACTCTGGTGTTACTCACTGAGTTGCAAGAGGAGCCCTACTCTAGTCCTGGATGCCCAAAGCAACAGCCTCTGGGTGGCATTGCACAACCTCCCATTGCCATCCCAGGAAGACTCCATGGGGGCAGCCCCCCACCCACCTAGTACCAGGACCAGATGCCTCTGGACGAGGCCTTCCTCATTACAAATCTATCTGTGTATAGGTCCTACTTCACAAGGGAAAGAAAGGCATTGAGTCAGACCATAGCACACGGGCAGGAGTGGAATTGAAAGTACATTTAAAGGGGGAATAACAGAGCTGATCCACTTGTTTTCACCATAATTCCTTCTTCAGATGAAACCTGCACAGCTGGAACTCACAGCTGGGTTCTATGGTACCAAGACCCACAGCCAAAATCAGAGGCTCAGGAGCTCAGAGTGTTTGGAAGGAAAACTTGGTAGCACATGTTTTTGGTGCAAATGAAGGAGGAGTTATGACTATGGGTGACAGCATGCTGCAAGGCAAATTGGATTCATAATCAGAATAGAAAGAGGCTTAGCACCCAGTGGTTGGTTCCCCAGGGGATTGCTAGGCTGTGGATACCATTGCTTCCCCTGGGATTTCTGCTGAGCTGGCACCAGAGTGACCACTGAGGGACAGGGTTCTGGAGTCTTGGGGTGACCTGGCTCTGGCACCTTGGTGTGGCATGGCTCCTTTGTTTTGGGAACACATGGTCCCTGGGTTCAAGGCTGGCAGGGTTGTTTCACCTGCTGCTGCTGAGGTGTGGGGAGAGGGGTGCAGGGCTGCTTCTGCTAATGAGAACTTATGCTTCCCAGCAAACTGGATCTACAGACAGAACAAATGACTTAAACAAGGATTAACTAGGGTAGAAGCCACGTTCCATGCTGCTTCAGTTCTCTTTTTTCTCTTTCGACCACAAAGGACACTTTGATGATTTCTGAGCCTTTGAGGAGGAATATAAAGGCAATTTGGTTTGTCTCATTTGAGTAGGGCCTCTTTCTTCCTGGTACATCTAAAACCCAATTAATAACACAATACAACAGCAGGCTCCTGGCAGAGATGTGAAATCCCAAGATTGGATCATATGGAGATGTGATATTATTTAAAAAAATACAGCAACAACTGAGTAACTTCAGCATGCCTACACATTTCTGATAAATAGAATGTGTTATCATCTGTAAGATAATTACTGACTTCTCTAGAACCCACACCATCTTGCCTCTGGCTTTGCTCCTACCCACCCTACCTCAAATATTTTCCTCACTCCTACTTATTCGAGTACGACCGACCCAGCCACCATGGATCATAGACCACCTCATGTGACACTTGTATGATGCTTTTCAAGAGCAAGAGTTCCAGAAATCATTCCTCTCCCAAATTTCACAGTATTTCACTTGCCCCTCTCACCTCAGGCTGATGACTTTCTATGTTGAATTTTAGTTCTTTGTGTCCATGTCTTTTTTTTTTCTGAACAAACTGTAGTTTCATGGAGTGTATTCCCGGTTGTCTAAATGTGTTTTAGCAGACAAAGTATCAAACATAATAAATTCTCACAAAATTATTTATTGAAAGAATAAAATTCTCTGTATTTAAATTATGCATTAAGCAATAATTATAACGTCACTAAAAGTGCTGTGGACCTCAGTTCTCATCTTTATCCTGCTGATTTTGGGTTTTTGCACAACCCAGCCCCCTCTTACTAACCAGCAGGAACCTGTGGGACAGAATTGGTAATATCTTAAGTCCCTTTAAGCCCAAACTATAATTACCTTTAAAATAAAGATATTTCTAGAGGCTATAACTCTGATGACTGAACTCCAATAATGGGGGAAAGATACCAAGAAGACCAAGGAGGTTCCAATAAATGTCAAATACCCTGAGTGAAAGGTAAAGAGTTTCAAGAAAAGAGGCTCACCTGGTACGCAGAGAAGAGCAGGCTGTGTGGTCACTTGGATCTTATGTGGTGTCCCCAGCCAACTGGCTTTTTATACAGTGATAGAGACCTGTCTCAAGGAAATGGGATCTTTTTGGGGCTGCTGTGTCTTCATTCTTTGCCTGCTAAACATGATTCACTTCAAAGCCCTGATTTACCTGTTGGCTCAGCTTTTGTGATGAAACCACCCACTTGACAATTTATTTTTTGGCACTTGCTGTCTGATAATGATGTCACCTTGGCTGAAACCCCACTGAACATCCTTTCAACCCAGGTGTAGTGTTGATGGTGAGAGTGGTATGGCTTGAAAGGAGAGAGAAAGAAATTCTAGGGCTGCTGGAACTAGAAACGGCCCTGTATTCTAGAAGATCTTAATTCTTAGCACAGACCAGTCTTATTGGGCTGCTTAATACATGAACGGGTTGTAGATGGAGGTGAACAAGATCTTTCTGGTTCTTCTGGGAGGCCAAGGGCATGGTGAAATGAATTTCCCCCGGTGGAAAAAAGTAATTCTGTTTATCCATCACTCAGTGTACTCAGGCTTGGGGTTGCAGGGGGTGGCGGGGGGAGAGAAAAGGCTAAAATTATTCTTTGGGTCATAAAAATGCTTAACTCCAAGAAAACTCTCAGAGTCAATAGCCAACAGGGCATGAGAACCCTGATCAGTGAAAACAGGGGGGAAAGCAATCAGGTTCAACAGCCTCAAGTAATGCAGTCCTGTCAGCCCATCCACTTATTCTGTTGATGTAACAGCAGGCCCTGAAGACCATGCGTGTAATGGGGATCCCTTCCTGGGGCAGCACAGGGGCAGCACAGGGGCAGCACAGGGACAGTATGGGATTGTCAGATCCTTTATTTATTTTTTTAACTTTATTTTTTATTTCTTAAAATTTACATCCAAATTAGTTAGCATATAGTGAAACAATGATTTCAGGAGTAGATTCCTTAATGTCCCTTACCCATTTAGCCCATCCCCCCTCCCACAACCCCTCCGGCAACCCTCAGTTTGTTCTCCATATTTGTGAGTCTCTTCTGTTTTGTCCCCTTCCCTGTTTTTATATTATTTTTGTTTCCCTTCCCTTATGTTCATCTGTTTGTCTCTTAAAGTCTTCATATGAGTGAAGTCATATGATTTGTGTCTTTCTCTGACTGACTAATTTCACTTAGCATAATACCCTCCAGTTCCATCCACGTAGTTGCAAATGGCAAGATTTCATTATTTTTGATTGCCAAGTAATACTCCATTGTATATACATACCATATCTTCTTTATCCATTCATCCATCGATGGACATTTGGGCTCTTTCCATACTTTGGCTATTGTTGGTAGTGCTGCTATAAACATGGGGGTGCATGTGTCCCTTTGAAACAGCACACTTGTATCCCATGGATAAATGCCTAGTAGTGCAATTGCTGGGTCATAGGGTAGTTCTATTTTTAGTTTTTTTGAGGAAACTCCATACTGTTTTCCAGAGTGGCTGCACCAGCTTGCATTGCCACCAACAATGCAAAAGAGATCCTCTTTCTCCACATCCTTGCCAACATCTGTTGTTGCCTGAGTTGTTAATGTTAGCCATTCTGACAGGGGTAAGGTGTTATGTCATTACGGTTTTTATTTGTATTTCCCTGATGATGAGTGATGTTGATCATTTTTTCATGTGTAGGTTGGCCATCTGGATGTCTTCCTTAGAGAAGTGTCTATGCATGTCTTTCGCCCATTTCTTCACTGGATTCTTGGTTTTTGGGTGTGGAGTTTGATAAGTTCTTTATAGATTTTGTATACTAACCCTTTATCTAAAATGTCATTTGCAAATATCTTCTCCCATTCTGTCGGTTGCCTTTTAGTTTTGCTGATTGTTTCCTTCACTGTGCAGAAGCTTTTTATTTTGATGAGGTCCCAGTAGTTCATTTTTGCTTTTGTTTCCCTTGCCTCCCAAGACGTGTTGAGTAAGAAGTTGCTGCGGCCAAGATCAAAGAGGTTTTTGCCTGCTTCTCCTCGAGGATTTTGATGTAAGGCTTCCTGTCTTACATTGAGGTCTTTCATCCATTTTGAGTTTATTTTTGTGTATGGTGTAAGAAAGTGGTCCAGGTTCATTCTTCTGCATGTCGCTGTCCAGTTTTCCCAGCACCACTTGCTGAAGAGACTGTTTTTGTTCCATTGGATATTCTTTCCTGCTTTGTCAAAGATTAGTTGGCCATACGTTTGTGGGTCCATTTCTGGGTTCTCTATTCTATTCCACTGATCTGAGTGTCTGTTCTTGAGTCAGTACCATACTGTCTTGATGATTACAGCTTTGTAGTATAGCTTGAAGTCTGGGATTGTGATGCCTCCTGCTTTGGTTTTCTTTTTCAAGATTGCTTTGGCTATTCCAGGTCTTTTCTGGTTCCATACAAATTTTAGGATTATTTGTTCTAGCTCTGTGAAGAATTCTGGTGTTACTTTGATAGGGATTGCATTGAATATGTAGATTGCTTTGGGTAGTATTGACATTTTAACAATATTTGTTCTTCTTATCCAGGAGCAAGGAATCTTTTTCCATTTCTCTGTGTCTTCTTCAATTTCTTTCATAAGCTTTCTACAGTTTTCAGTGTATAGATTTTTCACCTCTTTGGTTGGATTTATTCCTAGGTATTTTATGGTTTTTGGTGCAACTGTAAATAGGATCAATTCCTTGATTTCTCTTTCTGTTGCTTCATTGTTGGTGTATAGGAATGCAACCGATTTCTGTACATTGATTTTATATCCTGCAACATTGCTGAATTCATGAATCAGTTCCAGCAGTTTTTTGGTGGAATCTTTTGGGTTTTCCATGTGGAGTATCATGTCATCTGCGAAGAGTGAAATTTTGGCCTCCTCCTGGCTGATTTGGATGCCTTTTATTTCTTTGTGTTGTCTGATTGCAGAGGCTAAGACTTCCAATACTATGTGGAATAACAGTGGCGAGAGTGGACATCCCTGTCTTGTTCCTGACCTTAGGGGGAAAGCTCTCAGTTTTTCCCCATTGAGGATGATATTAGTATTGGGTCGTTCATATACGGCTTTTATGATCTTGAAGTATGCTCCTTCTATCCCTACTTTCTTGAGGGTTTTTGTCAAGAAAGTATGCTGTATTTTGTCAAATGCTTTCTCTACATCTATTGAGAGGATCATATGGTTCTTGTCTTTTTCTTTTATTGATGTGATGAATCATGTTAATTTTTTTGCGGATATTGAACCAGCCCTGCATCACAGGTATAAATCCCACTTGGTCGTGGTGAATAATTTTTTTAATGTATTGTTGGGTCCAGTTGGCTAATATCTCATTGAGGATTTTTGCATCCATGTTCATCAGGGAAATTGGTCTATAGTTCTCCTTTTTAGTGGGGTCTCATCTGGTTTTGGAATCAAGGTAATGCTGGCTTCGTAGAAAGAGTTTGGAAAGTTTCCTTCCATTTCTATTTTTTGGAACACATTCAAGAGAACAGGTGTTAACTCTTCCTTAAATGTTTGATAGAATTCCCCTGGAAAGCCATCTGGCCCTGGACTCTGTTTTTTTGGCGGATTTTTGATTACTAATTCGATTTCCTTACTGGTTATGGGTCTGTTCAAATTTTCTATTTCTTCCAGTTTCAGTTTTAGTAGTGTATATGTTTCTAAGAATTTGTCCATTTCTTCCAGATTGCCCAACTTATTGGCATATAATTGCTCATAATATTCTCTTATTATTGCTTTTATTTCTGTTGTGTTGGTTGTGATCTCTCCTCTTTCATTCTTGATTTTACTTATTTGGGTCCTTTCCTTTCTCTTCTTGATCAAACTGGCTAGTGGTTTATCAATTTGGTTAATTCTTTGAAAGAACCAGCTTCTGGTTTCACTGATCTGTTCTACTGTTTTTTGTTTTTTTTTTTTCGATAGCATTAATTCCTGTTCTAATCTTTATTATTTCCTGTCTTCTACTGGTTTGGGGTTATATTTGGTGTTCTTTTTCCAGCTCCTTAAGGTGTAAGGTTAGGTTGTGTATCTGAGATCTTTCTTCCTTCTTTAGGAAGCCCTGGATTGCTATAAACTTTCCTTTTATGACCTCCTTTGCTGCATCCCAGAGGTTTTGGGTTGTGGTGCTATCATTTTCATTGACTTCCATATACTTTTTGATTTCCTCTTTAACTGCTTGGTTAGCCCATTCATTCTTTAGTAGGATGTTCTTCAGTCTCCAAGTATTTGTTACATTTCCAAATTTTTTCTTGCGGTTGATTTCAAGTTTCATAGCGTTGTGACCTGAAAATATGCATGGTATGATCTCGATCTTTTTGTACTTACTTAGGGCTGATTTGTGTCCCAGTACATGATCTATTCTGGAGAACGTTCCATGTGCACTGGAGAAGAATGTATATTCTGCTGCCTCGGGGTGAAATGTTCTGAATATATCTGTTAAGTCCATCTATCCAATGTGTCATTCAAGGCCATTGTTTCCTTGTTGATTTTTTGATTAGGTGATCTGTCCAATGCTGTGAGAGGGGTGTTGAAGTCTCCTACTATTATGGTATTACTATCGATGAGTTTCTTTAGGTTTGTGATTAATTGATTTATATATTTGGATACTCCACATTTGGTGCATAAATGTTTACAATTGTTAGGTCTTCTTGGCAAATAGACCCCTTGATTATGATATAATGCCCTTCTGCATCTCTTGATACAGTCTTTATTTTAAAGTCTAGATTGTCTGATATAAGTATGGCTACTCCAGCTTTCTTTTGTTGACTATTAGCATGATAGATGGTTCTCCATCCCCTTATTTTCAATCTGTAGGTGTCTTTAGGTCTAAAGTGGGTCTCTTGTAAACAGCATATAGATGGGTCTTGTTTTCTTATCCATTCTCTTACCCTATGTCTTTTGATTGGAGCATTGAGTCCATTGACATTTAGAGTGAGTACTGAAAGATACGCATTTATTGCCATTATGATGCTTGTAGAGTTGGAGTTTCTGGTGGTGTTCTCTGGTCCTTTCTAATCTTTTGTTGCTTTGGTATATGTATATATTTTCATCTTTTCTCCCCTCAAAGAGTCCCCCTTAAAATTTCTTGCAGGGCTGGTTTAGTGGTCACAAACTCCTTTAATTTTTGTTTGTCTTGGAAACTTTTCATCTCTCCTTCTGTTTTGAATGACAGCCTTGCTGGATAAAGAATTCTTGGCTGCATTTTTTTTTCTGATTGGGCACACTGAATATATCCCACCACTCCTTTCTGGCCTGCCAAGTTTCTGTGGATAGGTCTGCTGCAAACCTGATCTGTCTTCCCTTGTAGGTTAGGGACTTTTTTTCCCTTGCTGCTTTCATGATTCTCTCCTTGACTATTTTGTGAATTTGACTATGATATGCCTTGTTGATGGTCGGTTTTTGTTGAATCTAGTGGGAGTCCTCTGTGCTTCCTGGATTTTGATGTCTTTCCCCAGGCTAGGAAATTTTTCTGCTATGATTTGCTCACATAATCCTTCTACTCCTATTTCTCTCTCTTCCTCCTCTGGGACCCCTATGATTCTGATGTTCGTTTTTAATGAGTCACTGATTTCTCTAATCCTTAAATGGTGCTCTTTTGCCTTAATCTCCCTCTTTTTTCCTGTTTCGTTATTCTCTATAAGTTTGTCCTCTATATCGCTGATTCTCTGTTCTGCCTCATCCATCCTTGCCGCCGCTGCATCCATCCGTGATTACTGCTCAGTTATAGCATTTGTAATTTCATTTTGGCTATTTTTACTTCTTTTATCTCTGCAGAAAGGGATTCTAATCTATTTTTCACTCCAGCTAGTATTCTTATTATCGTGATTCTAAATTCTGGTTCAGACATCTTGCTTGTATCTGTGTTGGTTAAATCCCTGGCTGTCGTTTCTTCGTGCTCTTTCTTTTGGGGTGAATTCTTTCATTTTGTCATTTTGAAGGGAGAAAAGGAATTAATGAGGTAGAAATTTTGAAATAAAAAAATTAAAATTAAAAAAAATATTAAAATTAAAAATTAAACACACAAACACACACACAATTCAAACAGATGATACTAGATCCTATGTGTGTTTTTGTCTGGGTGTTGCAAGTGGTTTCCCTGATTAGAAGGGAAAAAAAGGGAGGGGGGAGAAAAAAAGGAAATCATTTGAGAATTTGAAAAAATGAATACACTGAAGTAGACTAAAATGAGATGATGTGGGTAAAATAGAATTTGAAAAAAAATATACACAAAAGTAAACAATATGTAGAAAAAAAATTAAAGAAAAATATTTTTAATAAAAATTAAAAATAAATGATTTTTTGTTTATCTGTATTGCAGTAAAAAGAAAAGAAAAGAAAAGAAAAAAGAGAAAAGAAAAGAAAAAAGAAATTGTTTGAAAATTTGAAAAAGTGAATACACTGTAGTAGACTAACATAAAATGATGGAAGTAAGATAGAATTTGAAAAAATTTTACATAAAAGCAAAAAATATAGTAATAAAAATTAAATAAAAATATTTTTAAAAGAAACTGAAAGTAAAAATGAAGTTTTTCTCTTCAAGAAAAAGAAAATAAATGAAAAAGAGAAATAATGAAAAAGAAAGAGAAAAGGAAATTGTTTGAAAATTTGAAAAGGTGAGTACACTGAAGTAGACTAAAATAAAATGATGGAAGCAAAGTAGAATTTGACAAATTTACACAAAAGTAAAAAATATAGTAATAAAAATTAAAGAAGGTATTTTTAATAAAAATTGAAAATAAAAATGAATTTTTTTATTCAAGAAAAAGAAAAGAATTGTAAAAGAGAAAAAGGAAAAAGATAAAAAAAAAAAAAAAAAGAAATTGAATAGATGAGCCTGCTAACAGATTGAAGTAGGACTGAAATTGCTTCATTTTCCCCTACAGGTCAGTCTATTTAGGTCTTTATAGTCCATAAATTAAGCAGGCAGTGAGGCTTGCGTTCTTGAAGAGCAAAATTGGTCCAGTTGGGCAGGGCTCAGTGTAACAGTTCTGCTCTCCACTAGAGGGCGCTGCTAGCCTTCTCGGATGGATTCTTGCAGAGCTAGTAGGGCATATGCACATGCGCCGGAGCAGTGAAAATGGTGCCACCCAACCACCCAGTCTGTTCTCCCAGATCAGCAATCATGCTCTGGTCCTCCATCTTCAGCTCTCATCCACTCCCCATTTTTCCATTCTCCGTGACCAGGCCCCAGGCAGTACCTCTCTCCCAAGTTTTGTCTCAGATGCAGCTGTTTTCCCCAGCCCTTTCTGAAGGACTGTGGTTTTGACCTGTTCTGCCCCTCTGCAGGAGGGTCTCACCAAGCAATGACCGAATGTCAGCTGCAACCAGGAACGCCCGCTGGACCTTGCTGTTGCCAGTGCCCTGAGACCACGGCCAGGTGCCAGCCCACCCCCCAAAAAAGTTCATGAGACAGTGGAGCAGCAGCATTTCAGGGATTATGGAAAATCACAACACACATCTGGCACCAGGCTTCACTCTCAATGACCTTGCCCAAGCACCAGCGAATGTGGCTACCTTCCAGGGTCTGCTGGGACCAGGTGGCTTCAACAGTCTCTACCAAATGCCCTTCCATCAGTGGAACCACTTTTCCCCATGTGGCCCAAGAACCTCCCGGACCCAACTCTGTTCCCGAGGATTCACCTTTCCCACCAGAACACCGCCAGATATTGAGCTGCGGATTTGAAGACTTTGTGCTCCCCTTGTTTACAGCCTTAATGGAATTTAAACCCTCTTTTCTCCTTTCTCCTTTCTCCTTTCTCCCTTTTTTAGTTTAGTCCCTGTGGCTGTTTCCAATTTTCAACTTTCTCTCCACCTGCTTTTGGGGATGCGTGCTTTTCCCTTATGCTCCTCCCCTCCCCAGTCTCTGTCCTCTTTCCGCCTGCAAAAGGGGTTCCTACTTTTCGTGGCTTCTCATTCCTCAAGTTCAGCTCTCTGTGCCAAGTATCTGCTGAATTCTGTGGTTCAGGTTGTGTAGGTTGTGTTAATCCTCCAATAAGTTTTCTAGGTGTGTAGGATGGTTTAGTGTTGGTCTGGCTATATTTCATGGATGCAAGACACACAAAAAGCTTCCATGCTGTTCTGCCATTTTGGCTCCTCTCTTTAGAGCAATTTTAAATGTATCACATTTTTTATTTCACTTTTTACTTTTTCATTGTTAGTATGTAGAAATGCAGTTGAGTTTTTTTTGTGTTGATCTTGTATCCTGTAAGCATGCTAAACTCACTTATTAGTTCTAGTATTCTAAAGAAAATTCCTTGATATTTTCTACATAGACAATAATGTTGTCTGCAAATAAGGACCATTTTATTTCTTATTTCCAGACCAATGATTTTATTGTAACAAAACACAATTAGTTAACATGGTTTAAGATCCCACTTTGACATATTATTTTTTTTTAATTTTTAAAAATTTTAAAAATGTTTACTTATATTTTGAGAGAGAGTGAGAGATCATGAGCAGGGGATGGGCAGAGAGAGAGGGAGACATAGAATCCGAAGCAGACTCCAGGCTCTGAGCTGTCAGCACAGAGCCTGATGCAGGGCTCGTACTTGCCAACTGTGAAATCATGACCTGAGCCAAAGTCAGACACTTAACCAACCTGTCACCCAGGCACCCCAGCTATTTTAAATAAAAGTTACTTAAGAGAGAGAAAAAAAAGCATACTCAGGCCCTCCTCCACCCCCCTAAAAGCAAGGGAGGAAAATCTCCCATGTGAAAGGTACCCTCCCTGTAGCGGGAGGTAAAAAGACACCCTTATCACCAGAAGTGGGAAATTTAGAGCAGAGGAGGTGGTATAACAACCTTTGTTACTTTTTACTAATGTACTACCCCAGTCCAAACTCTGTTTAGAATCCCTTACTAATTGAAGCTCCCAAAGTTAAGTTTTCTTTGTCCTGCCAATTCCTCACAGATTTATTGTCTCTGTCTAAAATGTATAACAATTTCCTGCCTTGGTTACTTCCTTGGGTCTCATTTCATTACTGGACTTCCATGCACATGTAATAAAACTTTTGACTTTTTCTCCGGTTAATCTGTCTCATCTAAATTTAATTTTTAGTCTACTTGGAAGACCTTGAGAGTAAAGAAGAGTTTTTCCTTCTCTCCACAACTAATCTTTAGGAAGCTACTATTTGCTGAGTTGGGTGTAGTGTCAAAGGATATCCATACTTATATGAAAGTTACTAAAACACTCCTCTATTTCCCAACTACATATCTCTGTGAAGCTGGATTTTTTTTTGTATCCTTCAACCAAAACAGCATATCACAACAGACTGAATGCAGAAGTGGATGTGAGAAACCAACTACATTCCACTCACAAAGACATTAAAGGTATTTTTTAAACAGAGCTACTCTTATAACTAATTATTTTGTTTGGGAAAATATAGTTGTTTTTATATGAACATGCTGTGGATTTACATTTGCTGTTTTTAATGAATTAATAAATATTTGAAGACTTAACACATAAATTTAATTAAACTTAAATCTGATTAAAAGTTTAGTTCTTCAGTCATGCCAACTACATTTCATGTTCTCAATAATCATATGTGGCTGGTGGCCATTGTACTGGACCACACAGATAGAGAATGTTTCCGTGTCTACAGAAAGTTGTATAGGATGGCACTGGAATCTGCAGGTATGGCAGGGCTAAGAATGATGCTTTCTCAGCTAATTCCTGGAACGGTACATGATAAATTCAAGAAAAAAAGTCATTTCTCATCACTGCAAAGAGATTATGAGTGAAACCTATTGACCATGCCATCTCACGAAAAAGAAGAGGGTTTGCAAGAAATGTGATGGAAATCCTCCCAAAAAAAGAACCATTTATGTTTGTTGAGTTTTAGTCCTGCAAGCCTTCATGCTTTTCTGTTTTTGGGGGGGCTGGGGGGGCACTGTAGCTAGATGGATGGAGGCAGATTCACAGAAAAACACGTTGGCTGACATTGTGGACATGGCTAATGCTAAGGTGGGCACTGTGTGGGTGGACACTGGGGAGGTGTTGAGCGCTGGGTAAGTAGACACTGAAAAAATAAATGCCAACTATGGCAAGATGAACTCTGTGGGTGTAGGTAAGGTACTGGGTATTTTGGGGTCCCTGTCTCTATGTAGTAGAGGGGGCATGGCAAGGACACATGGTTGGGATAAGTCTGCACAGTATCTGCTTTTCTTTGAACTCAGGGAAGTTCAAAGGAAGCAAGTGAAGGTATTAGCGAAGGTGAGAGAAACCAATGCTCATATAATGAGCTGGGAAATTCCACGTCTAATCTGTGAGGGTATTCTTTAATCACCTAAATCTATGATTATAATGAGTAGCTGCCTTCCTACTTAGCATTTTTTTCCTTTTTAGAAATTTGTTCTATATTATAAAGATCTTCCATTCTTATGTCATAAGTCAAAGAAAAAAAACTTTTTTCCGAAATAGCAAATATTGGTTGAATTCATCAAATAATTCCAGGGTTCAAATTCTAAATTGTATTCAGAATAAATTAGCATTGTTATGTACCATGAAACTAAAGGTTTTTAGAAAACCATACACATATTTTTGCAAGATATCATACCCTGATTTCTGTCATGTTTTTTCTTGAAAAAAAATTCGTGAGTATCAAGAATTCCAACTCACCCAATTCTCTACTACAGGTTAAGAATAAAATTTTAAAAGAGTGGCAATTATGAGGAAGGGCCATTTTTAGGGTCAGACAGCCCCTGTCATCGAGAAGTGGAGTGAGCAGTGGAGCCGCTGGGGTAACACATAAGCCCTGTGAAAGTCCTAACAGGATGGGACAGACTGGAGGCCCTTTTCCCCCTGGCAGTTTGAATGACAGAGGCTCTGAACATTTACAGAGAGAGGTTCAGAATTACCCTCAAATCAACAGCATCTTCTGAAGAGGGTACAGACTACTCAACATCCCAGCAGACATCATATAAGCTCCTACTACTTGGTGGACACCTGGTTCTGCAGAAATGTGGCATGTCTGGGGTGGGAGTGTTGAGCACACAGTAGAAAAAAGACAGGAGGAGAAGCAGCTTGGTGGAGAGTCAAGGACATTATCATGCCAACAAGCAGCAATTTTAAATCCCCTGAACATGCACAAACCTTGCAGACTCAGGTGACATCATTCTCTCCTCCCAGTCTGATGATTACTTGCCAACTTGCAAAGCTTTGCTGGATAATTTTTGCCTTACAGTCTCCAAATTTCTCTGGAGTTCTTTTCAAACATATCTGGAGCGCTTTTGAATCATGCAGGTGTGAGGCAGGTGATAAGCAACACACCTGTCATCTGACATCTGTTGTCTGCTTCATACCTGCTTGATGTTATTTTACAAATGGGGTTCATTCCCCAGTGACCACTGCAGCCCATCTAGAAATTCTGCTGGTCTCTCAGTCCCTAGATGTTTTGCTTGTTACCAGCAAAGTCAAGAAGACATGGCTTCAGGAAGAGAGCAAAGGGTCGGAATCTGAAGAGCTGGGCTCTAGGTATGATTCAAAAACATGACTTCTGGGTGGTCTTGATGAATTATCTTCCCCTTTCTGGGGAAGGACATCAGTTTGTTTACCTGGAAGCTGAATAGGCTCGCTGGTGGCTTTCAGGTATCTTTTCACCCTAATATTTGCCCATGGTGACCTGCTCTCCCTCAATTCTAGGCTGAGGTTTTGTCTTATCTTCATTAACCAGTCTTCCTTCTGAAGCCTGCCTAAACTTCCATTTTCTTCTTCGGTGCATTTGCTTTTATTCTCTTCAGAGAGAATAGATGTGTATATGGAGTGGGGAGGGCAGGGGGAGAGAGAGCATGTGCCTGTGAGCAGAGGAAGGTGCATGTGTGCTCTGGTATCAGTGAGTATTTGCATGAGTGTATATTTACATGGGAAAGGGGTGGATATCACCCCCTTAGGCTTTTCCTAGGCAGGCACTGTGGATTCTACTCTCCATCCTGCTACAGCATAGAGGTCTCAGTGATCAAGTCAGCGTGTGTGTGTGTGTGTGTGTGTGTGTGTATGTGTGATTTGAGGGGGAGTCAGTGTGTGCAGGAATTCATCTGTGTGTGGGTCTGGAGGAGTGTTTCAGGGCTTGGCTCCATGTATTGGGGCATCAAACAAGGGAGGATGTATAAAGAATCATGATGAAATCCATATAAGCACTACTTCTTTCAAAGAAGAAGAACAATAAAGGAATAAACCAAACAGAAAAAGGGCAACTTGGGAACCAGGACTAAGTCACAGACAGCTTGAAACAGGCACCATCTACACTCAGGTGGGATTCACTCAGGTGCAGAAGAATCCCTGCTCTAGGTAAAGGTGTCCAAAGTAACAGACTCTGGGTGGTCTTGACCCATTGCCAGCCCACGATCGACCTGACACACACACACACGTGCGCACACACACACACACACACTCAGTGCCTGTGCCAGACCCTTTGCTGCTTTATGTTGAAAAAACAATTAAGAAAGTGGAGTCAGCAAATGACACCCACAGCCAACTGTGGAGTTAAAAGTGATTTAATGGGGGCAGGGCAGGAAAGATCCACTTGATCCCCCAAACCTCTCTTTAGATGAGCCCTGAGAAGTTAGAAAAGTAGCTCAGCCAGTGAGACTCTCAGCGTCATTTAGAGGCTCGGAGCCCTCCAGAGCAGTGTGAGGGAAATCTTTGTAGAGGGTGCAAAGAGGGAGGGTTATGACTCAGAGTGGCAGCATGCTAATTGTAAAGAAGGCATAGAAGCAGAATGTGAGAGGGGATTCAGCATCCGGTGGTCAGCTCCCCAAGGGCTTGCTTGGCTGTAGACCCCATTACTTCTGCTTGGTCTTCTGCTGAGCTGGTGCTGGGGTGACTGTTGAGGGACATGGCTCAGGAACCTTGGGGTGGCAGGATTCTGGTGCTTTGGGATGGCAAGGCTCTGGAGCCTTGGGGTGGCAGGGCTCTGGAGCTTTGGGGTGGCATGGCTCATTGGTTTTGGGGACACATGATTCCTGGGGTGGTGGCTGGCAGGGCTGTTTCACCTGCTGCTGCTGAGGCTGAGGGGGAGGGGTGCAAGGCTGCTTCTGCTGATGAGAACTCATGCTTCACAGGAGGCTGACCCTACAGACAGAACAGACAGGTCAGATTATTTAAACAGGGATTAACTAGGTTAGAAACCATGTTCAATGTCAAATAGGTTTCTTTTCAGTCTCCTTTAAATCAAACAGACTTCATTTCCCCTGGCTGTCTCCCTGAACACTTGAAAGTAAAGTATGCTTTGATAATTTCTGGGCCATTTCAAGAGAAGGAGCTAAAAGACAATTTGTTCTGCTCCATTTCAGTGGGTTCATTCCCCAGCAACATTTCTTCCCCAGACATGTCGAATCCCTCATTGACAAGTACCACACTGAAGTCTTTTTGAAAGTGACATTGTAGAAACAACTGCAGTCTACCCACCCCTACAAACATGTAGCACACCTGTGACTTACAGAATGCCTCTGTGGGTCTTAGCTCCTGTGACCTCGCTTTGCCTTTGCTTATATAGTCTGCTCTGAAATGTTCTTCCCATCTCTGTTCGTCCAAATCACCTCCATTGTAGCCCTCATGTGCCATCACCAGGAGATCTTGAATAGGCTCTCCCAAACTGCCAAAGCCCTTCCCTGTCCCTCTGTTCCCCTACCAATCACTATCTGCTTTGCATTTCATCTTTGTACATGCATGCACTATCTTCCTTGCTAGGCTGCGAGCTTGCTGAGTAAGTTGCATAACAGTCTGATTTACACAAAGTGTAACAGGCATGGTGCCTGAAATATAGCAAACACACAGTAGAGGTCCATCTCATGAATTAACATTTTTATGAGTCATAAACAGAGAAAATAGTGGTGTTGCTGAGAGTACCTGGGTCTGAGTCCTAGTCACATCCTGGTGTTAACTTACTACGGGTACTTACACAGACCTGTCCCTTTCCTGGCCCCCAGTCCCATAGTTATCCATTGAAGTAGCAGACTTACCTGCCCCTAAATTCCCTTCACACCCAAACTATGCCTTACTCTAAAATACAGATACCCCAGTACTCTCTCTAATTAATACCCCCATCAGCTCTCTTAAACATATTTGCCTTTGTCCAGTTTCCAATAATAAAAAAATAAACATGAATTTCAAATTGGTCCCAAACAGAGACTCACCTGGTACGCAGCGAACAGGTTGTCTGGTTGCTCTGGTCTGATGTGAAGTCATCGGCCAGCCGGCCTTTTATAGGATAATGTGCCCTGCCTCAAGGAAACAGAATCACCCCAGGCCCCCTGTGTTTTCATTCCTTACCTGTCAAACATGATTCACCCTACTCCCCTCAATTACCAATTGGCTCAGCTTTTGTGATGAAAACCACCCACTTGATATTTTTTTGGCACTGGCTATGTGACAATGATGTCACTGGTGCCTGATTCCCAGTGCCACCCTCTCCCTTAGACCCAGGCATAGGGTTTGTGTGGGGGGAGGGGGGAGCCACAGACTTCCTAGAGGGTTTCATGAGTTAACCCTGGAGGAAGATCTGAGTCCTTTTTGTGGCCTTGCTACCTTCTTGCTCTCTCTTCTATTCTGTGGGACAGAATACATTTGGGCACATGAAAAAGCGGGAGAGGGGTGCGGAGGAGCTGAAGTGGGCACCAATTGTCTTGTAAAGGTAGATGCTAGAGGTCATCGACTGACTTAGGACAGACTTCTTGTCTGGGGTCCAGGACGTTTTCCCATCTTTCCCCTAACCCCATTGAATCACCCACATTCAGATTACTTAATTATTACCCCCAACCCCACCCCTTCCTGACTGGTTGCTAATCTGGGTGAACCTGCTTTGCCTTCACCAACCACACCTTCACCCCTCTCCTACTTCAGAGATTTTCAAGGGCTAATTCCTCTTCTGGGATAACCTTTTCCCTCCACTCCACCCAGCCTTCTGGCCCTGGCCCTTCCTTTCTAACCCAGCTGCAAACCACCCACCACCCACCAAAAACCTGGAAGCCTCTTCTAACTACCTTAGCTCCTAAGAGCCCATTCCCACTCCTTCTTTGCCACTCTCAGTCCCAGGTGTCTATGGCAGTCTCAGGTGTCTATGCCCTGACACCTGGAGGTCTTGCTGGCTGCAATGCTTTCCTTCTCGTGGCTCTGTATCACCTGGGGGCTCTCCCAGCATCAAAGCTGTGCCTGCTTCAAACAACAGCTCTCCCATGGTGATATTTGTTTCCACATTTAACCAATATTAATGGAGATGCTAGTATATGCCAAGCATGTCTCATTCTGGGAACTACCCAAGTGTGAAGGCCACTTCCCCTCAACAGACTGGGAAATTCTTAGCACCAGAAACACATCCTACTTCAGAGCCACTAATTTAATGGATCTCAGAGAGCTTCAGTCTATACTCTTTAAGTGATGTTTGGGGGATTTGAGGTTATAAGAGGTTAAATAACTCTCCCAAAGTCAAATAACAAGCCCCATGAGAAAATTAATTCTACATTGAAATCCTATGTTCTTCTTTGTTTGAGCCCCTCCCTACTCCTAATGCCTATACAGGAAATTAAACCCAAGCAGGAAAATGAGTACAGGTGGGAAGGAGAACTCAGATTTCCTGGCTTGCAGCTGGATCCACTCAGTCCTGGGAGAGCTTTATGTGACAGGCAACATAATAAGAAAAAAGAGCCTTGCCTTTTGGGGTAAATCTTTAATCTTTGCTAAGATGAATACTCTTAGGTAGAAATAAGGCTGCTTAATGTTTGAAGTGCCCCTGGGATTAACAGTAGTATTTCTAGCTCTGCTGAAAATAGAAGGGGTATGAATTAGCATAGGTGGAAGTAAGGGACCCCTTCAACATATCACTCAGTGGACCAGGGTCTGAAAGAGGAAGGGAAAAGCTAAAATGCCTGTTTTGACCCAGAATTGCTTTCACTTTGGAGAAGACACCAGGAGGGCATAGTGACAGAATCCAAGTACCCTAACTAGTAATGAGACTGAGGTTGGCAGTACGTGAGTAGCTTCTGAGCTCCTGAGGAAGGTATGCCTTCCCTCCATGATAGATCCTCGAGTCTCCTTGCCACAGGGCTTCTCTTTTCTGGGAACATAAGAACAGGGATCCCCAAGATCTCTACACCAGCAACTTCCTGTGATCAACATAACATGAAACTGAAGTCACTGGTTCAGCTCTGTCCTCAAAACACATCTGTTACTAGGCGTGGCCTTTGGAAAATCCAAATCACCCTTAGAACCCAGGTGTGTGGACAGCTCCTCTTCCTCATTCCCCTTCCCTGCCCCCAGACACCTAGATGTTTGTGGAGCATCTGCTGGTTCCAGCTGGGTGAACTTGAGTCCTGGGTCAGCTTCTCACTGCCTTCATGGCCATTAGTGCACCTCCCTCCTCACAAGGTGCCTGTTATGTAGTAGCTGCTCAGCAAGCTGACGATTATAGAAAGACTGACTGACTGATGAATAGCATTATTTATGAAGAAAGGCCCAGAGACTACTGGGAAGTTCCTTGTCTTTGGGGGGTGAGCTGGGAGGAGGAAGAGCTCAGCAAAGGACAGACAGCACTGCCACTGCCTTCCTCAGGCAGCTGCTCATTGTCAGTCATTCTAGTGATCACCTCCCTCTGAGCTGGTGCTGGCACCATGACCACAGCTGAGCTCCAAGCCTCTCATCTGACTCTCGCTCTCTTCCAGGCTTGGACTAGGTCCCTCCCTTCACCCAAACCCGCTCTAGGGAGCCCCTAACAGGAGGAGCTCCAGGCAGAACCTGCTGCTCTACCTGGTAGTATCCTTAGCCAGAGGGTTCTGTTTCCTACTCCTCAGTCCTGTAGGGTCACCCAGCTTGTCCCAGGCTCTGGAGGATCTGAATCGAGCTCTGCAGCTGGAATACCATGTACCCTCCCTGGGCCTTGGCCCTGGATGCCACGGAATTTTGCTGTCACCCAATACCCTGCCCTGGCTGGACTCTCCTACCTACCTTGGCTTGTGTTCCCTTCACTCCACCCAACACTGCTCTGGCTCTGGCCTCTGGAACTTCCTGTGACCCCCAACAGTATTCTTCCTGTTTGCCTATCTGAGGCTCACTCAGCGGTTGGTGTTGAGTCTGTTCTTCCCTTCAGAGAAGCTCCGTTTCACTACCAGTGTGGGGTTAGCGGGTGAATCTGGCCCCACAAATGTCCCAAATAATTAAAGGGGGATAACAGTGGCTTCCAATGAGAAGTACATCTCCCATTATTTCACAGGACACCATTCTGAGGACACCGAAGGCTGCTGCTGTTCACACATCAAAACCTGGCTCCCATCTGGACCAGCTGCCAGAAGGTCCTTTAGTTCTGAGTATGCCTCAGTCTCATCATGCATTTGCAGAGCAGGGAAGGTGGTAGTGCTGAGCCTTGTCAGTGATCAGGCCTTTTTCTGCTTATGTCACTCCCTTCTCCTGTGCTTCCCCAAGACCCAGAGCATGCAGAGAATGTCATGCAGAATTCCAATTCTAGTCATTTTACCATGGGTGCCATATTTAAGACACGCTAACATCTGGAAAAAATAGGTAGTAAGAAACCTTCCCCTGTCACCTTGAAGAGCTAGGGACACCATTTCAGGCCATGATGGTTTTAAAGAAGTCTCCATAGCCTACGGAGTCCTCCATTTGTAAAAAAAGAAGGAAACAGAGGAAGAGACACCATGTCCCAGGCACTTAGAAACCTCTTAAACACCTTGGTCCAGCAGGTAGAAGACATGAAGTTTGCAGGGATGATGCCAAGTAGAGAGGGACAGGAGTCCTAGCCCTGGAGAGCCTCCACCCTGCTCCTAGTCCTGGTCCAGGAGAGGGGAAAAGACAAATGGGGAGGGAGGGGACCCATTCCAGGCCTCGCAGCTGGTTTAGTAGCAGAATCAGACCAGAACCTGGGATGTCTGATTGTCTCTCTACCTCACTGTTGCTCTGAAAACAGAGCACAACCCCCTCTCCCAGCCTCCTTCTCTTCCACTCTCAATCCCTCAAGGGAGGGATAAAAAAGTTAATTCTGGATTCTCTTCCTTGAGGCAGATAGAAAAGTAAGGATCCAGGCTTAGTACTGGCCCAGATGTTCCAAAGCCTTGTTACCCCTTCATAGCAGTTATGACCTTAAGCATGTTACCTAAACTTTCTGCCCTTTGATGTTGCCATCTTTAAAATGGGGACATTAAGGTGTATTTCACAAGAGTGTTGTAAAGATTAAATTAAATGATGCTTCAAACATTCTTAGGATGAATGAACTAAAAATGTGCATACTAATTCCTGCTAATTCCTCTTCTTCCACTAGAAATCAGATGAAACTTCCTCCTGTGGAGTGTTTCCTTTTTCTGCTCTGTGCGTGCATGTGCGTGTGCATGTGTGTCTCTATGTGTGTGAGGACCCAGGCTCCAGGCACCTCTTACCCATGGAGCACAATGCTTGGGCTTTCCAATTGCTTTATCTCTGCTGTTTTTTTCCACTAAACTTTTAGGTAGACATTTTGTCAGATTGCCCAATTCAGACATTATATGAGCTGGAGTGCAGGGGGTGGATAAAAGGGTTGGAGATCTTGCAATGACCTAGGCATGCCCTAGGTAAGGAAAGTTGGCAGAAAAACATTAAGGAACACTCCCAGAAGTCAAAAGGTAGGAGGTTCCAGGATACAGTCCCTTAACAACTCTGCCATATTGTTTCTCAACACTAGCTGGAGGGCTATGCTCGGGACAAACACTGGCTGGGTCCTGATATTCTCCCACAGCTAAACTGATCAATTCCTCTCTATTGTCTATTTAAGATAGAGTTTCTCTGGGTATGGATGATCAAAGACACAGATATTTTCTTGTTGAGGGTATCGAGTTTTAAAATGAAATCTCAGGTGGTTCAGACGAATGTCTTAGGTGTGCTGCCCACACACCACTCATTGCCCCTTGGGTTGTCGAAGGGCAGAGTGACAGCATTCATGGCTAAACATTTTCCACACACAGTCCAAAACCCCATTGGAAGTGACCACTGTTTGTAGTTGCCTGTCCCTTCTTTTGTTTCTTCAGCTGTGTCTGCGTTGTCCCCTATCCACTTGTGAAAGCAGGTACCCTCAGTGTGCAAAGTATACATAAAAAAAAATTATACCTACAGATTACAAGTTTGGAAACATAAAGTTCTAGGTTCAAATTCCTACCCTGCTCCTTACTAGTTGTGCGTGGATGATATTCAGAAGATTTCTTAATAATAATATCTACCATTTGATTGGCACCTACAAAATTCTGTTTTTGGCACTTGACACTAATCCTCACGACAGCATTGCTCCAAACAGGTCATTTAACCCATTCTATAGATATAGAAGCCAAAGCACAAAGAATAGTTACCTGCACAAGTTTAATATATTTTTTTTACCATTTATTCATTTTTTGATAGAGACTGAGAGTGAGCGGGGGAGGGGCAGAAAGAGAGGGAGATGGAATCTGAAACAAGCTCCAGGCTCTGAACTGAGAGCACAGAGCCTGATGCAGGGCTCGAACTCAGACCATGAGATCATGACCTGAGCTGAAGTCAGACGCTTAACCGACCCACACAGGAGCCCCTCACCTGCACAAGTTTACATGGCGAATAAGTGGCAGGGACAAGATACAAATCCAGCACTGAGGCGTAGGAATCTCAGTTGATCTTATCTATAAGTTAGGAATGATAATATTTGCTTCCAGGGCTATTATTAAATGAGATTACATACGCAAAGCAACTACTATAGTGACTAGAGCATAGTAGATGGATACTGGATATCACATGACTTTCTTCTCCTTAGGGTTATTGGGGTTATTGGAAACTCATCTTCAGTGACTCAGAACATTGTATAATGTTCTTGATTTGTGAAATAGTCAATTAATCATTTATTTAACACATATTTGCTGAATAACAACCAAATGTCAAGCATGAAGTTCCAGCCTTAAAGAAGTCTGGTGGAAGAATAGGCAGCCTTCTGTGAGCTTCTGGGACCCAATACCCACTGGTGAAGGGTGTTTCCCCAACTGTCCTAAGTGTAAGAATCACTTGGGATGCTTGTTAAAATAAAAGTACAGCTTTTAAAGTAACTTCTTTATCCTAATGACATAGAAATAGCTAGGGGAGGCCTGGGAGTCTGTATTTCTAAAGTGTTTATCAGGTGGTTCTTATGATAAAATAAGTAAACATTAGGTTCTAAACCCAATGGCTTTTCTTTCTTGATTGCAATGGACATCATCTGCTATCTTTTAAAAAATATCCCTATCTGGGTTATACTTTTTTTTTTTAATTTTTTAAATCTTTATTTTTGAGAGAGACAGAGTGTGAGCAGGGGAGAACTGAGGGGAGGGAGACACAGAATCAGAAGCAGGCTCCAGGCCCCGAGCTGTCAGCACAGAGTCTGATGCAGGCCTGAACTCACAAACCATGAGATCATGACCTGAGCTAAAGTTGGACGCTTAACTGACTGAGCCACCCAGGCACCCCTGGGTTACACTTTAGTTCTAACCAGTTAATTTTTAACAAGTCCTCAGCTACCATCATGGTTGAAAATCACTGCTCTAACAGAATGGCTAAACTCCTATTCCCTGAACTCAGACAGCCCCACTGCCCTGAACTCCTCCCTGTGGAAAGGAGGTGAGGTGGGTGCTGGACACATATTGATGTTGATGAAACTAGATGCTGGTGGATGTGAGTATTTAACCTGAGGACATTGGGAGCCTTGGGAAGCAATGAAGTCTCCTACAAGGAAGGCTAAATACTTCCACACACCCTTCAATCCAACCCTCCCTGCAAAGAATCATCAAAAGACAGGCTCTGGTTGTCTTGGCCAGGCATGTCCTGGAGCCAATGGCTTGGAGCCAGTAGATTGTCCTGTGTCACCTGCCTGGACAACATCATGCACATGGTATGGAGATGTTTTGCTGGTGTAGGCAGGTGGAGAAGGGGAGGCAAAACTTTACAGGTATCCCCCATTTTTGAAAAGTTCACATTATACCTTATTTTTTTAAATACTTACATTAGTCTCCATTTTTTGCTAACCGAAAGAGTATTGTCATACTCTTGTGGAAATAGTGCTAAGCTGTTTTGCAGCAAGCCCTTATAGAGGCAGCATACACTCTTAGCAGTAAGAGCGGCCCCACCAAGCTCGTTCCCTGGGAACAGCACTTAGCATCGAAGGAGCCAGCAGCCAGGGTCAGAAGTACATCGATTATTGGAAACTCATCTTCAGTGACTCAGAACATTCCATAATTTTCTTGAGGAAAATTCTTGTAGGAAATTAAAGTTCTTTCACAACTGTGTCTGAACATCTGTGTTTTGTCTCCACTTAGCTTGTGCATCCTTTATCAGGATGTGTCCTCAGGTATCAGAAAAGCCTAAGATGAAATGAAATGATGCCTCAAACATTCTTAGGATGTATGGACTAAAAATGTGCATACTAATTCCTGCTAATTCCTCTTCTTTCACCAGAAATCAGATGAAACTTCCTCCTGTGGAGTGTGTGTTTCCTTTTTTCTGCTCTGTGCATGCATGTCTGTATGCATGTGTGTCCACATAAACGGGGTCATTCAATATGTTTTCATACTATCTGCTTCCTTTCCCTCAGGGATGTATTTATAAAGTTTATCCATGTTCTGTAGTGTAGTGTGTCCAATTTCATTGCTATGTAGTGTCTCATTGTATGAACATACCATGGTTAACTTATCCATACTTATGTTAATGAATATTTAGGATAGTTTCAGCTTGAGGTTATCATAAGTCCTGCTATAATGAACATCTTCATCTATGTGTTTTACAATCATATGTATATATTTGTTTTGTATATACATTAAAGAGTGAACTTTCTGGGATAGAGGTGCAACTCTGATGCAAATACTGTCTGATAGTTTTCCAGAGTGGCTGTCCAACTTCTTCCCTCATCAGCAGTGCAGGAGAGATCCTATTTATCTGCCCCCTCTTCTACACCTGGAATTTTCTGTGTCCTTAATTTTTGCCAGGATTTTGGCTTGCACAGTGGCATCACACTTTCATTCTAATCTGAATATCTCAGCAACTTTTTATGTTTATTGTTTATGTTGACATTCTCTTTCATGAAGCACCTGTGCAAACCTTTGCCCATTTTCCCAGTATGTTGTCTGTAGTTTTTATCAATTTTAGGAGTCCTTTATGTATTCTGAATAAAATACTTTATCTCTAGCATGTACATGTCACACATATGTATTTATATACATATTCACACATGCATATACATACATGTGTGTTTGTATAAAATTCTCCCAGCCTGTGTCTTTGTGTATTTTAATAGTATCTTTTGTTGAACAGAATTATTACTTTTATGTAGTCAAACGTATTAATTCTTTTTGTACATAGCACTTTTGTGCTATTTAGGAAATCTTTGCCTGCTCCAAGGTCAGTAAGACTTACTTTTGTGCTTTCTTCTAAAATTTTATGTTGTTTTACTTTTTAAATTCAGATCTATAATTTGTCAGGAATTATTTTTGTGGATGCCCAAGGTGAGAGTTAAGATGTATCTGTTTCTTATGAAAGTCCATTTGACTCATTGCCATTATTGAAAAAACTGTCTTTTTGCATTTGTTTGTAATGCCATTTGGGGGGGGGGATGGGGTAATGAGTCAGATAATTGTGTCTGTGTGACTGTATTAGAGTCTAACAGAATCTTTCAATACATGAACATGACATACATCTTCATTTGTTAGCTCTTCTTTAGTTTCCATAATGTTTTATACTTTTAGTATAAAGGTTTCATATATTGTTCACTAAATTTAGTTAAGGTAATTGGTGCTATTCTTTTGATTTCTTTGTTCCCTAGTTTTATTGAGATACAATTGTCATATAACATTGTGTAAGTTTAAGGTGCACAATGTGGTGATTTAATACATGTACATATTGTGAAATGTTTGTCCCTGTTTTTATTGAGGTCGAGAAAAAGCAAAAATCTTAAGTACAGATCAGTGAATTTTTTATATACCTATGCACCCATGTAACTACTATGCATGGGACAGAACATTTCCAGAAATCCAGAAAGCTACATCATGTGCCCTCTGGTCAGTGTGTTCACCAAGGATAACCACTATTCTGACTTCTATAACATATTATACTTGCTCCTGGTCTTAACAGTTCTAAGTGCCTATATGGTATCTTCTCCAGGGCCTCTCTCCTCGGCAGTTTGTACAAATGCCAATCATTGTTTCATTGTTCCACTCTCCTTTTCAGACACTTTCTGCTTAGGATTTTAGTCCTAACCTGAACATTCCCAGAATTCGCTAAATTTTAAGAATGGAAAAGTCAGTCACTTGCTTGAAGCCCCAGAAAACATCCATTGGCTCTTTCAATTTCTCTGTCCCCCAGCAAGAGTCCACCACAGTGGAAAACCAAGGTTTTCATTCTTCTGCTCATACCCAGAATCCACAAATGATGCTAGGGTAAAAAAAATTTTTTTTGGCTCATCTCTGAAGTTCTCCTTCCTCTGGAGTCTTACCGTCCTCATCTGAGTTCAGATAGTTTATGCATGTATTCTAGATTTGCCCTAGATGACTGGTTTGCTATAAACTACCCCGCTCCACTCAGAAGCAGAAGTTCATTATGCATTTGGGGATGTAAGAACAGCAAGACCCTTGGGGCGCCTGTGTGGCTCAGTCGGTTAAGTGTCTGACTTCAGCTCAGGTCATGATCCCACAGTCCATGGGTTTGAGACCCGCATAGGGCTCTGTGCTGACAGCTCTGAGCCTGGAGCCTACTTCGGATTCTGTGTCTCCCTCTCTTTCTGCCCCTCCCCCACTCATGCTCTGTCTCTCTCACTGTCAAAAGTGAATAAATGTTTAAAAAAAGTAAAAAAGCCAATCGATGTAGAAAAGGCATTTGACAAAATTCAGCAACCTTTCTTAATAAAAACCCTCGAGAAAGTCGGGATAGAAGGAACATATTTAAAGATCATAAAAGCCATTTATGAAAAGCCGACAGCTAACATCATCCTCAATGGGGAAAAATAGAGCTTTTTCCCTGAGATCAGTAACACGACAGGGATGTCCACTCTCACCGCTGTTGTTTAACATAGTGTTGAAAGTGCTAGCATCAGCAATCAGACAACAAAAGGAAATCAAAGGCATTAAAATTGGCAAAGATGAACTTAAGCTTTCACTTTTTGCAGATGACATATTATACATGGAAAATCCAATAGACTCCACCAAAAGTCTGCTAGAACTGATACATGAATTCAGGAAAGTCACAGGATACAAAATCAGTTGTATTTTTATACACTAATAATGAAGCAACAGAAAGATAAATAAAGAAACTGATCCCATTCACAATTGCACCAAGAAGTATAAAATACCTAGGACTAAATCTAACCAAAGATGTAAAAGATCTGTATGCTGAAAACTATAGAAAGCTTATGAAGGTAATTGAAGAAGATATAAAGAAATGGAAAAACATTCCGTGCTCATGGATTGGAAGAATAAATATTGTCAAAATGTCACTACTACCCAAAGCCATCTACACATTCAATGCAGTCCCAATCAAAATTGCACCAGCATTCTTCTCGAAACTAGAACAAGCAATCCTAAAATTCATATGGAACCACAAAAGGCCCCGAATAGCCAAAGTAATTTTGAAGAAGACCAAAGCAGGAGGCATCACAATCCCAGACTTTAGCCTCTACTACAAAGCTGTGATCATCAAGACAGCATGGTATTGGCACAAAAACAGACACATAGACCAATGGAATAGAATAGAAACCCCAGAATGAGACCCACAAATGTATGGCCAACTAATCTTTGACAAAGCAGGAAAGAACATCCAATGGAAAAAAGACAGTCTCTTTAACAAAGGGTGCTGGGAGAACTTGACAACAACATGCAGAAGATTGAAACTAGACCACTTTCTCACACCATTCACAAAAATAAACTCAAAATGGATAAAGGACCTGAATGTGAGACAGGAAACCATCAAAACCCTAGAGGAGAAAGCAGGAAAAGACCTCTCTGACCTCAGCCGTAGCAATCTCTTACTCGACACACCCCCAAAGGCAAGGGAATTAAAAGCAAAAATGAACTACTGGGACCTTATGAAGATAAAAAGCTTCTGCACAGCAAAGGAAACAACCAACAAAACTAAAAGGCAACCAACAGAATGGGAAAAGATATTTGCAAATGACATATCGGACAAAGGGCTAGCATCCAAAATCTATAAAGAGCTCATCAAACTCCACACCTGAAAAACAAATAACCCAGTGAAGAAATGGGCAGAAAACATGAAGAGACACTTGTCTAAAGAAGACATCTGGATGGCCAACAGGCACATGAAAAGATGCTCAACGTCGCTCCCCATCAGGGAAATACAAATCAAAACCACACTCAGATATCACCTCACGCCAGTCAGAGTGGCCAAAATGAACAAATCAGGAGACTATAGATGCTGGAGAGGATGTGGAGAAACGGGAACCCTCTTGCACTGTTGGTGGGAATGCAAGTTGGTGCAGCCACTCTGGAAAGCAGTGTGGAGGTTCCTCAGAAAATGAAAAATAAACCTACCCTATGACCCAGCAATAGCACTGCTAGGAATTTACCCAAGGGATACAGGAGTACTGATGCATAGGGGCATGTGTACCCCAACGTTTATAGCAGCACTCTCAACAATAACCAAATTATGGAAAGAGCCTAAATGTCCATCAACTGATGAATGGATAAAGAAATTGTGGTTTATATACACAATGGAGTACTACAGGGCAATGAGAAAGAACGAAATATGGCCCTTTGTAGCAACGTGGATGGAACTGGAGAGTGTGATGCTAAGTGAAATAGGTCATACAGAGAAAGACAGATACCATATGTTTTCACTCTTATGTGGATCCTGAGAAACTTAACAGAAACTCATGGGGGAGGGGAAGGAAAAAAAAAAGAGGTTAGAGTGGGAGAGAGCCAAAGCATAAGAGACTCTTAAAAACTGAGAACAAACTAAGGGTTGATGGGGGGTGGGAGGGCGGGGAGGGTGCATGATGGGTATTGAGGAGGGCACCTTTTGGGATGAGCACTGGGTGTTGTGTGGAAACCAATTTGACAATAAACTTCATATATTGAAAAAAATAAAAATAAAAATAAAAAATAAAAAAAGAACAGCAAGACCCTTAGGCTTCAAGGGCTCATAATTCAATAAGAGAAATAAACACATACAGGTGAACTATAATGCAAAACCAATTATATGCATAATTCATAAAAGAATTTTAACAATTATATTACTAACAGAAATTTGTACAAAGTTGTCATAAGACCTTGTAAGATACCAGTTCTTTCTAAAATGTTAAGTGAGGTTCCATAGAAACCTATAGAAACCCATAGGAATATTTGAACTAGACCTTTAAAACTAAGAGTGTATCTTAGAGAATAGAGGGGAGAAATTCCTTCTATGCAGAAGGAATAGCATGAACCAAAAAACACAGGTGTCAAAACTGAATGTTGTTTTTGAGGAGAGTGAATTTTTTGGTGTTGCATAATTGTGGTGTGCTTTGGGTCTTGTAGGGGAATTTTGGAGTAATCCAGAAGTTTTTATACCTGATATAGGAATTATGGAACACTCTTAAGTTTTCTCTTTGGTCATGAAGAAGTTGAAGCAAATGTTGCATAATGTCCCTTTTGTTCTGACATTGTATTACTTTATTTTATTTATTTAGTTTTTAGAGTTTATTTATTTTGAGAGAGACAGAGACAGAATGAGTGGGGGAGGGGCAGAGAGAGAGGGAAAGACAGAGAATCCCAAGCAGGCTCTGCACTATCAGCACAGAGCCTGATGTGGGGCTTGAACTCACAAACCTATGAGATCATGACCTGAGGTGAAATCAAGAGTCGGATGCTTAAAGGACTGAATCACCAGGTGCCCCTGACATTATATTGCTTTAAATGAAGAGGAACCAGAGATAAACAAATCACCCTGCTTTTACCACATATATGAATGAAATTTTTATTTAAGATATTGTTACTTTTGTAAGTTTATGATGGATGAAGTTATATTTAAAAAAAATCTTAAAATCGTATGGAATCACAAAGACTCCCTCCCCCATAGCCAAAGCAATCCTAAGAAAGAAGAACAAGCTGGAGGCATCACACTTTCTGATTGAAAATTATATTATAAATCTATAGTAATCAAATAGTATGGTATTGGAATAAAAACAGACACAAAAATCAATGGAAAACAATAGGGAGCCCAGAAAAAAAGTCCGTGCATCTGTGGTCAATTAATTTACAACAAAGGAGACAAGAATATACAATGGAGGAAAGACAGTCTCTTTTGGGACTGGGAAAACTGGACAGCCACATGTAAAAGAATAAAGTTAAACCACTATACTACACCATACACAAAAACTAACTCAAAATAAATTAAAGATTTGAATGTAACACCTGAAACCATAAAACTCCTAGAAGAAAATATAGGCAGTAGGCTCCTTGACATCACTGTAGGCAATGATTGTTTAGGTCTGACACCAAAAGCAAAAGCAACAAAAGCAAAAACAAATGAGACTACATCAAACTGAAAAGTTTCTGCACAACAATGGAAGTCATCAACAAAATAAAAGAGCAACCTACTGAATGGAGGACAATATTTGTAAATTACGTATCTGATAAGGAGGTAATATCCAAAATATATAAAGAAGTCATACAACTTAATAGCAAAAACAGTTTGATTAAAAATGGGAAGATCAGAGGTGCCTGGGTGGCTCAGTCAGTTAGATATCCAACTCTTGATTTCAGCTCTGGTCATGATCTCATGGTCTTTTGAGTTCAAGTCCCACAGGGGCTCTGTGTTGACAGTATAGTGCCTGCTTGGGATTCTCCCTCTTTCTCTGCCACCCCTCTCCCCCTCGCACTCTCTCTGTCTCTCCCAAAATACATAAATTTTTAAAAATGGGAATATCAGAATAGACATTTTTCCAGTAAAGACATACAGATGGCCAATAGGTATGCAAAAAGATACTCAACATCCACTCACCACTAGGGAAATGCAAATCAAACCACAATGGGATATGACCTCACGCCTGTTACAATGGCTATTATTGAAAAAGTAAGAAATACTGAGTGTTGGCACGTATGCAGAGAAAAGGGAATATCTTTGCCCTGTTGGCAGGAATGTAAATTGGTACAGCCAGTATGAAGAACAGTATGGAGATTTCCCAAAAAATTAAAAATAGAGCTGCTATATATCTAGCATTCTACTTCTGGGCATTTATCAAAAGGAAATTAAAACATAACTTGAAAACATATATGCACCCCAATGTTCACTGCAGCATTATTTACAATTAACTTACATCATTTATAACTTGCAAGATATGGAAATAACCTAAGTGTCCATTAACAGATGAATAGGTAAAGAACTTGTGGTATATATATATATATATATATATACACACACACACACACACAGTAGAATACTATTCAGCTATGAAAAAAAAATAAAATTCTGCCATTTACAACAACATGGTTGGACCTTGAGTACATTATGCTAAGTGAAATAAGTCAAACAGAGGAAGACAAATATTATATGATTTTTTTGTCTACATATGATCTCTCTCTCTCTCTCTCTCACACACACACACACACACACACACACACACACATATGAAGGTGGAGTGGGGGGGATTAGTGAAGGGGGTCAAAAGGTAAAAAGAAGATGGTAAAGCATTCCTTGTGAAGGGAATGGATTCTCACATAGTCACAGAGAAGTGGGACCTTGTCCTTGGCCACTGGTGTGATTGGTGTGGAAGGCATGGATGTGAGCTGATAGCCTCAGGCTCACACTGCAGCAGAAGCACACCTTGTTTCCATTGTTTTCATCTTGCTGACTAGCTGCTCTATGAAGATCTACTAGCCCTGGATCCCAAGTGTCTGTGGGAGGACTCACCAAAGCCTTCAGGAAGACATGGGAATGGCATTCAAAACCCATGCCACTGAGAATCTGGCTGGTGCTTAGAAAAAAGGATCCAGACAAGGGGTTTGCCAAGATGCACCAGCATTTTCTGCCCTACAGAGGAGTTCATTCAGGATGTAAGGACTGGGGCCCAGAGGGCTGACAGAGAACTCTATGGGTTAGAAACATACACTTCTCCATCTTAACTCTTTTTACTGCCCTTTGACTTTCCTGGTTAATGCCTGCACCACTACGTGTTAAGAAATTCCTACTTGGAAATATTAGCCACAGATGGCAACTTAAAAAAAAAAGTTAAAGAGGGAGGGAGCCAAACCATAAGAGACTCTTAAAAACTGAGAATAAACTGAGGGTTGATGGGGGGTGGGAGGGAGGGGAAAGTGGGTGATGGGCATTGAGGAGGGCACCTGTTGGGATGAGCACTGGGTGTTGTATGGAAACCAATTTGACAATAAATTTCATATTTAAAAAAAGGGAAAAAATGAAAGAAAAGGAATAGCTTTCATGATATAAAGCTTGGCTTTGGCCAAACATAAAAAAAAATAAAGCAAAATGAAGAAGGTGGTTAATTAATTTCTTTTCATTCTAGAGTTAAATGAAGAAGCAATTTATTATTGCAGTTGCCCATGGTGGCATCTACAATTCAGTGAGCAAATCCCAAGGGAAGAAAGAATAAAGTTCAATGGAGAAATTCTGGCTGTATATTTGGCTGCTCACCAAGGGCCTCGCCTTCAAACTCAGCTCTTTATATCTGGAAGTTTGCTGCTTCTTTTCAATACAGGCAGCTGGTCTTGTACCAGGGTGAGGAAGCCAGCTGGAGAAATAAGACTTCTTTCATAAGCCACATAAAGTTGTACTGACTGACAAGGCAAATTGTAAAATTGCACACACTGTGTACACTCACACCCGTATCCCTAGAACAAGTTTTCCATGGGTAACAAAATGACCATGACATCCAGACTGAGACTCAGGCTAGACTGTCTTGGGAGAGCTCTGGAAAACCAGCATGGCAGAGTGGGAAACCAAACTCATAGCAGAACTTGCTAAATATTAGATGGGTGAGTGATGGAGTTTGCATTAATGAACAGATGAATAGAAAACACATAAACAAATATATGAAAAATTCATTTGCACATGTCCGTAGATGTGCTTTGGGGTACTCTTATATCTTATAGTATGTTTTTTCTGCTTTTTTCAGAACAGCAACTTCCAAAACACAAAAGCCACAATTGTTAAGTAGGCTGGGGGCTTCTAATGGTAGGAGCTAAACTGTTCCTCCCTTTGTCTTTCCCTAGATACAACTACTTAGCAAGGGCCTCCCAGACTCTGGCCAAATAGACCCTGGGCTTTCTTTCTTTCAGGATCTGACCTTCCCCATCTTTGGTTACCAGAACCACAATACCCATGAGGATGCACTCCCAGCATGTGTATGCTTGCACACTCACTTCCCTAAAATGTTCCCTCTGAACCAGTGAATGGGTCGCAGACTGGGGCAGGACGCAAGGATGTAAAGCATGGAATTATTAGGGGAGGCAATAGAAGAAAAGTTCATGGAAGGAGGGTTGGAAGAAAGAAAAGGCAGAAGCTATGCCTCATTACTCAGGGTGGAACCCCAGAAGAAACCCAGATGCATCTGTTGCTTTGGGACATGGATGGGGCCCTAAGTGTGGCCAAACTAGAAGCTGGAGAGGATAAGGGCTCCTCATATCCACATGGAAGAGTGTCAGGGCAGGATACAGAGGAAGACTTGACCAATGCTGAGTGGGAGAAAATCCTGACAATGCTTCATTTGACCCTGGGCAGAAAGGGGTGGGAGAGGAGGGCAACTCTTGGGGCTGGAGGAAGAGGAGCAGGAGGAAGAGAGGGCTCCTTCTGCTAGCGTGGATGTGGGGCAGGCAGTACCCCAGTTCATCCTCACTTCTGTTTACTCTTGGGGCTTGTTGGGCCGAGGAGCACTTGGTGGTTGGGTGGGCATGGCTGTGCCCTTGGGTGGGTATTGCTTCTTGGGCTGGGGAGCACATGGATCTTTGATTTGGGGTGCACACATCTCCTGACACCTGACAGAGGGTGGCTGACAGGGCTGCTTCACCTGCTGCTGGGCCTTCTGAGGCAGGTGCTGGATCGTCTGCTGCTGCCAAGAAGACATTGCTACAGGGACAGGGCAGCCTGAAAGAAACCCGACAGCGAACATGAGAAGGGCTCCCTCCACCACCTTCCCTCTGACTCCTAGAGCAGTGTTTTCTTACAATAGCCAAGGACATGGTAAGTGATTAATAACCTCAAATTGGTCAATGGATTGACTCACACACACCCATGGTGATCTTCCTCTCCCTTTCTTCCTTTTGCTGTGCTGTTCTGATTTCCTATTTTCTTTCATTCTCCCATGGACTCCTGACTTAACTGAATACATATTTGATTTCTCAGTCTTCCCAGGAAACAAGGTCAGGTGCTGAGTTGAGGATTAAAAACTAGCGTAAACATTGGTAAGATCCAAGCGTGAGGCTGCCATGGGTAGTGCAGTGAGTGCCAGCAAGGATGGAAGGGTGTGCAGCAGAGGGCAGGAGCAGTCCCCGTCTTGGAGGGAAGTGTTGTGGTGCAGAAGTGACCAGAAGAAAGCCTGTTTCAGGAACTGCAAGGCCTGAATTGTAGTCCAGGCTCCACTGCCTGACTCACCATGGCATGCTCCGCTGTCACTTAGTGTGGCCATAGGATGGAGGTTGTAGCCCTCCATGGAGAACTGGGGGACTAAAGATCACATAGATCACTGGAGGTCAGGGACTAGACAAGGATGCTTCACCAAGAGGCAGCCTGGTTCAGTGGAAGGAGGACCGACCAAGAAGCCACAGGCCATGGGTTCTAGATCGAGACTTGCCGTGCACTGGCCAGGCGTACCTCTGGGCAATCTGTGTTCTCTGGACTTCCATGCCTTTGTTTGGAGGATACTGATCTGGAAAGATCTCTGAGGCCTTCCCAGCTCTGACCTGTGTCTGTGTTTTTCTCTTTTCTAAATTTGTAGTTATGATGATTATAAAGGGAAGCATAGGTTCCTGGTAGCAATCGTCATAGTGAGGCATGGGAGTTTCAGAGTGTAAAATGAAATATATAATATGCTGTTTCTGTAAACCTAAAAGCAATGTTGGAAAGGCTAAAAGGCAGAAATGGTATAAGAACATTTGGAGGAGGCCAGAATTGCTACAGAATGCTATAGCTCTAAATATCTACCCTCAATGAGAAAAATCCTTTTGCCAGGAAGTGAGACCCAGAATCAGGAAATTAGTCATACTTAGCAATGGTGAGGGATGGAGATTGCATTTCCTAAGTAACAATTAGTGTGACATTTCTTTAATTGTCACAAGGCTTATGTCACTTCTCTGATTACCCAAGAATAGGACAGGAGTTTGCCTAGGGGCTGGAGACAGCTGAAGGAGGAGGAAGGGCCTAGCAGGAGGAATGCGTTCCTAGTTCCTACCGCTCAGAGGCACAAGCAGGGCCCCAGGAGAGGATGCTAAGCACGGGCCCCAGACCAGCCTCTCCTGGGACCTTTATAAGGCCCCCAGCCTGCCACAGGCACCTGCCTGGCCCTGGTTGCCTCCTCCAGGTGAATTCCTCACACACTTCTCCCACCTGCACTTCCCCAAGGACTTGCTTTACTGGCCGGTTTTGATGGAAAACACCCCCAGATATTGTGGTCTTCTGGGTCCCTGTGTAGACAAGCAGACTTCACCTACTTAAAAGTGTCTGCTGAAATTCAAGGACTCAAAATCTTTAAAAAAAAATGAAACAAACCTGAGGTGCAGTTTGCTGACTGGGAGTTGGAAGAAACACTGAGGAAGGAAGAGGAATAGAGGAAATAGGGGCTTGGACCCCTTCCGGCAAAGATATGAGCATCACTTTTGCTGCTATTGCTGTCACTTACCGAGCATGGTTGACTGCCATGGTGCAGCCTAGTGCTGAGATCACTTTTCACACCCATTGTTTCCTTTTAAATTTCTAGCCCCCAGAAGGCAAATGTCATTGTTACCATTTTGCAGATGATAAAAGTGAGGCTGGGAAAGATCACATGACCAGTAAACAGCAGGGTTGGGATTGGGACTCAGATTTGGATGATTCCTAGAACCTAAACAGCATAGGGAGAAGTCAAAATTCTAGGCACAAAGGTCCCCAGCCTCCACCCCACACAGTGCTTATGACTTTCCCAACACAGCTGAGACTGCTATGTGTTTAGGAGGCTTCCACTTGAGCACAAGGACAAGAATGTGAATGGCACCATGGTGTCCCCAAGCTTCATCAACATGTGTTTCTGTCCCCCACCTGCCCACCAGGAATCAGCTGCTGATGGGTATCAGTGGGGGGCAAAAGAGTGGAGAAGAATTTGGCCAGTGGGGTAGGGTTGCCAGATAAAATACAGGACACCCAGTTCAATTTGAATTTCAGATAAACAGAATTTTTTTGGTATAAGTATGTCTCAAATACTGCATAAAACACACTTATAGTTCAAAGTTACTTGCTAATCTGAAATTCACATTAAACTGGGAAGGCTGTATTTTTATTTGATAAATCTGGCAATTTACTCAAGGGCCTATTTAGATGGCAGGAAGGAACCATGGTCCCCCACTTGACCTCATAGGCCCTGGGATGAAGAAGGCAGGACTGCCCTAGGAAGCTGGTCTACCACTGCCTCAAACCTCAGGACCCAGCTGGACTAGAGACACTGATGTACTCATCTCTGTCATTATCAGATCAAAAGTGTAAGGCTGCCTGAGAAAAATGATAGGCACACCCCAAACTATTTTCCAAAGCATTTTTGAACCCCATGCCTTATTTAATAATCATGGCAATCCTGTCAGGCAGCGGCACGATTTTACAGTTTGAAAAAGTGGATCCAAAAAAGTTAACAGACTTGCTCAACAACATACAGTGAGCAGGGGTGGAGCTGGGTGAGGCCCTGGTCCGGGGCTTCTCTCCTCTGCATGGCAGTGGCCAGCTTCTCAGAGGCAGACAAGTGACTGTTGCTGGGTGGGGTCATGACTCAGGATCTTTCCTGAACTTTCTATTATATATGGCTCAGTTTTCAGGGTCAGCCTCACTTAAAAGTTAGCCCTTCCCTTAATTTCCTATCTTGGCCAGGCCTCTACCCCATGTCTCGAAGCCTAACGACTTTAAGAATGTAACATTCTGGGTCCCAGATTCCAGGTTCTTCATTCCACCTTTGCCACCTCCACATCTCAATTCCGGGCCCCTGTTCCACAGTGTTTCCCTAGATGCAAGCCCCCCAGAAGGGAAATATGCAGCAAGACAGATTTGGCATGGTCACAAAGCAAGGCATTGTCACAAGCCTGGCACCTAGAAGGCATTAGTAGTATATGGACAGTTAGTGCCCTACCTTCATGGCTCAGGCACCAGCATGACCTTCTAGAATAAACTGTAGTCCTCACCTTCCCCAGTCTGCTCACCGACTGCCTGCTTGGCCAATAAGCAACTCCTGCTTAGTTTTGAGAACTCTCTCTAGTGCTAGAAACTGGCACACAACACAACTATCATCTCCAAGGACACTCCAAGGGTGGCCAAGATAGACAGCCAAATGCCATGACCTCTAGGTCATGATATATATGTGAGCAAACGAGCTCATATGCATACAACACAAACTTTCCAAAGTTTCCAGAACCCTGTCACTCAACTTCCTGTTAGCCACATTATCTCCATTTTATAGAGGGGGATAATGACACTTGGGATGAAGACATGGTTGGCCCAAGGTCACACAGGAGCTAATGTCAAATGCAGGGCTCCTGACTTCACAACTATTTTCAGTCAACTGAAGTGCCTGAGCCACCAGAGAGCTTTCAGCCAAGGCTCTGTTAATAACAGACTAGGAAGCTGGTTCTCCACTTCATCCTGACCTACCTCCTTTCTTCTTTCTTCTCTAGCACTTGATGTCACCCTTCCTATCAAGCCTGTCTCCTTCCTTCTTCTAAGAGACCCTAACTGGTCCCTTGCCCCCACAATGCTAGGCATGGGTGCACTTTAATTAGTCATTCACCTTACACCTCTCTAAGTTTTCACAATACTCTATGAAGAAAGCTAATTGTATAATAAATTTTATAGATGAGAAAGCTGGTTCCAATGGTAGCTGAATCTGGAATCCCGAAAATAGGGCTGACCCAAGTCTTTACATCTGCAAAGGCTGACTTCTAAACACCTGGCTGGCTGTGGAGTGGATTATTCTTTCAAAGGAGGAGGGGAGGGTTGCTGGCACCCCTCAAAGTGGGCCCTGAGAAACGATGCAGACCAGCAACTCTGCCCCTGACCCCCAAAATGGACACCACACTGTTGTCTGGCCTGTCCTGAGTCCTGCATCTGAACTTTCATCCTCAAAGGGCCATGTTGGACTCAAAACAGAAAGACAGGCTCTGTGTCTCCATACGGAGCAGACACTGGAGAGTAGGTGTGTGCTGTGACTCCAGCAGGCAGGGGAGGGTACAGGCCAGACTCATTTCTGAAGGTGAGTCAAAGCTTGAGAAACCCGAACCCCACCCTAAGGGCAAACAGTGGAGTGACTGGGACACAGAGACCTGACCCTGGGAGGGGACACTGCCAGAGACAATGCTCATCGCCTAGCTCTCAATCTGGACACATCTCCACTAAGGCACTTTTGGGGAAAAGAAGTGTTGTTGATGGCTCCATCTAGAAAGAAATGGAACATATTTATTATTCTATATCCAAGAATGAAACAAGAAAAGAAAAAAAAAAAGAGAGCTCTGGGTTACTCATGAGAGTCTTTTAGGACAGGAGGACAGTGCTTGGCAGGGAGGACAGTGGAATTTGCTTCCAGCATTCCTGTATTTCAGCTGCCTGGTCAGTAAAGTGAGCATTTAAAACTGAGCAAATCACAGTTAATTTAAAAAATCAGAATCATGCCATATTTGCTTTATCTTGAGTTCTGGTACATACTTAAGCAGCAGTCATGATTTAGGACATTCTGTTTCCAGTTTCTCCCTCCACTAATTATTTGATGATCTGTCAACAAAAAGTTTAGAAGATGCTACTTGAAGAGACTCTGTGACCTTTTAATTGTGGGAAATCCATTTGCAACATGAATTGTTTCAACCTCTAATTTTTCTCTTTGCACATAAGATGCTTGATTACTGGTGTTCAGTATTCTGTGCAGTAGTATCAAAAGCAGTCCCATGGAGAGAGAAGAGGAAAGGATGAGGCTCCAGAAATATGTGAGCAATTTATCTCCCCCTTCCACCCCTCAATAATATATTTCTAGAAGACTCTTGACAGTCCTATGAGTTTGATAAAGGGAGAAATGAAGTCCTGGATGGTGAGAGGCTAGTTCAGACAGAACACCCACAGACCATCACCTGTGGAATCTGAAGACTGGCTGTGGAACTGGAGGGATGTGTGGGCAAAATGCCCCACTCTGAGAAGATGGCCAAGGCTAACTTTTTGGAAGTCGAGTAGAGCTAAAGCACTTGATCAGTCTCTCCTAGGACATGACATGGTGTGGTTTGAGGCAGGGAAGGAGCCAAGGGAGTTAAACAGCTGTACTGATACTCTCTTCTCACTGGCTGTGGGGTCTTGGGCATGCCCCTTAACTTTCCCTGGCCTCAATTTTCCTGTTTTCCAATATGAGGAAACTGGCTAAAATTCCCTCGAAGGTCACATTGAGCCTCCATTCTGTAAATGTATCATTAGGTCTGGAAGGCAGCCAAGCTCACCCTCAAGGGATTATTCATGAGTGGAGGGCATTGAAGCCACATTCAAGCTCAGCTGACCTCTTGGTCAGAAGAATCTACTGTGGGAGGGATAAGTGACTTACGTGGATGCAGCCATTTAATCCTCGTTAGCCTGAAGCAGGGAGAGAGAATGACTAAAGCACTTGAAGAAAGAGGGACGGTATGAACTGTTTGAAAATCCTGCACAAGCTGACACCACCCGTAACTCCTACCTTGGCTTCTGGCTTCCCTTAACTCAGCCCCAGACAAGGGTATCGCTCTTCCCAAAACTCATCCCATGCTTTCTTGCCTCAAATTATTCGATCTGTGATGGCACACTACTGTCGAATCTTGCAGCAAAATTCAAGGTGAGCTTTAGGAACCATTTTAAGTGTTACTTTCTCTTGTGACCTCTTTCCTAAATCTTTCCCAAAAGATGTGTTTTCCTCTTCTGCTCAACCCCTACACCTATGAGCCCTTTTATGTAATGTTTTGACTTGAATACATATAAATTATAAACTATAATCTTAGCATCATATGTACATTCCCAGGTGGTAGGAGCTCTTTCAAGCTCATAATATATTCATGTGTTTATCATCTACTCCCCATACTAGCCAAACACATTATATCCACTCCATGAATATGGACAAATGAATGTCTAAATGGATGGGTGCATGACTCATAAATGAATGAGTTAAACTGAATGATAAACCTTCAGTAAGAACAAATGAAGCCCCAAGATGCTTTGTGAACTAATCCATCTTTTCAAAATCAAGTTGTTACTTGCCTTGTCTAAGTAGATCTTTCTGCTTATCTGACCACATGCATTGTCTTTGAAGACTTATGCTGACATCATCCATACTTGTAAGAGGCCCAAGGACCTGTTTATATGTGTGTATGTGGGAGAGGTCTTCATAGATGGCCAAACTGTAAGCTTCCCAAGGGCAGGAAGGATGTTCAGGATAGAACTTCTACCCGGGTAAGAACTGGTACTTGGCCAGTGGATACACTAGCGAGTTGATGAGTGGGTGGTCCAATTACCAAAGGATGCTGTTGAGTGAGTGAGTCAGGGAGTAAGTCAAAGAAGGAGGGTGACTGAGCTGGCCCAGCCACTGGCAGCCATGATGGAATAGTAGCTCTCTTCCTAGCAGAAGATGGCTGGACATTTCCATTTATGGCACTGCCCACTGAGGAGTCTGATTGTTCCCTGGGCCTTGGGCCCTGGTGGCAGAGAGCTGGGGCTCAGAGAAAGGGGCCTCTGTGATGGTGAGTAAGACTGGAAATCAAACCAAATAGACAAATTAGCAGATACTAAGAGCTGAGCCAGTTTGTCTGGTCAATGCCCTGCTCTCTGACCACAGAGACTTTTCTTGAGAAAGTAGCTGCAGAAGGCAGCAAGCAAGAGCTTCCAGCCTCCGCTCAGACAGTGCCTGGTGATGACTGACACCTTAGGTGGGACCAGGGCTCACAGAGCTCTAAGCTGCCACCCTGAGCTATTGTTGGTCTTGCACATACTCTGCAGGATGGTATACAAATACATCACCCCACCACCACCATACCTCTGAAGTGGGATGAAAGGGAGGGTGTGGGACAATGCCTCATACCCATAGTAACTGAGCCATCCCATGCCCAAACCCTTCAGTGACTCCCCACAGCCCTCAGGATAAATTCTATGGTTGTTGACATGGCTTCAAAGGGTCTTCATCCTCTGCCCCCCCCCTCGGAAGGCTTCCAGTCTTGTCTCCTCAGTCACCCCACCTTCCTCTTTCTCTCTTCACAAGTACTCTACTGTCCTAGCCATAAGCCTTGATGAATTATTTATGGTTTGTTTTCTTAATAATGTGCTGTTTTTCTCATTCTTCTCCTGCCAAGAAGCCACTCCCTCTGCCTAGAGTGACTGTCCCTAATCTGTGCCTGACTAATCTTAGAACTTCAGCCCTAGTCCATTTCTTCCCTTGAACAGCTCTCATTCTGTTATCTTGGCCACATTTGGTGTCCGTGTTTGTACAGAAAGCTCTTGTCCTAATACTGATTCTGCAGTCTGGGGATAAAATATCCCCTGGTCTGTCCTGTGTTATCTGTGAGCTCCTTGAGGGCAGGAACATTCCCTACTTTCCTTCAACTCCTGTATGTAGTAGTATGGTACCTCATTCATAATAGGTACACCATGAATGTGTGCCCAGACAAACAATATGTGGTCAGTCCACAGTGTATGTAGATGTGGGCTCTCCCAGTGTGTGGCTGGGAAGGGCACCAGCACCCTCTGTCTGATGCAGCAGAGCCCCGTCTTTCTACATCATCAGGGCTTGCCCTGCTTGATGCCTTTCCTCCCCTCTGCTGGCACATGTCAAACTTGCCTTCCATGAGCTTTGTTTTCAGCCATGCTTTTTTGCTTGCTGGATCATGAGTCTGTTAAGAGCAGGAACCTATTTTTTCTCCATCTTGGTTCCTTCCTCTTACTCAGAGCCTTAGTCTCCTTTGCATATAGGAGAACTTGATAAAAGTTGGTTGGCTTTTCTAGGATGCACAGCTCAAAAGAAGACAACACTGGTATCAATAATTCCAAAGGGTACCTATTCAAGATTCACTTTACGTGGATGAGGTAGACTGTACTGTGTTCATAAATATGTTGCTGCCTCTGTCCCTCTCCCTCAGGGAGTATCTTAACCCTGCCCATTGGTGATTGGAGCTATGGTCATAGACTTGCTTTGTCCATAATGTGTAAACTTTAGGAGCCACAGTTAAGTATGCTTATCTTGCCTTTATGCCATGAGGACTGACCACGTTCCAGATTGAGGCTGCTCTGTCAGCCTGCATCCCAAAGTCAAATTAATGTGCAGCAGGGCTCTGGCTGACACTCCATGGACATCTAAGGTGAGAAAGAGGTAAAACTTTGTTGTTTTGAGCCCGTAAGATTGGGGGCTCATTGGTTACTAAAGCATGACTTGACCTGTCCTGAACAATACGCTGGGATATGCAAGAGATGACTTAAGGAGATCCTACTACTCCTATTACTACTACTGCTTCTGCTTCACTCTGCCCGAAGGAAAAGCAAATGCTGAAATCCAGTGTATACTAACTGGTAGCCAAGACCATGACTCAAGTGTGTGTGTGTGTGTGTGTGTGTGTGTGTGTGTGTGTGTAAGTGTGTGTGTGTTGTGTGTCCACATGTATGTGTATGTCCATGTGCAGGTGTGTGTGCACAAGTGACTGCAGAGGTGGGATAGAAAAGAAGGGAAAGGGAGGGAAATGGAGAGGCAGCCTGGGCTTACACAGTGCACAAAAAAGACCATATGCTTGTGGGCAACTGACATTTTCCTACAAATGACTTTCTGTCTGCAGTTGGGAAACAAAATAAACCATCTCTTTCCTCACTCTGGCCACAGGACCTTGTGCCAAACCACATCAGAAGTGAGCCCCTAGGCAGTTGGAACAGAGTGCCATCTCCTGGGCTCACCAAGACAGTGCAACTGTTTCCAATTTCAACAGAGTTCCTCCTTTGCAAGGCTGGTACAGTTGGGAGGCAAGGAGACCTCAGATACAGAGGAAGCCCTAGTTATTCCTCTTACTTTACAGGCAGAAAATCTAAGGACCTCAGCTGGGACTCTTCTCATCCCAACGGCTCTCAAGCTGAGTCAGGGTGAGGGATCAGAGAGATCCCTCCAGAGGGATCAGCTACCTCCCATTGGAGTCAGTGTCTTTCCAAAGTTCCCTTGCTGGCTTAAGATCATGGTGGGGCTCAATGAAGACAGACTGACTTGAGTCATTGCATGGGAAATGGGGAAGGACTTAGTGAGATTCAGGAAGGCCAACTTGAATGGAGAGTAAGAGAAATTCTCTCTGGGAAAGCTTCCATTTACTCAACAACTACTACATAAAATGTAAGACTCTCTACCTTGTTGCCCCCAATCCCTGCAGGAGGAGAAGCACCACCCCTGTGTGGCTGATGAGGAGACTGAAACCCACAGAGGTTAAGTAACTCATCCTAAGTCATGTAGCTGGTAAATTGTCTGACCAGAGCCCAAGCCTCCATCAGTCTGGATCTAAGACTGAGCTCTGCACTGCATCACACTGCCTCCCCCCAAACTATGTGTTCCCATGCCTCTTTACCCATCTGGCACAGGACATGTGGACAGGCAGGACTTCGGCCATCCAGGCCACACTATGCTGTTCTCTCAGGCAGTTAGCAGACTATAGCATGAGAGTTTGCTGACCAGACACAGACACAGTGCTTTGAACAGCAGTATAGTATAAGTTTATGGGGGACTTATTAGTGCCAAACCCCGTGTATGGTGAACAAACAGGCAGTGGGTGGTGAGGAAGACAAGTGACCAGGTGATCACAAGAGAGTGTGACAGTCTCCAGACCCCTAGTGCAGCAGGCTAAGAAAGCTGTAGGACATTTCAGCCTCGTTGGGGGTTCACCAAAAGCTTTTGGACAAGGTGATATCTAAGCATAGACCTCTGTCATCTTTTCCCTTTTTAGAATCAATGCTCTGGGGGTCCCTGGGTGGCTCAGTCTCTTAAGCATCCAACTCTTGATCTCAGCTCAGGTCCGGATCTCATGGTTTGCGAGATCGAGTCCTCATCAGGCTCTGTCCTGACAGCATGGAGCTGGCTTGGGATTCTCTCCCTCTCTCTCTCTTTCTGCTCCTCCCCCACTCATGCATGCACACACGTATGCTCTCTCTCTCAAAATACATAAATAAACATAAAAGGAATAAAAAAAAACGATCACTGCTCTAACAAACTACTGTCACTGAAGAGCAGGGGAGACATTGTGAAGCTCAGGCCTAATTTGTGGAAAACTTCCGTGTGCTGGAATGTGCTCCTGGCTGGTGAGGCTGTGGGAGCCTCTGCACACAGAGGCAGGCCAGGAGATGGCCAGGGAGGCTCTCTTGTAGTGGGACTCATGGTGAGAATGAGTGGACCAGCATAAACGACCAGATGATCTCATGACATGCCACCCTGGTGTGTGCTCACTCACCTTTGGTTATAACAGAGCTGTTAGCACAGTCCTGTCTAAACACTGCTCTGGCTTCACTTTAGTAAAAGAGAAAGCCACAATTGGCAAAGGATCCACAAATGGAAGATGAATCTCGAGATGAGAGAGTTGGGATGTGGGTCTGTACACTTTGTCTTGGGGGTTATTCCCACCGGTGACCTTTCAAGACCCTCTCTAATTTCAGGTGGTGGAGATTTCTCACAGAGTGGGCTTTAATTACTACTTAGCTCCCACTATTCTGCCTGCTAAAAACTTTTTCTGGCCCACAGACCTAGGGAAGACAGCCCCTCTTGGCCCATTTTGGAGGCAGGAGGAACTTGAGTCAGTCTGAGTCTGAGCTGCTTGTACTCTGTTGTTGGCACCTGGCGGTGTCCTGAGTGCATTCCTGGCCTTGCTCACCTCTTTACATGGCCACTGTCCTTGCTGTCTGATCCTGTCTCTATTACTTTCCTCTTTTCTTGTCACCTGCCCTGCAACCACAGGCTGCCAGCCCCCCTGGGACAGCAAAGCCATCGCTATTCTATTAACCACCCCCATCTATTCTTTTTTTTTAAATACGAAATTTGTTGTCAAATTGGTTTCCATACAACACCCAGTGCTCATCCAAACAGGTGCCCTCCTCAATACCCATCACCCACCCTCCCCTCCCTCCCACCCCCCATCAACCCTCAGTTTGTTCTCAGTTTTTAACAGTCTCTTATGCTTTGGCTCTCTCCCTCTCTAACCTCTTTTTTTTTTTCTTTTCTTCTTCCCCTCCCCCATGGACTTCTGTTAAGTTTCTCAGGATCCACATAGGAGTGAAAACATATGGTATTTTTCTTTCTCTGTATGACCTATTTCACTTAGCATAACACTCTCCAGTTCCATCCACATTGTTACAAAAGGCAATATTTCATTATTTCTCATTCCCACGTAGTATTCCATTGTGTATATAAACCACAATGTCTTTATCCATTCGCCAGTTGATGGACATTTAGGCTCTTTCCATAATTTGGCTATTGTTGAGAGTGCTTATATAAACATTGGGGTACAAGTGCCCTATGCATCAGCACTCATGTATCCCTTGGATAAATTCCTAGCAGTGCTATTGCTGGGTCATAGGGTAGATCTATTTTTAAATTTTGAGGGACCTCCACACTGTTTTCCAGAGTGGCTGCACCAGTTTGCCATCCCACCAACAGTGCAAGAGGGTTCCCATTTCTTCACATCCTCTCCAGCATCTATAGTCTCCTGATTTGTTCATTTTAGCCACTCTGACTGGCATGAGGTGGTACTTGAGTGTGGTTTTGATTTGTATTTCCCTGATGAGGAGTGACGTTGAGCATCTTCTCATGTGCCTGTTGGCCATCTAAATGTCTTCTTTAGAGAAGTGTCTATTCATGTCTTCTGCCCATTTCTTCACTGGATTATTTGCTTTTCGGGTGTGGACTTTGGTGAGCTCTTTATAGATTTTGGATACTAGCCCTTTGTCCAATATGTCATTTGTAAATATCTTTTCCCATTCCGTTGGTTGCCTTTTAGTTTTGTTGATTGTTTGCTTTGCTGTGCAGAAGCTTTTTATCTTCATGAGGTCCCAATAGTTCATTTTTGCTTTTAATTCCCTTGCCATTGGGGATGTGTCAAGTAAGAAATTGCTGTGGCTGAGGTCAGAGAGGTCTTTTCCTGCTTTCTCCTCTAGAGTTTTTATGGTTTCCTGTCTCACATTCAGGTCCTTCATCCATTTTCAGTTTATTTTTGTGAATGGTGTAAGAAAGTGGTCTAGTTTCATTTTTCTGCATGTTGCTGTCCAGTTCTCCCAGCACCCTTTGTTAAAGAGACTGTCTTTATTCCATTGGATATTCTTTCCTGCTTTGTCAAAGATTAGTTGGCCATACTTTTGTGGGTCCAATTATGAGTCTTTATTCTATTCCATTAGTCTATGTATCTGTTTTTGTGGCAATACCATGCTGTCTTGATGTTACAGATTTGTAGTAGAGGCTAAAGTCTGGGATTGTGATGCCTCCTGCTTTAGTCTTCAATATTACTTTGGCTACTTGGGGTGCTTTGTGGTTCCATACAAATTTTAGGATTCCTTGTTCTATCTTCGAGAAGAATGCTGGTGCAATTTTGATTGGGATTACATTGAATGTGTAGATAGCTTTGAGTAGTATGGACATTTTAACAATATTTATTCATCCAATCTATGAGCACGGAATGTTTTTCCATTTCTTTATATCTTCTTCAATTTTCTTCATAAGATTTCTACAGTTTTCAGCATACAGATCTTTTACATCTTTGGTTAGGTTTATTCCTAGGTATGTTATGCTTCTTGGTGCAATTGTGAATGGGATCAGTTTCTTTATTTGTCTTTCTGTTGCTTCTTTATTAGTATATAAGAATGCAACTGATTTCTGTACATTGATTTTGTATCCTGCAACTTTGCTGAATTCATGTATCAGTTCTAGCAGACTTTTGGTGGAGTCTATCGGATTTTCCATGTATAATATCATGTCATCTGCAAAAAGCGAAAGCTTGACTTCATCTTTGCCAATTTTGATGCCTTTGATTTCCTTTTGTTGTCTGATTGCTGATGCTAGAACTTCCAGCACTATGTTAAACAACAGCGGTGAGAGTGGGCATCCCTGTCGTGTTCCTGATCTCAGGGAAAAAGCTCTCAGTTTTTCCCCGTTGAGGATGATGTTAGCTGTGGGCTTTTCATAAATGGCTTTTATGATCTTTAAGTATGTTCCTTCTATCCCGACTTTCTCCAGGGTTTTTATTAAGAAAGGGTGCTGGATTTTGTCAAAGGCCTTTTCTGCATCGATTGACAGGATCATATGGTTCTTCTCTTTTTTTTTGTTAATGTGATGTATGACATTGATTGATTTGTGAATGTTGAACCAGCCCTGCAGCCCAGGAATGAATCCCACTTGATCGTGGGGAATAATTCTTTTTGTATGCTGTTGAATTCTGTTTTCTAGTATCTTACTGAGAATTTTTGCATCTATATTCATCAGGGATATTGGCTTCTAGTTCTCTTTTGTTGCTGGGTCTCTGTCTGGTTTAGGAATCAAAGTAATGCTGGCTTCATAGAATGAGTCTGGAAGTTTTCCTTCCCTTTCTATTTTTTGGAATAGCTTTAGAAGGATAGGTATTATCTCTGCTTTAAAGGTCTGGTAGAATTCTCCAGAGAAGCCATCTGGTCCTGGACTCTTATTTGTTGGGAGATTTTTGATAACCGATTCAATTTCTTTGCTGGTTATGGGTCTGTTCAAGTTTTCTATTTCTTTCTTTTTGAGTTTTGGAAGTGTGTGGGTGCTTAGGAATTTGTCCATTTCTTCCAGGTTGTCCAGTTTGTTGGCATATAATTTTTCATAGTATTCCCTGATAATTGCTTGTATTTCTGAGGGATTGGTTGTAATAATTCCATTTTCATTCATGATTTTATCTATTTGGGTCTTCTCCTTTTCTTTTTAAGAAGCCTGGCTAGAGGTTTATCAATTTTGTTTATTTTTTCAAAAAACCAACTCTTGGTTTCATTGATCTCTACAGTTTTTTTTTTTTTTTAGATTCTATATTTATTTCTGCTCTGATCTTTATTATTTCTCTTCTTCTGCTGGGTTTAGGCTGTCTTTGCTGTTCTGCTTCTATTTCCTTTAGGTGTGCCGTTAGATTTTGTATTTGGGATTTTTCTTGTTTCTTGAGATAGGCCTGGATTGCAATGTATTTTCCTCTCAGGACTGCCTTCGCTGCATCCCAAAGCATTTGGATTGTTGTATTTTCATTTTCATTTGTTTCCATATAGTTCTTAATTTCTTCTCTAATTGCCTGGTTGACCCAACCATTCTTTACTAGGGTGTTCTTTAACCTCCATGCTTTTGGAGGTTTTGCAGACTTTTTCCTGTGGTTGATTTCAAGTTTCATAGCTCTGTGGTCTGAAAGTGTGCATGGTATGATCTCAATTCTTGTATACTTATGAAGGGCTGTTCTGTGACCCAGTATGTGATCTATCTTGGAGAATGTTCATGTGCACTCGAGAAGAAAGTATATTCTGTTGCTTTAGGTGGCAGAGTTCTAAATATATCTGTCAAGTCCATCTGATCCAATGTATCATTCAGGGCCCTTGTTTCTTTATTGACCATGTGTCTAGATGATCTATCCATTGCTGTGAGTGGGGTGTTAAAGTCCCCTGCAGTTACCACATTCTTGTCAATAAGGTTGCTTATGTTTGTGAGTAATTGTTTTATATATTTGGGGGCTTCCGTATTCGGTGCATAGACATTTATAATTGTTAGTTCTTCTTGATGGATAGACCCTGTAGTTATTATATAATGCCCTTCTTCATCTCTTGTTACAGCCTTTAATTTAAAGTCTAGTTTGTCTAATATAAGTATGGCTACTCCAGCTTTCTTTTGACTTCCAGTAGCATGATAGATAGTTCTCCATCCCCTCACTTTCAATCTGAAAGTGTCCTCAGGTCTAAAATGGGTATCTTGTAGACAGCAAATAGATGGGTCTTGTTGTTTTTTTTTTTTTTAACCCATTCTGATACCCTATGTCTTTTGGTTGGAAAATTTAGTCCATTTATACTCAGTGTTGTCATTAAAGATATCAGTTTAGAGTCATTGTGATGTCTGTAGGTTTCATGCTTGTAATGATGTCTCTGGTACTTTGTGGTCCTTGCAACCTTTCACTCACAGAAGCCCCCTTAGGATCTCTTGTAGGGCTGGTTTAGTGGTGATGAATTCCTTCAGTTTTTGTGTGTTTGGAAAAACCTTTATCTCTTCTTCTATTCTGAATGACAGACTTTCTGGATAAAGGATTCTCGGCTGCATATTTTTTCTGTTCATCACATTAAAGATTTCCTGCCATTCCTTTCTGACCTGCCAGTTTCAGTAGATAGGTCTGCCACTACTCTTATATGTCTACCTTTGTAAGTTAGAACCTGTTTATCCCTAGCTGCTTTCAGAATTTTCTCTTTATCCTTGTATTTTGCCAGTTTCATTATGCTATGTCATGCCAAAGATTGATTCAAGTCATGTCTGAATGGAGTTCTCTGTGCCTCTTGGATTTCAATGCCTTTTCCCTTCCCCATATCAGGGAAGTTCTCAGCTATGATTTGTTCAAGTACACCTTCAGCCCCTTTCTCTTCTTCAGGAATTCCTATTATACGGATATTGTTCTGTTTGACTGCATCACTTAGTTCTCTAATTCTCCCCTCATACTCCTGGATTTTTTTTTTTATCTCTTTTTCTCAACTTCCTCTTTTTCCATAATTTTATCTTCTAATTCACCTATTATCTCCTCTGCCTCTTCAATCCATGCTATGGCCACCTCCATTTTATTTTTCACCTCATTCATAGCATTTTTTAGGTCCTCATGGCTATTTCTTAGTCCCTAGATCTCTGTAGCAATAGATTCTCTGCTGTCCTCTATGTTTTTTTTCAAGTCCAGTGATTAATGTTATGACTGTTATTCTAAATTCTTATTCTGTTATATTGCTTAAATCGTTTTTGATAACTTGGTTAGCTATCGCTACTTCATGGATTTTCTTTTGAGGAGAATTCTTCTGCTTCGTCATCTTGGGTAGTCCCTGTGGTGGCTCCAAACTGCAGGGCACTTCCCATGTGCTGTCTGGAGTAACTTGTGTTGGTGGGCGGGGCTGCAGTTAGACCCGATTTCTGCCCCCAGCCCACTGCTGGGGCCACAGTCAGACTGGTGTGTACCTTATCTTCCCCTCTCCCAGGGGCAGTACTCACTGTGGAGTGGTGTGACCCCTGTCTGGGCTACTTGCCAGGCTTGTGATGTTGCTTTGATGGGATCTGGCATATTAGCCGAGGTGGATCTGCAAGTTGCACAGGGGCAGGAGGGGCAGGCTTAACTTGCTTTGTCTTCAGTGGTCCCCTGCGGGAGGGGCCCTGCAGCACTGGGAGGGAGGCAGATCTGTTAGAGGGATGGATCCACAGAAGCACAGCATTGGGTGTTTGTGTGGTGCAAGCAAGTTCGGTGACAGGAACCGGTTCCCTTTGGAATTTCACCTGGGGGATGGGAAAGGAAGATGGCACTTGCCAGCACCTTTGTTCCCCCTCTGAGTTGAGCTCTGTCTTCTGGGGCTCAACAACTCTCCCTCCCAGCGTCCTCTCACCCTCCCCGCTCTCTAAGAGCAGAGCTGTTGACTTTTAACATTCCGGATGTTAAGTCCTGCTGGCTGTCAGAACTCATGGAGTCCAGCCCCTCTGCTTTTGCAAGGGGCTCTGCCTTTCTGGGCGGGCTGCCCCTCCACCACCCCATGTCCCTCCCACCAGTCCATGTAGCACGCACCACCTCTCTGCCCTTCCTACCCTCTTCTGTGGGCCTCTTGTCTATGCTTGGCTCCAGAGAGTCTGTTCTGCTAGTCTTCTGGCAGTTTTCTGGGTTATTTAGGCATAAGTGGATGGGATCTAAGTGATCAGCAGGATGAGGTGAGCCCAGCGTCCTCCTATGTCACCATCTTCCCAGGTCTCTCAACCCCTATCTATTCTAAGGAGTATCAGAATGAGCATCTTTGTAACCAAGATTCTGATTTTACAACTCTTCTCACAGGGGGGCCTCATAATACAAGACATGAAGGGAGACCAATAGGAAACTTTATTAAGATTGTGGCAACTGTTAGCACTCTTCTGCTTGTCCACAAAGAGAATAGCATGTATGCCTGTGTGTGTGCATGCACACACATGTGCACATACACAGACACACAAATGAGTGCTTTGTCTGCAGGGAGTCAAGGCACAAGGCACAAGCCACTACCAGAACCCAGTCTCTTGTAAGGAATAGAATAAGAATATTCAGTGAAGACTTGAACTTGTGGCTGACAGCTGTCAATCAGTCTTAAACACAAGCTAATCTCTCTCTCTCTTCCAACAGAGAGGCTCTAGCTCCATGCACATCTGTCTTGCCAGTTACTGTTTATTTCCTTAAGGCCATCATAAACAATAAAAAGGGCTCCTGGTAAGTTCCACGGAGGCCAGAAGTAGTGGCTAAGCAAATACCCTATGAGATGTCACCCAGACTTCTCTCCCAACACATACCCTGTGAAATGCAGATGGGAATCGCTCAGAACCTGCTTGCCCTGTTAGTTTCTAACCCATCCATCAGGGGGGGAATAGAATAAGTCAGTAAGATGGGTTTGGATGAAAGACAGCTCTTCAGCCACCAGCTATGTAATCTTGGGCAAAGTTTGTTACCTCCTTGGGTCTGATTTTCCTCATTATTTTTTATGGCATTAATGAAGAATAATAGGGTAAGAGTGTTAAAATCTTAGCATAGTGCCTTACTTTTAGAAGTAACTCACTCCTTTTAAATATATGTGTGTATATATATGTATATGCACATATGGGTATACATATATATAAATCCAAAACTGACAACAGTTGGCTCCCTGGAGGGAGGCAGGTTAGTCCTAAGGCTGAGAGACCTTAGAATATAGATGTGGATTTCAGTGAAGCTTGCTCTGTGCCTCCATGGCAAAGCCACACCCCATCCCTACCTCCAAGGGTTTTCCGTGACTGTGACTACTTAAGGGATGGGGAGATTATATAAAGATTAGAGTGAGTCAGTCACCTTCTAGTGAGTCAGAGTGGGAAGGAAGCTGAGGAAGAATCCAGCAAGCCTGATGTGACCTTGTGTAGGTGAGGAAAACTGAGGCCCAGAAAAAGGAATAATTTGCCCAGGGTCACACAGGGGGGCAATGACAGAATGAAGATAACAACTCAGGTCTCATGACTGTCCAGTGTTCTTTATTTGAAGCTACAGTGCCTCCTAAAGCCCACTGAAGGTGAACCCTATTGTCCCATCAGCCCTTGGAGCCTGAGGACATTCAAGCCAAAGGCTGCCTGAAAGGCTGAGGAAAGAAAGTATGGTTACCTTTTAATGTTACCAAAAAGGAGATGGAATCAGTCAGTCTGGTACCTGATAGCTGGCATAAATATTCTAGAAGAGAGGACTAGATGTCAGAAGCCGGGAGTCAGATGTCAACAATGACTACTCTCTGCTCCTGGGCAGCACCTCCAGATGACAGTATCCCTTCACTCTCTCTCTCACACACACACACACACACACACACACACACAGTGCCAGATGGCACCACAGTTGCCCAGGAGGAGTTTCAGCAGACTGGGACACAGGCCAAGCCTGCTGTATCTTCAGTACCTGGCATCTGTGATTCCCCCAGGAATTCCAGACAGCCAAGACACATGCACACACACGAAGAAGAAGGTAGAGTAGGCCACACTGGGCCACACCCATGGGCAGGGCTCCCACTTAAGATTCCCAGTGTCTAGAGCTGGAGCCTAGCTGTGGAGATCCATCACCAGCTGGGGTCCCCTGAAGCATAGCAGCTGGCAGTTGAAAGAGGTCTTCACTTTCCCAGGGGGCCTGTGGAAGAAGAGGAGAGGGAAGGGCAGATCACCACTGCTTGTCTGCTTGAATTTTTAACTCAGGCCTGGAAGTTTTAGTGGTTCTCATTTTATAGCTTAGAAAAGTTAAGTTGGTCAAGGTTACTCAGTGAAAAAGGGAATAAGAGATTTGAAACCAGGTTTCTTAGGATTCAAAGCAGGTAGGTGTTCTTTTTCCTGTGCCACACCACCTTTCAGGGGATTTCTTTATTTGAAATACATAGTTGTATTCTTTTCTGAGGAAGACGCACATCCTTCCAAGCACCAGCATCAGACTGTCTCCCTCAGGTCTCAAGGCTGTGGCCAGATGTCCCTGCTGTAATGCAGCAGAGTCCTGGAAGAAGCTACTGGGACACAAGAACAGCGGTTGGCCATCACATGAGTGAGGGTGACCCCGTGGGCATTTGTGTCTGTGTGTTCAGGTACCTACGAGTGTGTCAGTGTACGGCCACATCTTTGAGTGGGACTGACAGCATGTGACTATGTGTCAGTGTGTGGTGAGTTGTGAATTCCTGTGAGGGCTCATGAATGTATATATATGGGAATATGTTTAATGGTGTGTGAGCATGAGTGAGTGTGCAAGAGTGACTATGCACAGGGATGATATTCAGCAGGAACATTCCAGCATACACCAGTGTTGCAGACTCCATGGTGGAATATTAAAACCACTTCAGGAACAAATGGCAAACTGTCACTGCACCAACTCCCCTGCCAACCAGCATTCCTGCCACCACCCAAGCTGCCCCAGACTCCTCTACACATTGAGAAAGTAGGGGGTCCATGACCATTCCATCACAATTCTGGAACACTGCCCCAAGAGTTCTCTACACACTGAGAAACTGGGGGGCACATGCTTATTCACAAGGGCTTCTGGAACACTGCCTCAGAGGCCTCTACACACTGAGAAACTATGGGGCCCATGCCTATCCCATCAGGATTTCTGGAACGCTGCTTCAGAGTCCTCTACATACTGAGAAACTGGAGGGCCCATGTCCATCCCATCAGGGCTTCTGGAACGCTGCCCCAGAGCCCTTTACAAATGAGAAACTAGGGGGCTAATACCAATACCATCACGATTCGGGACGCTGCCCCAGAGTCTTCTACACCCTGAAAAAGTAGGGGCCCATTGCCTATCCCATCAGGGCTTCTGAAACACTACCCCAGATTCCTCTACACACTGAGAAACTGGGGGCTCATGCCCATACCATCAGGGCTTCTGGAATGCTGCCCCAGAGTTCTCTGCACACTGAAAAACTAAGGGGTCTTTTCCCATCACATCAGGGCTTCTGGAACACTACCCCAGAGTCCTCTACACACTGAGAAATTAGGGGGACCATAACTATCCCATCAGGGCTTCTGGAACACTGCCCCAGAGCCCTCCACACACTGAGAAACCAGGTGGCCCATCCATGCCAATCCCATCAGGGCTTCTGGAACGCTGTCTCAGAGTCCTCTACAAACTGAGAGACTAGGGGGCCCATTCCTATCACATCAGGGCTTCTGGAACGCTGCCCCGTGTCTTTTACAAACTGAGAAACTAGGGGCTCATGCCCAAACCATCAGGGTTTCTGGAACACTGTCCCAGAGTCCTCCGTACCCTGAGAAATTAGGTGGCCCATGACCATCACATCAGGCTTCTGGAATGCTACCCCAGAGTCCTCTACACACTGAGAAATTAGGGGACCCATAACTATCCCATCAGGGTTTCTGGAACGCTGCCTCAGAGTCCTCCACACACTGAGAAACTAGGGGGTCCATATCCAAACCATCAGGGCTTCTGGAACACTGCCCCATATCCTCTACAAACTGAGAAACTGGAGGCTCATGCCCATACCATCAGGGCTTCTGGAACACTGCCCCAGAGTCCTCCATACACTGAGAATAGGTGACCCATCCATGCCCATCCCATCAGGGCTTCTGGAGCTCTGCACCAGCTTCTACTCTCAATGCTCAACGTCAGTCTATGAAGATGTAAAATGTACTTTGAATAACAACCCACTCTGTGTAATTTACATGAAGGTGTAAAAACAAGTTGAGGCTATGGGGGTTTGTGTACATGCTGGCTTTGCCTCCCCAGTAGATTCGTGGGCTGCACATTCTGGAGAGAGAGGATGCAGGCTTTAGGCCTCTTGTAGCTCCTAGCAGGGTCAGAGCTCTTCTTGTGTCACAGAGAATGTTGGAAGAGGGACAGAGGTTTCCAAGTTTGCAGCTCAGCTCCACTACCTACAGCTATTGTTACTGCAAGCGAAGAGGGAGCTTGTCTGAACGTCAGTCCTCCATCCATGATGGGGACAGCCATACCTTCTCTTATAGGGTGGTGTCAATGTGTGTGTTAGTGAGGACCTTGCTGCTGTACGTTCTTCCTCAGCTTGTCAGCCTCCTTTCTGGCCTCCAGGGAGTGTGGCCTGCCTCACAGAAACATGGTTGGCTGTCCAAACTGAGAGCTGAGAACCACTATAGGTAGAGCTGCCCAGAACTGCCTCAAGGGCAGGACCCATTGTGGACAGGTATCAAACCACAGAAGATTCTGGAAGTAAAGGGCAACCACCAAATGGGGTACTTATGCCCTAAACTAAATCCTGTTTCCTCCTATGAACACCCACTGTGATTCTTTTCTCTACTTAACTGGATCTGTCTTTGATCCTGAAATGTTCCCTGCACCTTCATAACTTTGCATCATTAAAGGTCTGGAGGACACATCCTCCGGTGCAGAAATAGGTGAAGGGTGCTATCTGTGGGCTTCCTGCTCCACCAGAACTGACAATAATAATAAAAGCAACATCTAACAGTCATCAAACACTTGCTATGGGTCATGTTATGCTCACTATTTATTTAAATTCTCCATGAACACCTCCCCCTTGCACCCCAAGAGGCGACTAATCTTTCCCCCCACCACACAGATGAGAAAAACGAGCCTAGGGATATTCCCTAAGTCACTGTGAGTCACTCAGCAGAAGAGGGGGGGGTGGGTTCTGGGATCCAGACATAGTATGACAGTGACGAATGAAAAACTGTCAAGATAGTTCACACGTGAGCTCAGGTGTTCATGTGCGGATTATGGCAATTAGTAAGGAGAAAATTAAATGAAGCACAGAGAGGCAAAATTCAATCTCCTGTTATGCTGTGGAGTAAGGGAGGGTAAGGAAAGACAGGCAAGAGCCCAAATGAGAGAGGCATGGGGGAAGGTGACGTATGGGGGTGAGGAGGACACACTTGGAGACTGTGCTAATTGGCAGCTCTGAATGTGGGGGTGTTAAAGAGTTCACCTCATTTTCAAGGTGTTCTCACTCTGTCTCTGAATTCCAAGGGCATGAAATGGTGCCTAAGTCATCACATAATTGATGCCACCCTGACATATTGTTCCTTGTTTCACAGAGGTCTTCTCCCAGGGATTGTTGGACCCAAAGACCCAGAGCCCCTGTTCTCTGTTTTTATAGCACCTCTCATGTTCTGCACAAATAGGAGGGAGGTGCTTACTAATGTGCTGATGGGTTGGTAGGGTGGGGGGGGGAAAGATGGATAAATAGGTGAGTGGATGGATGGAGGAGAGACCGCTGAAAGGTGCAGAAGGAGTCTCAGGGACGAGGAGCAGCCCAGCCATGCAGGCAAGCAAGTCTCAGAGCTTTGGTCTGGAGCTAACTCTGTGTTCTCCAGGGCCTGTAATGTATGTTAGGGATAATCCAGACATTCAATTCATGATAGTTTCCTCTCTGCCTCCTTTTGGGTATTTCTGCTGGCTCTTAGTGACTGCCCTGGAGCCCAGAGACATGAAAGAGACACAGGTATAGGAAAGGAGGTTCAAATACTCTAATCTGTGGACCATTTTATAGGAGCGGGGTTTGGTGGAGAGGGATAGAGTAGGTAGTGGAAACAATAGGAACTAGCAGTTTGGATTCCTTGTAGGTCTGAATTATCTGGTAACCACAATCAGATAATGTGAAGAATCAAAAGTGGGAGGGCAGTAGGGGGAAATAGCTCAGGGGAATCCCCAACTGAGGAACAACTGGGGGCTCTGATTTTAATCACATGTTGACAATGGATATAGTGTGTTGAGTATACAGTGTGGTTGCATAGATTTTTCCCAATGGCACATTTGGTTAGCTTGGAGAAAACTTGCTCTTCTCTTTTATTTATGGGAGAAGTTTAAGGCCTTATTCTCAATTCCTTTGGACCTGGAAGCCCTTGGAGTGTATTCTCTGAAATATAATTTATTTGCCTCAGTCCTTCTCCTCTGCTAGGTAGCTCTTAGCTGATGGGGGGGGGGGGGACGGGTAGGGTTCCCTTGCTCTTTCTCTGCTGCCAAGAATGCTTTTTCCTCACACATGTTCTCCAGTTGGGAATCATCTCCCCCTGGTTCCAGCTGTGCTCTCGATTTCCCTGGGTGTGGGGTGTGTCTCCATGCTGCAGAAGTGCTCACCTCAAATCCTTATTTTGGCAGGACCACTGGAAATGCCCCACCGCTCACAAGTACATCCATACCATGCCTGCTGCTCTGCCCACACCCACATGCCCAACTCCCTAGGGCTCTACAGCAGGGGCAGGGTACAAAGCCTGCAGGATGTAACACTGTTCAACAACAAAAGAATCAGACTGAAACATTTGTGCCAGAGGAACTATGTTTAATTGTTTGGAAAACAGGAGTGAAAGAGGGAGGTGGTAAGAAAGGTGTCTGGCCTGCTGCCCAAGCTTCCGAGAAGCAGACGGTGATATAAATACAAGTCAGTAGGGATGGTTACACAGTTCAGAACCAGATCCTTGTCTGAGGTGAAAATTGCAGCTGATAATTAATAAGAGGTCGAGACTGAAGAAGCCACCCTCCTGGTGCTTGAGGCCAGAAGCTGGGGGTGAGTGGGGCTGACAGCTGGCTGTCTGAAAAAGCGGCAGTGAACTTCATGCTGCTGTTTTCCCTGGAGGTTCCGCCTCTGGTCACATGCTGGGGTCTTACTTCTGCTTGGACTTCTGGCACTGCTGAGGGGGTGAGCATTTCTGTTGGCACTTGGGCGCATAAGACTCCTTGCACTTGGGTGGAGGCTGACAAGGCTGCTTGGTTTGCTGAGGTGGAGGACAGCACTGCTGGGGTGGGGGAGCACACTGCTGGGGTGGGGGAGCACACTGCTGGGGTGGGGGAGCACACTGCTGGGGTGGAGGGCAGCATTGCTGGGGGGGAGCACACTGCTTCTGCTTCTGCTGAGACATTCTGGGTTGATGCACAACTGGAAACAGAAAAACACAGAAGTGAGGAGCACCCTCACCACAGAGATACTCTGGGCCCCAGGCTGGGTTGGGGGGGGGACCTCCTGCCACATTCACATCCTGCTCTGCTTCTACTTTGCCTTGGTGGCTTCACAACTGAAGGTGTGTGTGTGTAAATGTGTGTGTGAGAATAAGTTGTGGCTAAAAGTTTGTAAGTCATTTAAATTCTTTCTGAGACAGAGAAACATGGAAGGAAGGAGGTAGGAAAGGAACAGGAGAAGAAGGGAGAAGGGAAAGAGGGAGAAGGAAAGACATGGAGGGCAAGAACAAAAAGAATATACTTTTATGGCAAAACTATGGAATCTGCAACAGGATTGCCTGGGATCAGAGTCCTGGCTAAATCATTAACCTGCTGTGTGACTTTGAGCAAGTTACTTAGCCTCTCTGTACTCACATCTCTTAGGGTTGTCGAGATTAAATGAGTACATAAAATACATACATATAAACATGCATGCATACATACATGTACATGTGTGTGTGCACACCTGCAACCACACAGAGTACCTGGCACATGATGAACACAGCATAAGGATTTTGATTTATTGAATAAATTTCTAAAAGCATCTCTTTTCTCTAAGAAAATTATAGAAAAGAGGAATCTAGAGACAAAATGTATCTTTTAGCTTGACTCTTCACTACAGTTGAAGAAAATGGACCTCAGAGAGGGAAGTAATTAGTCTCCAGTCACACAGCACAAGAGGGTGTAACAGTGGTCCCCAATTCCCGGACAGGACCTTGCCCCTGTGCCACATCATTCTGTCCCTGCTGTTCTGTGCTCCTCGGGGAGCTCCCCGAGGAGACTCCTCGGGGTCTCTACACCCCTGTCCCCAATGCAGCCTTCTTCTCTCCCACCCTATACTTACTTTTTCCATAAAAGGCAACTCTGCCAGCTGCTATGTCTCATAGCTGGCACACCCACTCCTTCTACTAACCCCCTTTCAACATCTGGCAAGACCCAACACCCGTAATACAACCAGCAGGATCCTCAAGGCACCAGTCTGAGGCTTTCTTCTCCCATCCCAGCCCAGCCCCCACACCCCTTGGCTGGATGGCTTGCAGACCACTACAGGTTGGTCCCCAATAACACAGAAAAGAGAGATGCTAAATGAGGTCTTTCCGGCCAACCACCCAGAACTCCAGCCCAGCTCCCAGCAAGGTTGGAACCACATAGAGCAAGGCTGCTAGCAGAGGCACCGCTTTGCCAGACTTACCCAAGTTCTCTTTGCCAAGAGGCTGGAGTGTGGAGATGCCAAAGGGTTTGGGCTGCCCTGAGCCTTCCCACCTTTTATACATCTCACATCCCTGCCCGAGGCCATGAGATGGTTTAGGATTGGAGTGTCCTAATTAGTCCCTTCCTCAAATTTCAGGTTTTACTCACCCCTCCAGGGCTGTCAGCCTCTCTTGTGGCATGGCAGGACTTGGGGTGATGGTGCCTTTACTCTGGCCTCCGCCCCACCTCCCTGTCACTTTACGAGGCTGGCTGCCTTGGATTTCCAAACCCACTCGTTACTTTTGACTTAGAACCTTGGCATCTGGGATGGTCCTAAGCAGACATTCAGGACAGTACTGGTTATGGGGGTGTGAGGGCAGGGTTCCGGGAAGTTCTGTTTGGCAGAGAGGAGGGGGTGGCCTGGGTGGGGTATGCAGACAGCATTGTCTTCAGGGCAATTCAACAACTGAGGAGGTGAACGGCTCTCTGGGAAGCCCATTACACTCAGCAAATGCATGACTTTGAGTTAACCTGGGCTCAGAGCCACATTCAGCTTGAACTGGTGGAAAGATATGGCAAGCGCCTTTGGTTTTGTGTCTATTATTATTTAGGCAATAAATGAGGCCTGTAGTCCTCTGTCCTGCCTTCTATTGAAAAAAACATTAGGCTTCATTCAGGGGAACCGGGTGGTTACATTAGACAGTGCTTATCTCTCATCTTTTTACATATATATGTATAAGTCACCCAGACTCTGGGATTCCCAAGGAAGTGATTATCATAAGGTGGAGGGGGTGGGGAAGCCAAGCATTGACTTAGACTGAGCTTCTAGAGGAGTCACCTAGGCTGGTCTCAGATTCTGAGCTGCCAGGGCCCCATCCTAATTCTTCCTCCCTACTCCTGTTAGAGATCCCAAGACAGAGAAGGATGACATAGGGCACAGACCTTGATGCCCTCCATACTTGAGGATGGAATATCTTTGAAACAACCCCAACAAATGTCCTGATCTTTACCGGTGGGTGACACTGGGCACTTAATGTCTTTGAGCTTCAGTTTCCTCATCTCCTAAGGGAGATAACCACACCAACCTGCTTGTTAAATGGCTTAAACTGCACAGCATACATAAAGTACAAGTATTTGGTACAGAATGAGCATTCCACAATTGTTGGGTGCTCCAGAGTTGGGCTCTGAAATACTAGGCAAGACACCCTCTTGGAAGCATGGAATATGTAATTGCAAAATTTGAGGGCAAGCAGTGGCACTTGCCAGCCAGCATCCTAAGACCTTGGTTGAAAGAAATGGAAGTTGGCACGCTGGTGGTGAGGGTGGTGTGTTCAAATCTCGACACAGAGTTTAGCTGTAGCTCTACTGAAAAACTTAGACTATCCCAAGATCTTGGGAAGTCAGACTGTAACACTAAAGACACAAGGCTTGGAAATTGATGGTCTCTCTCCCAAAACATGGTCCTGGCAGGGTGGGCACAGAACAAGTAAGTGAGAGAAACTGAGAGGAATCCAGGCAGAGAAATCCCTTGGCCTAGTGTCACTCTGATGGAAGCAACCCTAGAGAGTCTTGGAAAGGGATTTCAGCTCAGTTCCCTAATAGAGAAGAAAGGCCATGTGGGCAAGTTATCCTGGGATGGCTATTCATCAAGATGAAGTACACCTCCATGGGGTGCTGGGCACTGTGCTGTGCCTGGCCAGTGGTGAGGAAGGAGGGGCCAGGCCCTCACTGTTCCCTAAGGTAGTGGGGCATGGGTTTCCTGTGTGGCAGATCTGCCTCTGTGTATTGGGCCTGTGTACATGGGAAAGGAAATAAAAGTGCAAGTCCTCTTCTCCTCCTCCTCTTTCCAATGTTTATAGATCTTTTCTTTTTAATTGCTGTATAGCTGACATACAATGTTACATTAGTTTCAGGTGTAAAACATTCAACAAATCTATATGTTAAGCTATGCTCACCACAAGTGTAGCTACTATCTGTCACCATACCATGCTATTATAATGCCATTGACTGTATTCCTTATGCTGTGCTTTTCATCCTTGTGATTTACTCAGGCAGCAACTAGAAGCCTGTACCTCCCACTGCCCTCCACCCATTTTGCCTATCCCCCACCCCACTCTCTTCCTTCTGGTTTGTTCTCTGTATTTATGGACATGTTTCTGCCTTTTCTGTTTGTTTGTTTTTTTCATTTCTTTGTTTCTTAAATTCCACATGAGTGAAATCATATAGTGTTTGGTTTTTTTCCTGTTTTATTTCACTTAGAATATTACCCTGTAGGTCCATCTATGTTGTTGCAAATGGCAAGATCTCATCTTTTATTTTTTCTAAAGTTTATTTATTTATTATGAGAGAGACAGAGAGGGAGAGAGCAAGGGAAGGGCAAAGAGAGAAGGAGAGAGTGAATCCCAAGCAGGCTCCATGTTCAGTGCACAGCCCAACCCTGATCTCACGACAGCAAGATTAGGACCTGAGCCAATATCAAGAGTCAGACACTTAACTGACTGAGAGCCACCCAGGCTCTGCTCATCCTTTTTATGGCTGTATGATATTCTATTAGTTAGCAATAAAATATTCTTATATACACATACACACACCACATTTTCTTTATTCGTTCATCTGCCAAAGACTTTTAGGTTTGTTCCATAATTTGGTTAGTGTGAATAGTGCTGCAATAAACATAGGAATGCACATATCTTTTCAAAATCGTGCTTTTATTTTCTTTGGGTAAATACCCAGTCATGGAATTGCTGGATCATATTTTTATTTTTACTTTTTTTGTGGAGACTTCACACTGTTTTCCACAATAGCTACAAGATCTTTTGATTGCTTGACTTAGATTAGCTGAAGAACTAAAATCCAAATGTCACTGAGTGATGCCTGTGTAGCTAGGGAAAGTATGAACATCAGCTAATTCATGAGTTTTGGGTGTTAAAATCTGTCAGTCTTTTCTTGCAAGGGTCCTGACCACACCAGACAACTACCTCAATAATGTATTATACAATATTGCTTCTACCACCAGAAGACAGAAAAGGAATGGATAATCTAGAAGCCACCAATAAAACTAATGCTTATTCTGGGCATGTGGAATGCCATTATTCACTAGCTTTCATGAGCATCGCTTTCTGTCTGCCTGTCTCTCTCTCTCTCTAGTCCTTTTTCTCTCCCTCTCTCTCTCTCTCTCACACACACACATGTTGGTCTCTCCCACACTCTACTTCTAAGTGCTTATGGGCCTATAAGTCCAGTTCTCAGTAAAGTTGATGTGATAGAAGCTGGTGCGTTCCTACTAATTTTCAAAGCATGTGTACATACTACCTACCATTAGTCTGTATCTAGCAGACCGATGAACCCTGCTTTCTTTGTATGGCTCCCATCCTCTAAGGCTTCGAATGACTTTAGATGACATTTCTGCCCCGTTAGGTTGTCCTTGGTGTTCATCTCATCCTCACTTTACATGCATGAACATACACATGCTGGGAGGGATGGGGATGAGAGGTGTATACGGGGGGAAGGAAGTGAGTGGGGAAACTTCCAGGATGTCCCTGGCTTACAAAAAGACACCCATTTGCTCGGTTTCTAGTGATGGGCACCTGTTAGCACATTTAGCTTGAGAAGAACCAGGAATTAGCTTGGTAGAAGGGCAAGAGGATGACTGGATGATCCAGTCAGTCATCAAGTGTGCAGGAAGCAGACACCATGCCCAGTATTCTGGGGGCCGGGGACTGTGAGACCATAGGCCCAACCCTCAAGGAGGGTTTGATCTTCTTGGGGAGATAAGGCCAGCTCAGTGTGACAGAGGAACTGGAGCGGGGAGGCAGGCCACATGAGTCAAGAGCCAAGGGATGATAAGGAATAAGGGTGGCACAGAATTGCTGAGTTGCCATCACCCCTATAGGCTGGGCCGCTGTTGACTGCCAAGCATCAGGGAAGACACGAGCAGCTCCAAGATGGTGGGCTCCTTCTGGGCACAAACACTGACTTAATCTTTGTACCCTGGTACCTAGCCAAGCTTCTGGTTCAGATTTGGAGCTATATAAATTTATGTGAGATGAACAAGGATATTAGAGGCAAGGAGATATGGACTGACTAAACGGGAGATGTTATGTGGTATTGGGGTAAAGAAAGTGACCTGCCTGGAGTGGGTGACCAGAGCAGATGAGCAGCAGCCAGGCCTATGGAGGGAAGACTCACCAGGACAGCAGGGATTGCAGGGTGGAAAGTGCAGTGAGGCCTTGGCTCTGGTTCTTAACGGTCAGATGTGACACATACTCTACATTTAAAAAAAAAATTCTGTTGACTAGCATAGGGAGGTAGAAAGGCATTGGCTTATGTTAAGAAGGCCTTGGTATACTTCTGGTTCTGACAGTAATAAGCTGTGTGTGTTTGGACAAGTGGCTTCTCCTCTCTGGGGCTCAGATTTTCTATTTGGTGAAACATGATAATGACTTTCCCATAGGGAATGGGGAGCCAGAGGGTGGACCCGTCTGAAAGCCTAGGTTGGCAGGAGGTGAGAGTAGGGCCTGGGGTGGGGATGACAGAGCCAGGGGGCCAGGTGGTAGAGAAGCAATGATAAAGACCTGACCTCAGATGGCAGCAATAGAAGCAGAAAGGGAGGGAGAGTTTTAAGAATGATCTTTAACTAAGAATACGGAGGACTGCAGGGCTGAGGGAATGGAGGGAGACAGGGGAGAACTCAAATCAAACACTGTGATCCTAAGAGATAGAAATGGGGCTGGGAACAGGGCAGAGAAGACCAGAGTGCACTTCATGCATGCATCTGTGCCTGAAGGACATGGAGGAGCTAAGTGACCATGCACTACACGCACACAGCTGTGCAAAACTGTGGTACACACTTGTGAACACCAGGAAGGAGGGAGATTCCATCTGCTGGGCCTGCAGGAACCACAGGAAGCTCAGACAAGGAAGCTCTAGGTCCCTGGGGTGCAACACTCCTTCCTGGTAGTAGGACTGGGTCAGGGGGCAGGAAGCATTCCAGACTGAGAGGCTGGAGCTGGAAGGAGCCTGTTGCACAAGCCCATCACACAAAACATTCCTGATTCTTGGTCCAAGGACAGTGCCAGCGCTAACACTCTCAGCAGGCCACCAAAGAGTGACAGAGCCTTAGCACACTTTGTAGAGTGTGGTGTGAGACTGCGGAGCTCCATTGCTTTGGAAGGTCTTGTTTTCTGTTTGCTCTCTTGAGACTATGCACTTTCCAAAACCACCTATTTTAAAGCTAGCTTTATTTGTTCAAATTATAGTAATTATAAAGCCTTTGCCCTTACTTGGAAAAGTAAAAAGTTGGCCCTCTGTGTCGATTTTGTCGTTTTTAAAAAAATAACTTTAGTTTTAGTGAACTTCAAACTCCTGGGTACCATGAAATGTGGCCCATCCAGTTTATCACTAAAAAAATGGAAAAGGTGAGGTAGACAAAGGAAGTGACTTACTTGAGGTCATATTTTATAAGATGTCCGAGAGAGGACTTGAACACTGGGTTTCTGACCAAATCCCAAGCCAAATCAAACAAAACAAAATAAAATATAACAACAAAAACCAACCAAACAAATGAAACAGGACTTTGGCCAGTGTCAAAATGTCAGCAGTAAATTCCCCTCCCCTCCTATCTGCTCCCTGCCTTACACCCCCCTTACAGCCAGGCCTTTGCAATGATGACAGGACCAGGCTTGTGTGGCACTCACAGTCTTTTCCCAGACTCTCCAGGACACTGTGCAAAGCTCTGGCCTGCCCTGGTCGTCAGGAGACATGCTGTGGCCTGCACTGTGACCTCACTGAGATGGAATTCATTCTCTCTTGCCTTCACCCAGCCTCTCAGATTGGAGGGGATTAACCTCTTCAAACCACCTCTTCCTTCCTGACTCTGAGGAAACCCCTTAGTTGTGACAAGTAATTCATTTCCAGGGTCTCCATGCTGGCTTTTATCCACCAGACATTTCCATGCCCAGAAGCAATGCTTTCATTGTTATGATAGGGATGCTTTGCTGCCCCTGGGAACTGAACTTAACTTTGCTCTTTGTGGTCCCAAGATGTGGAATGAGGGCCCTGAAATTTTGAGGATCCACAGGAATCTGCCTCTAGGTTCCTGGTCTTGCTTGGTGGCATTACTCATTCCTGTGCTTCTAATTACCACCTTTACAGTAATGACTTGGGAAATCTGTATTTCCAGACCAGGCTTCTACCTAGTGCTTCAGATACATGGGACATCCAGTCGCCTCCTCGATATCTCCATCTGGTCTCATTGGTCTCAACACCAGTTCCAGAACTGAACTTCTCATTGTGCCTCCTGCTCACTCTTCATTTCGGTAAACAGGACCACCAAGAACCCCTACCATACACACAGAAGACCTGACCAGAAACCTGGCACCACCTCTGGCCACATCCCACCACTCACTAAGTCCCATTGATCTACCATCTAGATATGTAGTGTATGCCACACACAGTGTAGATGATTTTAAGAAGCCCCTCCCTGGTCAGATCTTTCCTGATTGCCAAAGATATCCCCTAACCCATTTCCCTGTCTTCAGTGTCTCTAGTGCAAACTGTCTTCTACACAGAAGCCAAAATGATCATCCTGAAAGGCAAATGTAAAAGAATTTCTTGTCTTTGGGAAGTATACACTGAAGTATTTTGGAACAAAGATTACCACATCAGTAGAAAACAAAACATAGATAGATAGATAGATAGATAGACAAATAGATGATAGATAGATACAGATATACAGTTATATAGATAGATATATATTTATATACATCATATACATGTATATCTATATGTATACCAGCTTTATATACATATATCAAAATATGAATATTGATACACATCTCTCTATATATACACACATATATATATATCTTCTTTCTGAACATACATACATATCTGTATATCTCTCCATACAAATACTTACACATGCATACACAAACAGGGGGTGGAAAAGAGATCAACATTCAGGAATCTCAGTGAACCTGTGTGGAAGGTATCCAGAAATTCTTTGTGTTGTTTTTGACACTTTTCTGTAACTTTGAAATTGTATCCAAATAATTTTTAAATAAACACATTTTAAATGTAACGAACCTGTGTCTTTTTCCTACATAGAAGCCCTCATAGGTTCCTCATTGCCTCTATCTACAGGGCCAAATCTAAATTCTGATACAACATAGCCTGCACACCTCTTCAGGTTTATCTCACCACTCCTTGGGTCATGCTTCTGTCCCAATAAGAAGGACCTTCACGTAGTTCCTGGCAGACAATGTGCTGTTTCTCATTGCAAAATTTTTGCTCACATGATCTTTCTGGCAGGAATCCCCAACACTCATCTGCCCCTTTCTGTCTACTGGGTAAATCAGAGAAATGATCAAACACATAGAATGGTGGATGGAGCTGAATGAACTTCCCATTTCCTCACACCTTCTTCCCTCTGGGTGGCTATGGTTTGTTCCATTTTTTGTTATGGATGGTTCCCCTCACCCTGGAATACAGACAAAAAGGATTCTTAATTTTAAGTGGGTTAGAAGCAGGTGTAGAAAACTTGAGGAGGGCCTCTGGGGAAACCAAAGTCTCCCAACAGAACCCCTGGATCTGTGGTTTTATCTCTTGTCACTCAAGGGAAAGGACATTTGTCATGCAGTCTGGTCCTGCTCCTCTCCTGATTCTCTTTAGAGACAACTAACCCTTCAGCCAATCTTCTCTGAAGTTCATCAGGCAACTTTAAGCTGGAGCCAGAGGCTCACATCTGTGTGCTTGCAGGGGTAGGGGCAGGGATAAGAGGCAGACAAGATGAATCTTTCCTCCACCAAGAAGTGCACCACACTTCACCCTGGCTTTAGAGATATCAATCAGTTATCACATCTAATTTTAAAAGTACTTGTGATACATCCCCTTTCCAAGAAAGAAGACATTCTGTTAAGGTCCCATGGATGGGGAGGAAGGACATCCACTGTTCTGGAACACTCAGATCCATAGAATGCACACCTGCTTGCACATTCTCCGAATTGTCAGAGGACTCTAGAGCTGAAGACTGCTGTCCTTCAGTAGCATTTAGGAGGCCACAGTGCTTTCTCTAGGTTGATGAAGACTAAAGGGAATTATGGTTATAAACCATCTTGTTCCTCCAGACTGTTTCTGTTTCTGTATTGTTCAGGATCAGAGAAATGGGCAAATGAGAGAAACTGAAACTGAACTAAAGAAAACAGAGGCTAAGTTTATCTCTATATTAACGAACTGACCACAGCAGAGAGGAAGAGAGGGAAGGAGAAATGAGTGTGTACACTGAGCCTGTGGGTGTTGGTAGAGATTCTATGCAATTTTAGAAAGGAAGGAAATATTTGTTTTTTGAAGGACGCAATTTCTATCTGTGTGGTATCATCCATCTCTATCTATATATCTACCTATCTATCTATCATCTATCTCTACCTACATATGTCGTAATAAATGTAATTTAAAGAAATTTTGCTCTCAGTGTTAATGGAAATTTTCCTTGGTATTTTTCTATTGATCTTAAGAATTTACTTGCTTTCTGAGGTAACTTTTTGATATGATACATAAATCTGTAGCTAAAACATTTTAGCTACAGATATATGGAAGTCTATTAATATATGACTGTTTATCTGTGTAAAATGTATTTTTACAATGTTAAAATATAAGTTACTCCCTGGTTCTTAAGATTAAAGAGAAATGCATTAAATAATCAGCTTGAAATATACTTCAATTTAGGCAGAAAATAATCAGTCAAAAGGGCTGGGGCATAGTCTTTCACCATTAATGGTCATGAGACATAGCAATGTTGCAAAGTGTAGAAGAACAGATACCAAGTGTGGATCCCAAGAGCCGCAGGTCCCACTACTCCTGGCTCTTTCCTGGGTAACTTCCTTCTGTTCTTAGCAGTAAAGCAGAGGCTGGGTAGACAGAGGCAGTGAAGGACTCTTTCCCTGCCTCCTCCTCCTTTTCCATGCATAATCTTCAGCTGGGATAGTGCTGGTAAGTGGGTGTGTGGAACCCAGACAAGCAGGTATCATGTTTGTTTCCCGGTAGAGATATCAGAAACTGTGTCTGGAATTCTGAGTCATATCAAGGCTCTTTAAGGGTGCATCTCTCTATTTCTTGTGCTACACACACACACACACACACACACACACACGTATGCACCTTTAGTTGTTCCCCACTACTCTGCAGGGACTCTTTTTATGTGCAGTGTCCTTTGCTAGGCACTGAGGGAAGTACATATAAATAAAATGCATCCCTAATTGTTTGCTAAGGACTTACTGTGTAGTTAAGAAGGAGTTGGGTACCATTGAAAGTGGAAGGAGTATAAAAAGATCCTATCCTCAAGTTGCTTAGAGTCTAGCAACTGGAAAAAAAAAGAAATGCACAAAAGGGGAGCTCAAATTTTATGTACATATAGAATCCTAGGTTTCTATTGATAATAGGATTGTGGACAGAGAAATAAGACTCTCTGAGGGAGGACAAGGCCCAAAGACTCTGCTCAAGAGAGGAAAATAGAATTGCTGCAAGTTGGGGGGAATGGGTGTGGTGGCCAGTGTTGCACCTATGCATTTCCCCATCACCATGTGGGTCCAGAAGGAGCAGCAGCAGGGCTAGATGGTAGGGCTGGCATTGGCCAAGGACCTCATGGATGTTAATAAGAAGGCCTTGACAGCAATGGAAGACTTGTCCAGGCTGCAGAAGGAGATAGGTGGTAGAAACTCTAGAGGCTACAATAAGGATGTGATGAGAGTCTCCCAGAGACACTGAGTCCAGACCTGTAGTGACAGAGAGAAGAGAAGTACTGTCTAGCATGGAGGCCAAAGCTAACTTGTTAAGAAACAAGTTAGTGCTCTTGGAAACGAAACTTAGACATCCCAAGAGGGAAAGGGTGAATACGTAATGAGAAGTTAGCTACCTCCATTTTAAATGAATAATGTCTAATATTTTGAGGTTCTAATAGAGTAGAAAACAAATACCCTTGAAATATAAAATTCAAATGGTATCTTCTTCATAAAACCTTTCTCAGGCCCAAGAAATGTGTCCTGTCTAAAGATAGACATTATTTCTCACATCCACAGTCTTTCCCACATCTACTAAGATATATAGAATGCTCCTATTGGTTATTGAGACATTTGGGCGTACAATTTGTTAACTTCAATAGTGTTAAATGCTTGAGGACAGACCCACAAATGTTCTCCCCCAAATTAGCACAGAGTCAGGCTCCTTACAAGATCCCAGTAAATATTACAGGGACTGAAGTCATGTTGTTCCACGGATGAAAGCAGGGGCTGAGGGAGTTGTTGTTTTGGAGAAGAGTAAACAGCAGTCTGAAGGAACAAAGCAACCAGATATCAACTTTCCAAGGCTCCCTAATCACAAGCTCAAATGAATGTGGGGCTAAACACAATAAATATATATTGAATGAATGGTTTGAAAAGAAGGTTATGGGAGGTTGAGCTGAGAGAGACAGTCATGTAGGTAACAGCTTCTTCACCCCATATCCCAAAAGGGACACACACACACACACACACACGCATACTTGCCGACTTAGGTGTGTAAAGAACTTTTGTGTTTACAGATACATCTGTATTCCCAATCAAGGAAGGGTATAAATAGAATGGTATCTACATGATGCAAGTTCCAGATTTGCCTCTCTGGGCTCCTGCTTTTGTTGTAAGGCTGCTCTGGAACATGGGTCTATGTAGGGGTGTGGTCTTGGATGCCAATGACATTGAGTGGCTCTTTGCCTGGTAAGACGGCCTCAGATTTGTAGGGAAGGTGTGGTGTAGAGACAGAAAACTCAGGCAAGCCTAAAAAAATATACGCATTCAACATTTAGTGAGCATCTATTATGTTCTAGTCATGGAAGTAGCACTGAGAGATAAACAAGACGTTTTGTCTGCTCCACAAGTCAGCAGAACTACAGCAGAAAACAGACTGAATAAATTATTTCAACAGTACCTAGTAAGTGCTTTGGTGGAGTTATTTGGAGGCTGTTGTAGAAATAAAGAAGGACATGAACCAGCCATGAAGCATCGCTAAAGGCCTCCTACAGGAGGGAGGTCCTGCTCAGTATTGTCTTCTCAATGAACTCATGGTGAGTGCAGGTCAAGGATGCCCTCCCTTGTCCCCCAGAAGTTCCCTGACTTGAGAGAGAACTTTACTCATCACTCTGGCTCAGAGAAGTCTTCTCCTCCCACCTGTTTCCTCCACTTCCACCTAACTCCATGGAAAACCATTCCATCACGCTACCAACATTCTCACAAAAGCCCAAAGAAGACTGAGAATTGGGCATCTGTCCAGAAATTGGTCTGATGCACTGACCAGTTTCCAGACTCATAAACTGTGTGATGGGGGTCCATTCTTGCTACACCTCAAGGGTTTTTGTGAGACCTAATTAGGTGGGGAGGGCAGGAATCATCAAGAACACCCCATACCTGGAAAAACTCTTTTTACAGAGAGTCAGTGTGCTTGCAGCAGCAAATACTACTTATTGAGTGCCTACTTTGCACTGACCACTTCCTGAGCACAGAGCAAACAGGGCACAGCAAAGCTCACACAGGCTCTTCTTCCTCAGGGATGACATCTGGGGTGTGTGGGGGCAGGAGTGGAAGACAGATGATAAGCACATACAAAACCAAGAAACAATAAGTGAATAACATCATTTCAGGTAAGGCATGAGGACTATGAAAAACTACAACATGGTAATGTTTAGTCAGAGTGTTTAAGGAAGGCCTATGTGAAGCAGGGACATTGGAGCTGGGCTCAGTCATGGCAAGATGGTCATGCAAAAGTCTGTGGATAGAGGCAGACCAAGAGCAAGTGCAAAGGCTCTGAGATGGGGATGGTTTTGATGTGTTCAATGAGCATCATCTGACTAGAGCATATTGGATGAGGAACAAGTGAGTTCAGGGTACTGGGCAGAGACCATGTTCTATAGAGTATGCGACTCTGGAAGAGTCTGAGCTGGCAATGAATTGATCTGAGTTTTACATGAAAAAGGCCACTCTGATTGCTGTTGGAAAGTGGCTGAGCCAAGGCATAAGTCAAGGTTCCTATCCTTTTCTTATCTTGGATCCGTATCAGAACCCAGAAAGCATATTTTTTATTCTAATTTTTTTAATTTTAAACTTAGATGTGAAGCTTCACAGCTTCTTGGTTTCTACCAAGTTTCAGTAGGGGAGCAGTGATACATTTATTGATACTAAGGGTAGGTCTCTGTACATCATGACTCTTCTGGGAAAGTGCCTTGATTTTAAAAGTTTGTTTATCCATCTGAGCACATTCAGCCCTGTTATTTTTTTAATTTTTTAAAATGTTTTTATTTGTTTTTGAGACAGAGAGAGACAGAGTATGAGCAGGGGAGGGGCAGAGAGAGAGGAAGACACAGAATCTGAAGCAGGCTCCAGGCTCTGAGCTGTCAGCACAGAGCCCGATGCGGGGCTCGAACTCATGGACTGTGAGATCATGACCTGAGCTGAAGTCGGACACCCAACCGACTGAGCCACCCAGGCGCCCCACATTCGGCCCTTAATAGTGCTCTGAGAATCCACTAAGCCTCTGTGTGATTTCCTGTCACTGATTCCCTGGAGCATTTGCATGGGATTGGGCTCTGGATTCACATATATCTGAGTTTGACTCTCAGTGACTTGCTGACTACTTTGGGTATGTGACTTGTCCTCTCTGAATCTCAGTCTCCTTGTCTCTAAGGTAAGGAAGATAATCAGACATACATCATAGTGTTGTTGTGATGAGGAGATGAGATCATGCTTGTAAAGACATTGGGTCTGACCTATGGCCAACACTCAGTAAATGCTGGCAGTTATTGTTGGTAGAGTCATCTGTGCATTTGTCTTATACCCCTCCCTACTCACTCTGAATCCTTCAGGACACAAACTTCCCTATTCATCACCGTTTCCATGAAGGTGTCTCAAGTAGTATTGATACCCAAGCTTTGCTTTTTGGAGCCTTCCTTGGATGGAGTCATTCTTTTCCAGGCCTGCACTTCTGCATCATGACACTAGAGGGTAGCAAGAGACCACAGGCACTTTGAAGACTGGCAGGTCATCTTGGATGCTCTTCCTCTTAGCCTGTACCAGGCTCAATCCCAAGTGTGTCTTACTCCAATGGGCATCTTTTTAACCTCCACAGTGGTACCTCGCCTGGTCAGATTGTTTTATTTATTTATTAATTTGTTGTTGTTGTTGTTACTATTACCTAGTGGAGTGGTCCAAATGTTTGTTTCTGAGAGATAAGAGCCAGGGTTATTTTTCTTTGTGGGATATGAAGATATTAGATCCTGATCAAATGAGATATTGTGACATTACAATAACGTTTGCTACTGGAAATGACAATCTGGAGGAAATGCTTAGAACTAAAAGTAACATTAAATACTGAAAACCAGAACTCATCAAATATGCAGAAAAGGCAACACAGTGAAAGAGAATGAAAGAGTTAAACTGTTCATAGACGTTGGGTGTTAGTGATCTAAAAATGTACCATAAGAAACTAGAATTTAGGACATTAAAATATACAAATAAAGTTGATGTAAGAAGATACTAAATATAAAATCATAAGTTTGTGAAATAGAAAATAAATATACAACAGAGGGAGAAGCAACAAAACTAAATTGATTCTTTTTGAAAACATGAACAATAGTTAAGACTGAGAATATTGACCAGGGTAAAAAATAGAAAAAAAACAATGCTGAAAATATAAAAGGAGGGTCATAACTAGAGTCATAGCAGAAACTACAATGTAAAACAAATTTATAATAAATTTTAAGTTGAAATGAGAAAGAAAAATTAGTAGGAAAATAGTTCAGTTGCTGTCAATCTTTTATTATTACCAGTAGTAGTACTAGTAGTAGGAACAGGGAGAGACTTTATTCAAAATGATAATTGCAAGAGGAGAGAGTAACTATTGCAATAGACAGACCTCTCTAACAACTGTCTCCTGTCAGGCTTTTTAGATGCTTACAGTCTGAGGCCTTTATCCCCATCTCCCAATTTCTCAACCTCCCTTTTTGCCTAGGGGTATTGAGTTCTGGCAAGCACAGGGTTCAGGGTTAGCCTGACAGCACCTCACCTTAGGGGGCTCTTCTGACCCAGGGCTTCATGACTCCACGTATAGAACACTAGGAGGAGCCTGCCTTATCGTGTTGGTGCCAGCACAATGTGGAAGCATGAGGGAGGTAACATCCCCTAGGACACCACTGAGTATTGGAAGGCAGGCATCCATGAAGAAACGACAACCTTTGGGTGTCTCAGGTTAGCAATTCTGACACATGTTCTGTATGGTCCTTAGAAGCCCCAGAGTGGGGTTTAGCTGAAGGCATCCACAGTAGCACTCAGCTCAACAGCCCGCCCTTGGATTGACTTCTCTCTTGTTTTGTTTGATTTTTTCTAGTGCCCCTGACTTTGGCTACTTTTGGTCACTTCTCAAAGTAAACTACTTGTGTGCATTCTGCTGTCTTAGACCATACCTTTCTTGAGGGGAAACTAAGCTAAGGTATCTCTATAAAATGTATTAAAAGTTCTTTACTACTCTTTACATTTTTAAGTTGAAATCTGGTTTTTATTATATATATATATAAGTAGTTATAAAGGACAAATTTCTATATTGTCATTATTAGTATTTTTCAATGACTGTTTTTACTATATATGGACAATTTTAAACATATACAAAAGTGGACTGGATAGTAGAATGAATCTCACGTATATCATCCAGCTTCAATAATTACCAAATTATAAGCAGTGTTGTCTTATTTATATCCCCAATCATTGCCCCCTCTGGGTTTTTTTTTTTTAAAACAAATGACTCGTGTCATTTCATCTATAGATATCTCTAAATTAAGGACTTTTTTTCTCCAAACAGTTATGTTAAATATTATCATACCTTTAAAATATAAAAATTAATAATGAAATATCCATTCAGTGTTCACATTTCTAATTATCTCATTAGAGTCATTGATTTTTTTCAGAATTTATTTGAAATGTGATCAAAATAAGGTAGACTCATTGTTATCGGTTAATATGTCTTTAAAGTTTATTTTAATCCATAAGGTTCCCTGTCCATTTTTTTGCCTCCTTGAAATCTTCTATTGAAGAAATCATATTTGTCATACAGAGTTTTCATGGTCTGGAGTTTACTGACTGTGTCCTCATGGTGTCCTTCAACATCACCATTGGTATGGTATTACTTCCATTTGTTCATATTGTGATTTTTCTTCATATGACTGCCCTTGGACAATAGAGTCTGCTCTGTCCTCATATGCACAAAGTCTGAAGTGCCCAAGATTTTATGTCTACTTGGAATGGCCCTTAGCCATTGGCTTATAGGCACTGGAATGTGGAAGCTTGTCTCTCTTGCCTCACATCAATACATCTCTGAGTGTAGGGCTGTCTTTGTTGGGCCAGGTTGAAGCTACCCTCCATACATCTATTCCTAAAAGCAAACACCTACATGGCTTCATCTTCTTCCCAATCCTACTTCTACTCCCTTAATAGTTTCTCCTGGAAGAACTGCCTTAATAAATAACTTGTAAACAAATACTCACCTTAGGGAGTGCTGCTGGGGAACCCAGCAATGACTGTAGTTGGCTTACTCCCTGGCCAGAGGATACAAGAAACCCTTCACTGTGGTAAGTGGAGTGTTAACTGCCCTTGGAATGTTGTAGCATTATTATTATATTTTATGGTAAATTGGGGCAAGATACAGTGGATGGTCTTGTGCTGGCTTGTGAAGTATTTTTGACATTTGAGAACATATGGAAGAAGTGGTAACCATAAAGACAATGGAATTGGTTGATTGTTCCTGGATCTTACTGATGCTTTAAGGAGAAAAAAATGACAAACTCAGGTCATCCATGAACTATCTTGGGACATAAGAACGTTGTGTTTAAAGACCCTCATCTCCTGCAGAGGGCAGATGGTGCTAAACACCGAGCCTAGGACATAATCGTGACCCTCATAGAAAGCTGAATTTGTGGCAACCGCATGTTCCTTTTTTTGTTTTAATTGGAATGTTTCTGGCACACAATGTTACATTAGTTTCAGTGTATACAACACAGTGATTTCGTACATAACTCACCATAAGTGTAGCTATCATCTGTCACCATACAATGCAATTATAATACCATTGACTTTATTCCTTTTTAAAACAAAACTTAAGTTTATTTATTTATTTTGAGAGAGAGAGTAGGGAAGGTGCAGAAACACAGGGGGAGAGAGAGAGAGTCCCAATCAGACTCTGCACTGTCAGCACAGAGCCCGACGCAGGGCTCAAACTCACAAACCATATTATGATCTGAGCCAAAGTCAGACTCTTAACCAACTGAGCCACCCAGGTGCCCTTTGACGATTTTCTTTATGCTACACCTTTCATCCCTGTGACTTGTTGATTCCATGACCAGAAGCTTATACCTCCTACTCCCCTTCACCCATTTTGCCCATTGCCCACTCCCTCCCCTCTGACAACCAATAGTTTGTTCTCTGTATTTATGGGTGTTTCTGATTTGTTTGTTTGTTTTGTTTTTTAGATTCTACATATGAGTGAAATCATATGGTATTTGTTTTTCTCTGTTTGATTTATTTCACTCTGCATAATACCCTCCATGTCCATCCATGGTGTCACAAATGACAAGATTTCATTCTTTTTTATGGCTGAATAATATTCCATCATATATATATTATATATATATATAATATATATATGTTAAATATATATATTTTAAATATATAATATATATATACTATTCTATATAATATTCCACTATACACACACACACTCATACACACACACATGCATACATGTATGTATATATATATATATATATATACACATATATACACACACACACACACATATATATATATATATATATATCCATTCATCTATCGATGGACACTTGGGTTGTTTCCATATCATGGATATTGGCTATTATTAATAATGCTGCAATAAACATAAGGATTTGTGTATCTTTTCGAATTAGTGCTTTTGTTTCCTTTGGGTACATATCCAGTAGTGGAATTATTGTATCATATAACATTTCTCTTTTTATTTGTATCTGTACTATTTTCCACAGTGGCTGCACCAATTTACATTCCCACTCACAATGCATGAAGGTTGCTTTTCACATGTTTTTTATATCAAGAGCAGGGCCCTAGGGAAGAAATGGAAACATATTCACAGTGTGCTTGATAACACTGAATTCCAGAATCCTTTGAATTTTCTCAGCCTGTAGAAATGGGCCACTTTCCTTGGATAGGTGATCTCAGTCCTCACATTCCCATTGGACCAAAGACTCTGAAGAGTCTCAGCAGAGCCAGCCGGGTTAGTGCTTGTTCTGCCTTATAAAAGAAAGGGATGGGAGAATTATTCACTGAAGAAGCTGCAAGCAATATATTCAAATGCACAAGAGAATTTACCTGGGAGAGAAGCTTGGGAATGTTAGACCTTAAGGAGAGGAATAGGAGACCGACTAGGACACTGTTTATTGATCTGGGGCAATAATTATGACTCAGTTCCTCAGAGATGGTCCTAATATGCTGTTGGGATGCTTGTGGGACTTGGAAAAAATTATAAGGAAGGTGCAATGCCAGCTGAGAATATTGAGGAAAGGATAAAGTGTTTGAGAGGTGGATGTGCTAGAATGAATCTGTTATACAACCAAAACCCAGCAACTGGATATGTTCTTCAGGATAGCTTGAGAAACAATCCTTTTACTAAAGTTACAAAGAATGTACTGGTGAGGAAGAATCATCATCACTGAAAAGCCAGTTAGTGGCTGTCTTCTGTAGTCTGGGGCTGAGGTAGGAAATATTTATTGAACTGAGCTCCATAGTCTTAGTGAAGATGATAGGATTCTGGAATAGCAGAGGATAGGTGGCATTAGTTAGCCATTAGAGGGAAGGAAGCTGTGATTACTGTCTTGGTCAGCAACATTGAAATGTCAATGTTCACCTGGGTCCCTTAACTTACAGGGATCTAGAGCAATGGGTGATAGAAAATGGTATTCCTAGGGGCAAGATGGATGAGTAGGAATTAGCGATATATATACATATATATATATATATATATATATCCATAAATATGGCTGACGTCAGCTGCCTCAAGGCTAAGTTATAATTCTTTACCTGATATTCAGTTCTGAGGCAGTTCTTAGACGCTGAACCCATTGATTGAAAGGAATACAGTCCTTTTGAGGAAAGACTTTATGACACTTCATCAAATATATACCATAGTGATGTATCCAATTATTTCCCAAGTAACTATTCTTTGGAAAGAGGGAAATATCCAGATTTTTTAAGGACTATTGGATATACAGTCAGAGCAGTGATAGAGTTATGGCCCAGTTCCTTTTCCCAATGGGTCCAAGAGGTCCATAGGCATACAGTGGCCATTGTTTTCAGTTCCTGTATGCACTGATGCCTTAAAGATAAGGTGAACTTGCAGGATGAACATATTTAGGACATGGAAGTTTTCTCAGGATCAAGTGTTTGTTTCTTGATCCATAGAGTTAGAGCTATCATAATAGAAAGGCCAAGCTGAAAGTCATAGCACTGTACAACTCCCCCCCGACCCACCAACCTATAGATTGTAAATAAAAACCAGCACAATATCATGCTGGGCAAAGTGGAAGAGAATAGTGCAACACTCATAGTAGTCCCCATTATACACACCTATTTAATACACCAGTATAACCCCTCAAAAAAATCATATGTATCATGATGAATGACTGTGGTGTCAATTTTATGTGTCACTTTGGAGGGTATTTACAAAGCTAAACATATTCTTACTAAGTGATCCACAACTATGCTCATAGGTACTTGCCCAAATGATTTGAAAATCTGTCTCTAAGACAAAAACGTCCACACAAAGATTTTCAGTAGCTTTATTCATAATTGCCAAAAAATCGAAGCATACAAGATGTCCTTCAATAGGTGAATGGATCAATAAATAGTGGTACATTCATACAATGAAAGATTAGTCTGAGATAGAAAGAAATGAACTACCAAAATATGAAAAGACATAGGTGAACCTTAAATGCATATTGCCAAGTCAAAGAAGCCATTCTGTAATGGCTACATGCTGTATGCTTCCAATTATATGACATTCCAGAAAAAGCAAAACTATAGAGAGAGACAATGTAAGGATCGGTTGTTGTTCAGGGGTTCAGGGAGATTAGGGAAAGGTTAACAGGTGAAGCATAGGTGAGTGTTTTAGAGCAATGGAAATATTCTGTATGATAATGTTATGGTGGATACATATAATTATGCATTTGCCGAAGCCAATTGGATTTTACAGCACAAGTGAACCTTAATTTATGAAAATTGAAAAAAATTATTTAAGAGGTCAAGAAATTCTAGGGAAGAATGCAGACTGTGACAAGAGAATCAGTGTTATATGAAACAACCTCACTGGAGGGATGACTCCAATAACTTTGGAAATGAGAGAGATCAGTAAATAGGCATCATCTCATAGTTGATAATGATATTTATACTCATGGAAAGGGGTCCCAGTTAATAATTCTAATTCTGCTATATGTGTACACTGGAAATGAATAATCAAAAAAACTAGATGGTAGATGGTGGGTATTGGGTTTCTCACTGTTGAAGTCAAAATTTGAAAGTGAGAAAGAGGAGGAGGCTAGAATGACCTATGTGGTAATGCATTACCATCAGAGACATCAGTGTGAACTTATGTTTACCTGAATTTAGTTACATATGGAACCACACACACACACACACACACCTTAGAATATACAGTATATTTTGTCAGCTGAGAGGTCCTAAAAGAAGTGACAAACCAGTAGCAATGAGCACACAACGTACCCAGGTCTTGGTTTCTAATATCATTCTTCATAAAATGAAAAAGAGATCTCTAAGAGAAATTATTGATTCTAGATAGAGGCAGAAAACATACAAGATGAGCCTAGAGCATTTTGTAGTTCCAGAAAGGACACAGGAGCTAACTGAAAGAGCTCCCAATGACTAGAGCTGGAACAGTCTGAGCAACAAAATGAACTACTACTCATGTCCTTTGTCCATTTCTTAATTAACTTGTTTGTTTATTGATATTATGTAGTTAAGTATTCTTTATATACTTTGAATGTTAACAATTTATCAGATACATGGATTGCAAATATTTTCTCTTTTCATTTCGTTGATTGTTTCCTTTACTGTGGAGAAACTTTTATAAATTCTAGTTGTTTATTTTTCTCGTGTTGTCTGTGCTTTTGGTGTCAGATCTAAAAAAAATCATTGTAGGGGCGCCTGGGTGGCTCAGTCGGTTGAGTGTCCAACTTCTGCTCAGGTCATGATCTCGTGGTCTGTGAGTTCAAGCCCTGCATCGGGCTTTGTGCTGACAGCTCAGAGTATGGAGCCTGCATCTGATTCTGTGTCTCCCTCTCTCTCTGCCCCTCCCCTGCTCACCCTCTGTCTCTCTCTGTCTCAGAAATAAATAAACATTTAAAAAAATCATTGCCAAATGGGAGTGGCCAAGATGGCAGAACAAAATGGAAGTTTTTTGATTCTCTCATCCCTGAAATGCAGTTAGATCAGCATCAAACCATTTTGCACACCTAGAAAATTGATCTGAGGATTAACACAATAATCTGCATAACTTGAACCACGGAACTCAACAGGTATGCATCACGGAGAGGTGAACAGAGGGAGAGAGAAGCCATGGAGAGTAGGGAGGTGTAGTTATGGAAAGAGGACAGAGAAAGCAGGGAGAGTACAGGAAAAGCACTCCTCCCAAAAGTAGATGGAAAGAAAGAGAAAGAATGGAAAAACCAATATGTGACTGAATAAAAAAGGGAGAAAGGAGAAAGGAGAGGGTTTCCATACCATTAGGACTCTATAAACAGGGGAGAGCAGCAATGGAAATTCTGCAGCCCATTACCTGGTGGTGCTCTGGTGGGAAGGGCAAATCTCCAGAAGAAAGCAGCGAGGTCCAAGGGGTCTGTGAGCCATATGGGGAGAAGCAGTTCCCCTGCTATGAGGGCATTTGGTAGAGGCCATATGGCCTTCCCACAGGCAAGGTCCCAGCAGACCCCAGAGAACACGATTGCTGGTATTGGAACAAAGATGCCAGGGTGCAGTGAAACCTGGAGCTGGTTGTGTGTTGTTTACCATAATCCCTGAACCGCTTCTTACACAAACTTTTTCTGGGACAAGCCAGCACCTGGCCACAATCTCTGAGCCTCTGCAGCAGCATGATCACAGGAATGTTCCAGGGGCAAGCTAGCACCAAGCCATTTCTCAGTGAGACCCTCTCCCAGGGGGTTGGAGAGGGTCTAAACCACAGGGCCCTCAGAAGTGAGGGGTTTGGAAACACAGCCCCATCTGAGATAAAATTCAAGAGGGAGGTACCACCTGCCAGGCTGACAGCTTGATCACAGAGTACAAGTGGGAAGTGGACAGAAGCTGGAGACAAAGGAGGGGTGCTTGATGGTGGTGGGGTAGAGTGCAGAATTCCTGAGCCAGAGACTGAGAAGCTGGATGACATTATTTTCACCTCTTCCATGTATGCACACACACATGCACACATGCCACACGGATCCACTCCAGTAAGCTAAGCAGTGCAACCTAGTGGAGAATGGAGCCATTACACCAAGCCCCATCCAACTGTGCCAACCAAGCCCTAGAAGACCACCACAAGTCTCTTCACCTGCTTAGTGTACAGACTATAAAGTGCTTTGTAATTTGACCTCTAGGGGAAACTGGATGTAATTTCATTCAGATTTCATTCTGTTCACTGGTCCATCTATTCATTTTTCTTTTCTTATCTTTTTCTTATACTTGGATACAGAAAGAAAAAAAGTTATTTTTTATTTTCCATTTTTATATAATAAAAAAGTACTATTTTTTGTAAATTTATTTTTTATTCTTTTTTACCTTCTTCAATTCATTTTATTTTATTTTATACATTTTCTTAATTTTTAAATGCTTTCTTACTTTTTTCTTTTCTTTCCCTTTTTTCTCTATTCAATCAAGCTTTATTCAACAACCAGAGAAAAACATACCAAGACTCTAACTTCCTTTATTTTATTTTTTGTGTTGTTTTTAATCTTCTTAATTTTAATTTTATTAATTATTTTTCTTCCTCCAAAATTACAAAATGAAGGAATTCACCTCAAAAGAAAGAACAGGAAGACAGGGACAGCCAGGGACTTAATCAGCACAGATATAAGCAAGATGTCTGAACTAGAAGTCAGAATCATGATAATGAGAATACTAGCTGGGGTTGAATAAAACATAGAATCCCTTTCTGGAGAGATTTAAAACAAGTAAAATCTACTCAGGACTAAATTAAAAATGCTATAACTGAGATGCAATCTCAAATAATGCAATGGTGGCAAGGATAGATGAGGCAGAGCAGCAAATCAGCAATATAGAAAACAGAATTATGGAGAACAATGAAGCAGAAAAAAGAGGGAAACTAAGGCAAGGAGCATGATATGAGAATTAGACAACTTAGTAACTCACTAAAAAAGAATAGCATCCAAATTCATAGGAGTCCCAAAAGATGAAAAGAGAGGAAAAGGGGTAAAAGGTTTGTGCTTAAATTATAGCAGAATATTTTCCTAACCTGCAGAAAGATACAGACATCAAAATCAAAGACAGACAGAAAAGTCTCATTAGACTGAACAAAAACCAACCATCAACAAGATATATAATAGTCAAATTCACAAAATACACAGACAAGGAAAGAATTATAAAAACAGCAAGGCAAAAAAATTCCATAACCTATAAGTGAAGGTACATCAGGTTTACAGCAGTCCTATCCACAGAAACCTGGCAGGCCAGAAAGGAGTGGCAAGATATATTCAATGTGCTGAATCACAAAAATATGCAACCAAGAATTCTTTATCCAGCAAGACTGTCATTCAAAATGGAAGGAGAGATAAAGTAGTTCCCAGACAAAAACAAAACAAAACTAGACTAAAGGAGTTTGTGATCACTAAACCAGCCTTGCAAGAAATTTTAAGGGGGACTCTCTGAGGGGAGAAAAGAGGAAACAAAACAAAAAAGACCAAAAGCAACAAAGACTAGAAAGGACAAGAGAACACCACCAGAAACTCCCACTCAACAGGCAACACAATGGCAATAAATTCATATATTTAAGTACTCACTCTAAATGCCAATGGACTAAAAGCTCCAATCAAAAGATATAGGGTAACAGAATGGATAAGAAAACGAAATCCATTCTATATGCTGTTTACAAGAAACCCATTTTAGACCTAAAGATGCCTTCACATTGAACGTAAGGGTATGGAAAACCATCTATCATGCTAATCATTGCCAAAAGAAAGCCTGAGTAGCCATACTTATATCAGACAATCTAGGTTTTAAAATAAAGACTGTAACAAGAGATAAAGAAGGGCATTATATCATAATTAAGGGGCCTATCCACCAAGAAGATCTAAAAATTATAAAAATTTACGTCACCAACATGAAACACCCAAATATATAAATCACTTAATCACAAACATACAGAAACTCATTGATAATAATGTCATAATAGTAGGGAACTTCAACCCTCCACTTGCAGCAAGAGACAGATCATCTAACCACAAAATCAACAAGGAAACAATGGCTTTGAAAGACACACTGGACAGGAAGGACTTAACAGATATACTCAGACCATTTCATCCTAAAGCAGCCAAATACCCATTCCTCTTGAGTGAAAATGGAACATTCTCCAGAATAGATCACATACTTGGACACAAATCAGCCCTCAACAAGTTCAAAAAATGGAGATCATACCGTGCATGTTTTCAGACCATAACACTATAAAACTGGAAATCAACCACAATAAAAAATTTGGAAAGACAGTGAATACTTGGAGATTAAAGAACATCCTACTAAATAGTGATTGGGTTACCCAAGAAATTAAAGAAAAAATTAAAAAGTACATGGAAGCCAATGAAAATGAAAATATGACAGTCCAAAACCTCTGGGATGCAGAAAAGGTGGTCATAAGAGGGAAGCATATAGCAATCCAGGTCTTCCTAAAGAAGGAAGAAAGGTCTCAGATACACAACCTAACCTTACACGTTAAAGAGTTGGAAAAGAACAACAAGTAAAACCCCAAACCAGCAGAAGACAGAAAATAATAAAGATTAGAGCAGAAATCAATGCTATAGAAATTTTTTAAAAAACACAGTAGAACAGATCAATGAAACCGGAATCTGATTCTTTGAGAGAATTAACAAAATTGATAAGCCAGTTTGGCAAAAAGGAAAAGTAAAGGACCCAAATAAATAAAATCAAGAATGAAAAAGGAAAGATCACTGCAGAAAATGAACCAACACTGAAGAAATACAAACAATAATAAGAATATTATGAGCAATTATATGCCAATAAATTAGGCAATCTGGAAGAAGTGGACAAATTCCTAGAAATAAATGAACTACCAAAACTGAAACAGGGAGAAATAGAAATTTTGAACAGACCCATAACCAGTAAATAAGTTGAATTAGTAATCAAAAATCTCCCAAAAATCAAGAATCAGGGACCAGCTGGCTTTCCAGGGGAATTCTACCAAACATTTAAAGAAGAGTTAACCCCTATTCCTTTGAGGCTGTTTCAAAAAATAAAAAGGAAAGGAAAACTCCCGAACTCATTCTACGAGGCCAGCATTACCTTGATTCCAAAACCAGACAAAGACCACACTAAAAAGGAGAACTATAGACCAATTTCCTTGATGAACATGCATGCAAAAATTCTCAACAAGATACTAGCCAACCGGATCCAACAATACATTAAATGAATTATTCATCAGGATCAAGTGGGATTTATACCTGGGCTGCAGGGATGGTTCAATATCTGCAAACATGATCCTTTCAATAGATGGAGAGAAAGCATTTGACAAAGTATAGCATCCTTTCTTGATAGAAACCCTCAAGCAAGTAGGGATAGAAGGATCACACCTCAAGGTCATAAAAGCCATATATGAAAGGCACTAGGGGTGCCTGGGTGGCTCAGGTGGTTAAGCGTCCAACGTCAGCTCAGGTTATGATCTCATGCTTCGTGGGTTCAAGTCCCACATTGGGCTCCGTACTGACAGCTCAGAGGCTGGAGCCTGCTTTGGATTCTGTGTCTCCCTCTCTCTCTCCCTCTTCCCCACTTGCTCTCTCTCTCTCTCTCTCTCTCTTTCAAAAAATAAATAAACATTAAAAAAATAAAGACCCACTGCTAATATCATCCTCAATGGGGAAAAACTGAGAGCTTTCTCCCTAAGGTTAGGAACACAACAGGGATGTCCACTCTCACCACTGTCATTTAACAGAGTATTGGAAATTCTAACCTCAGCAATCAGACAACACAAAGAAATAAAAGGTATCCAAATCATCAAGGAGGAAGTCAGACTTTCACTCTTCGCAGATGACATGATACTCTATATGGAAAATCCAAAAGATTTCGCCAAAAAACTGCTAGAACTGATCCATGAATTCAGCAAAGTTGCAGGATATAAAATCAACGCACAGAAATTGGTTGCATTTCTAGACACCAATAATGAAACAGCTGAAAGAGAAATCAAGGAATTGCTATCACTTAAAGTTGCACCAAAAACTAAAATACCTAGGAATAAACCTAACCAAAGAGGTGAAAAAACTCTACACTGAAAACTATAGAAAGCTTAGGAGGGGCGCCTGGGTGGCGCAGTCGGTTAAGCGTCCGACTTCAGCCAGGTCACGATCTCGCGGTCCGTGAGTTCGAGCCCCGCGTCGGGCTCTGGGCTGATGGCTCGGAGCCTGGAGCCTGTTTCTGATTCTGTGTCTCCCTCTTTCTCTGCCCCTCCCCCGTTCATGCTCTGTCTCTCTCTGTCCCAAAACTAAATAAAAAACGTTGAAAAAAAAAAAAAAGAAAGCTTAGGAAAGAAACTGAAGACACACAAAAAATGGAAAGGTATTCCATGTTTATGGATCAGAAGAACAAATATTGGTAAAATGTCGATACTTCCCAAAGCAATTTACATATTCAAAGCAATCCCTATCAAAATAATATCAACAATCTTCACAGAGCTACAACAAATAATCCTAAAATGTGTATGGAACCAGAAAAGATCCTGAATAACCAAAGCAATTCTGAAAAAGAAAACCAAAGCTGGAAGCATCACAATTCCAGACTTCAAGATGTGTTACAAAGCTGTAATCATCAAGACAGTATAGTACTGGCACAAAAACAGACACTTAGATCAATGGAACAGAATAGAGAACCCAGAAATGGACCCACAAATATATGGCCAACTAATCTTTGACAAAGCAGGAAAGAATATCCAATGGAATAAAGACAGTCTCTTCAGAAAATCGTGTTGGGAAAACTGGACAGCGACATGCAGAAGAATGAACATGGACCACTTTCTTACAGCATACACAAAAATAAACTCAAAATGGATGAAAGACCTCAATGTAAGACAGGAAGCCATCAAACTCTTAGAAGAGAGAGTAGGCAAAGACCTCTTTGTCCTTGGCTGCAACATCTTACTCAACATGTCTCCAGAGGCAAGGAAAACAAAAGCAAAAATGAACTATTGGGACCTCATCAAAATAAAACGCTTCTGCATGGTTGAAGAAACAGTCAGCAAAAGTAAAAGGCAAATAATGGAATGGGAGAAGATATTTGCAAATGACATAGCAGGTAAAGGGTTAGTATCCAAAATCTATAGAGAACTTGTCAAACTCAACACCCAAAAGACAAATAATCTAATGAAGAAATGGGCAAAAGACATGAATAGACACTTCTTCAAAGAAGCATCCAGATGGCTAACAGACACATGAAAAAATGCTCAACATCACTCATCATCAGGAAAATACAAATCAAAACTAAAATGAGATACCACCTCACACCTGTCAGAATGGCTAACATTAACAACTCAGGAAATAACAGATGTTGATGAGCATACAGAGAAAGAGGAGCCCTTTGCAACTGCTGGTGTGAATGTCAACTGGTTTAGCCACTCTGGACAACAGTATGAAGGTTCCTCAGAAAATTAAATTAGAACTACCCTATGACCCAGCAATTGCTGTATCCAAAGGATACAGGTGTGCTATTTTGAAGGGGCACATCAGCCCAATGTTTATAGCGGTGTTATCAACAATAACCAAAGTATGGAAAAAGCCCAAATGTCCATCGACTAATGAATGGAATATATATATATGAAATATATCATATACATATATTATATATATAATATATATATATATATATATATATATATATATATAATGGAATATTACTCAGAAATAAAAAAGAATGAAATCTTGCCATTTGCAACAATGTGGATGGAACTGGAGGGTATTATGCTAAGTGAAATTAGTCAGTCAGAGAAAGACAAATATCATATGACTTCACTCATATGTGGAATTTAAGATATAGAACAGATGAACAGAAGGAAAGGGAAGCAAGAATAGTATAAAAACAGGGAGGGGGACAAAACAAGAGACTCTTAAATATAGAGAACAAACTGAAGATTGCTGGATGGGTTGTGGTTGGGGGGATGGGCTAAATGCAAGGGGCATTAAGGAAGATACTTTTCGGGATGAGCACTGAGGGCTATATTCAGGGGATGAATCACTGGATTCTACTCCTGAAATCATTATTGCACTATATGTTAACTAACTTGGATGTAAATTAACAAAAATTAATTAACTAATTAAAAAAAATTGCCAAGGTCAATGTCAAACAGCTTTTCCCATACATGTTCTTCTGGGAGTTTTATGATTTCATATCTTCCATTTAAATCATTAACCCCTTTTCAGTTGACTTTTTGTATGGTTCTAAGATAAGAGGCCATTTCTATTCTTTTTCATGTGGATGTCCAGTTTTTTTCCAACACCATTTCTTAAAGAGATTATGTTTTCCTATTGTGTATTTTTGGCATCTTTGTTGAAAATTAGTTGACCATGTGTGCATGGTTTTATTTATGGTTTCTCTCTTCTGTTCCATTGAACTATGTGTCCATTGTTATGTCAATACCATACTGTTTCCAACAGGAATATGAAAAGATGCCCAGCATCACTAATGATTTCATTTTCCAGCAGGAAAATGAAAATTAAAACCACAATGAGATATCACCTCATATTTGTTGGAATAGCTATTATAAAAAAAAAAAAGTCAAAAGCTAACAAGTGTTGGCAAGGATGTGGAGAAAAGGGAACCATTGTACGCTATTGGTGAAAATGTAAACTGGCACAGCCTTAATAAAAAATAATATGGATGACCCTCAAAAAACTAAAAATAAAACTACCATATGGTCCAGTAATCCTACTTCTGAGTATATACACAAAGGAAATGAATTCCGTATCTGCACTACCATGTTAACTGTAGCATTAATCACAATGACCAAGATATGGGAATAATATAATTGTCAGAAGATGCATGGATAATCAAATGTGATATATAACATATTATATTATATTATATTATATTATATTATATTATATTATATTATTATATTTAGTGTACCATATAATTTTTTATGTAATAATATATATTATTTAGCTTAATACATAATTATTTATTCATGACCAAAAATGCTGAACTTGGAGAGTAGAATGATAATTAACAGAGGCTGGCATTTGGGGGAAAGGAGAGATTTTTTTAAAAAGACAAAAAGAAGCCAAGAAAAGAGAATGGTGGTTGCCATTGTTGCGATTGGTTTGCAAGATGAAAGAGTTCTGGAGATGGAAAGTTGCATAACAAAATAAATGTAGTTAATGCTATTGAACTGTGTAATTATTAAGATAGTAAGTTTTATGTTATGTGGGGTTTTTAATTTTTTTTTAATATTTATTTTTGAGAGATAGAGACAGAGCACGAGCAGAGGAGGGGCAGAGAGAGAGGAAACAGGCTCCAGGCTCTGAGCTGTCAGCACACAGCTCAATGCAGGGCTCAAACCCACAAGCCATGAGATCATGACCTGAGCTGAAGTCGGATGCTTTAACTGACTGAGCCACCCAGGCGCCCCTATGTTATGTGTGTTTTACCACAATAAAAAAGAAAAATAAATAACTGTTGGATTATAAACCAGAATATAAAATAAATATCATGAGTCCATACTGATATAAACAAGTGATTAAACATATAAACAGCAAGAAGGAAGAAACAAATTTCCTATACAGAAAATTCCAAACAATTTATGTTGATACTTGACACTCAGGACAGGGCACTATAGATAGATAAGAGTCTTCATATAATGTGATAACAATGAAATTTTACCCCTATGCTCTTTCTCCTTAAAACCCCACAACTTAATTCTAATCATAAGATAAATATCAGACAAACCCAAATTGAAGGATAGTCTACAAAATAGCTACTCCCTCAAAACGGTCAAGGTAAACAAAAAAAAGGGAAGTCTGAGACACTGTCACAGTCACGAGGAGCCTAGGAGACAAGATGACTAAATATAGTGGGGCATCTTAGGTGGAATCCTGGAACAGAAAAAGACATTAGGTAAAAACTAAGGAAATCAGAGAAAATCATGAACTTTAGGTAATAATAATATATTAATATTATTTATTAATTGTAATAAATGAACTATATCCATGTATGATGTTAATAATACAAGAAACTGGGTGTGGAGTGTGTTGGAACTCTCTGTACTAGCTTCTCAACTTTTCTGTAAATCCAAAGCTGCTCTAAAATAAAGTTTATTTTTAAAAAATCAAAACCTAAGACTCTAAAGGGAATGTGTGCATACTCTGAGTTTTTCTGGTAACTTCTCCCTTGGCCCCCAATCTTCCTGTCCAGTCCTACCCAGGATTCTCTTAACTCTTGTCCTGTTGGGAGGACTGGAGTGTGTTCATCTTTAAGTAAGTACAGATGGTTCCTAACTTACTATAGTTTGACTTAGGATTTTTTTGACTATGGAATGATGTGAAAACATTATGCCTCCAGTAGAAACCAAACTTCAAATTCTGAATTCGGACCTTTTCCTGGGCTAGCAATATGTGGATGCTACTCTCTTGTAATGCTGGGCAGTGGCAGGGAGCCCAAGCTCCCTGTCAGCCACACAGTCTCAAGGGTGAACAACTGAGACATAACCATTCTGTATCCATACCACTTATCTGTTTTTCATTTTCAGTACAGAATTCAATAAATTACATGAGATGTTCACGTCTGCATTATAAAATGGGCTTGGTGTTGGATGATGTCGCCTAACTATAGGCTAATGTAAGTGCTCTGAACATGTTTATGGTGGGCTATGCTATGCTCTGATGTTTGGTAGGTTGGGTGTATTAAGCGTATTTTCATCTTACAGTATTTCCAACTTATGATAGGTCTAGCGGGATGTAACCCTACTGTAAGCTGAGGAAGATCTGTAATGAGTGCCACTGACAAGTGTTAGCAGGAGCAATGAGGTTGGATCAGAAGTTTAAGTAGAATACCCTGTCCTCTGTGTCATGCGTGCAATGTGGGGTGTGTAGGGAGCCAGGGAGTAAAGGAGACCAGCTTGAAGGCCACTGCAATAGAAGAGGTGAGGAATGATCTCAGTTCAAGCTCGGGCGTGTTGCAGGGATAGCAAGAAAGTGGTCCTGGGCAGGGCCTGGGGAAGAAGAGGAGAAGAAGTGATCATGGTGTCTCTCCTGAGGTGAATACACAGATGGTGGTATCACTGCCCTAGAGAGGGTACTTAAGGGGGAGACATGGTGAGTGTTGCTGGGGTTGGGCGGGGAGTGAGGGAGGCCAAGTGCCTTTCAGGTCTGTTGAATCTGGCTGCCTATGGACGTCTCAATATACCCCAGACACATACTCATTGCTGTGATAAAATAGCTTGGGGTGGCTTGAGACAACCTGCTTGCAATGATAGGGTTAAATAGTGAAAGGCAGGTGATTTGAAGCATTAAAGTAGAGTTTAGGAGAGAGAGTGTCCCAAGTCCTGATGTGACTGATGGCAGTAAAACTGCAGAAGTGTCATCAAGGGTAATGACTGCAGTGGCCTTGGGTCTGTATTTCTACAGCCTTTTTGGCACTCCCATGATTACAGCAAGCCCAATCTTTACCTTCTTTAGTCACACTGTCACTTTCCCCATCAGACACCAGTCTTGAGCTTGTCTCCTCTTCTCACATTGCTCAATTCTGCTCCTATCACTTTCTTAAAATCTTCCTTAGCCAAGTAGACAGTTCATAAGATTCTTGGAAGCTATTCTACAGACAGAACACCCAGAAAAGGACAAGAACCCAGCTGGAGCCCCACACCTCCCTGGTGTTGTCTTCCCATGGTTGTCCCCTATGTGAGGAGATGAAAGGAGATCGGAGGCAACATGTGGAGCTTGGTCAGGGGCTAGGATTGAGCCTAGTGTGTGGTGTGAGGCAGTGCTGGAATGAGGTGGACAGATTCTCCTTCCCCCAACCAGAATAACTTGTCCCTGTTTCATGACCAGCAATTGGAAAACATTGATTTCAGGTACATGAGTGAAGTTATTTTTGTTTGGTTTGGTTTTGGTTTTGTTTCCTTTTAAGAAGTTGCTGAATGCACTGGGTGCTTTGGGGAACAGAATTAAAGATGTCTGTCCTCTTTTGGGAATTGGCCAAGAGAGTCCATTGCAACCATTGACTCACGCACAGGTTCTTTACACGGTGAGAGACAGAGGAGAAAAGACAAAGAGAATACAGGATCCCAGACTTCCAGGATTTATTCTGTATTATTGTAAATACTCACAGATTCAACTATAATACTGGGGACAAAGTCAGAATTAGTGACAGAAGCCATGGCCACCTGTTGGGACTGAGCTCATTAGGGATGGGTTCTGGGCAATAACTTTCTCTTCTCCCAGCCCCATCAAAGAAACATGCAGAAGGACAGGGTTAGGCAGGTTCACAGATGAAGTGGGCCACCAGGCTGGGGACCTGAGGTAAGAGAGGCCACTGGCTCTCTTGTCACTTGTGTGGGATGGCCTGAGAGCCTCTGAGACTGGGGGTGCTTACTTATATTTTGGGGGGCCATATACCTCCTGCTTCTGCTGCTGTTGGTCTATGAGGGGCATGACTTCTCCCCTCAGTGGATGGACTAGTAGGGGCTCTTGGACCTGGCCAGGAGCTGGGACAAATGCAGGCTGCGTCAGTTGGCCTTCCTGCTGCTCTGCTGGCTCTGGCTGCTGCTCTTCTCTCTTTTCCAGGTGCTCATTTCTCTTTGCTAGATCTCCATCCAGTTGCTGGCCCATGATCTTCTTCTCCTGTCCCAGCTGTTCCTTTTGCTGCTGCTTCCTTTGTGCTTTCTCCTGCTCCAGCTGCTGCTCCAGGTTTTTTGCTTCCTGATGTTCCTCACACTGTTCCTTTTGGTGCTGCTGCTGTATTTCCTGCTCCTTCTGCTGTTCCAGATGCTGTTCCAGGTGCAGTTCCTGCTCCTGTGACTCTTTCTGCTGCTGCTGTTCCAGATGTTGCTCCAGGTGAATTTCTTGCTCCTGTGACTCTTGCTGCTGCTGCTTCTGTTCCAGATGAAGTTCCTGCTCCTGTGACTCTTGCTGCTGCTGCTGCTGCTGCTGCTGCTGTTCTGGATGCTGTTCCAGGTGCAGTTCCTGCTCCTGTGACTCTTGTTGCTGCTGGTTCTGTTCCAGATGCTGTTCCAGGCAAAGTTCCTGCTCCTGTGACTTTTGCTGTTGCTGCTGCTGCTGCTGCTGCTGTTCTGGATGCTGTTCCAGGCAAAGTTCCTGCTCATGTGTCTCTTGCTGCTGCTGCTTCTGTTCCAGATGCTGTTCCAGGTGAAGTTCCTGCTCCTGTGAGTCCTGCTGTTGCTGCTGCTGTTCCTGATGCTGTTCCTGCTGCTGTGAGTCTTGCTGTTGCTGCTGTTGCTGTTCCAGATGATGTTCCTGCTGCTGTGGCTCACATTGTTGCTCAGTCACCCCCTTCACGAGAGTTGTATGATTCTCCTCATGCTCCTGGGGGACCTCCCCTGGGAGCTTAGAGGGCATCTTCTGGCATAGGGCAGGCAATGGGGTTGGCTGCTTCACTTGCTCGGGCTGGGTATTGTTGGGAAGGCAAACAGGCTTGAGGGGCTCCTGACAGAGTGTGGGAGGCAGAGTCACTGGAAGAGTGTGTTGCTGGGACATCCTGGAAGCTGCTTTAGATCAACCTAAAAGACAGGAGGGGTCAGAAGGGTGACTGAAGGCAGAGGGAGTAGATGAATCCCTGAAATCTGTAGCAGTGCCTGGTTTCTCAGCATCCCTTCTCTTACCTTGGGTTGGGGCTCTCCTACCCACTCTGGGTTGCTGTTCCCCAGAATCACAGAGTGGAGGGGAGGAGGGGGACAGCCAAGAAAGGCCCTCCTGGGAACTTCTTGTTCCCAGAAAGAGCCAACAAAGAGGTCTGTCTTTGAAGTTTCTGGACAAGGGTCGGCTGGGTGCCATTTTTTGCCTAATCCTTGCTTCTGCCCTCGCTCCTTTTTTTTTTTTTTTAGAGAAAAAGAGAGTGTAAGCTGGGTAGGGACAGAGAGGGAAGGAAAGAGAGAGAATCCCAAGCAGGTCCTGCACTGTCAATGCAGAGTCGGACACAGGGCTTGATCCCAAACCACAAATCATGAGATCATGATCTGAGCTAAGACCAAGCTGGACACTTAAATCACTGAGCCATCCTGCCTCTGCCCTTACTTCTAATCTCCACTGACCAAGAAGGAACGATGAGCTCTGATGGGAAGAGGTGAGTCCCTAGGAAGAAAGGGACTTAGGAGGACTCCTGAGTCCTAGAAAATCAGTGGTCCATGCCAGGGTCATGGCACATGCCCTGGACTGGTCACATGACCTAGAATCTGCTTAAGTGTCGCACTGAAAGGCTGCCTGTTTCTGAGCAGGTCGCTTAGCCCCTCTGGGCCTCAGATTTCTCCTCTGAAAAGTTAGCAGATTGGCCTGTTCCACTCCATAGCTTTCTCTCATGACCTTTGGAGCTTCCACTGCAGCCTTAGCACCTGGGGGGTGGGGTGGGGTGGGGTGGAGGGAAGGCCTGGGAGGTTCCTGAGAAGTGGAGAGAGTTCTTTCGAGTCTTGTACCTTTCAGTTGCATTTTCCTGCCACTGCTTTGCCTAGGTCTCTCCAATTAGAAGTCTTTCCCCATTTTTCAGTCCTCCATTCTGCAGCATAGCAAGAGCCACATGCATTTCCCTCAACCCCTGCCCACTGATGAAGGCACAATCACAGACAGCCCAAGTAAGACAGTTCAGGGAAGAAATTGGCTCTACTCCTCTCATCCCCATCTCCTCTCTCTCTCTCTCCTCTCTCTCTGTCTCTCTCCCCGTCTCTCTCCAAAACATCAAACCAAGAAAAGATGGTACAGGAGAGGAGCAGATTGCTCTCTGTTCTGTATTTCCATGCCGTGGCATATGTCTCTCAGCATAGTGACTTGAGTCCATCTGGAAAGACATGGAGTCCAGCTGAATCCAGTCTGAGAGTGATCCACGCACCCACCCAGGCTAGCCACACAACCACACTCTAGTGTGCAGTGCCAGTCCCAGGGCTCCCAGCTAGTACTTACCAGACTCACAGTGGGGACAGCTGTGGAGGCCTCTAGTGCAGTGCTGAGCTGAGCAGGGGCCAGGGTGCCCTTATATGGTTCCCCAGCCCAGCCTCCTGCCCTGCTTGAAGAAGATGGACTGGTTTCACCACTCAAGTTGGTCAACTTCCTCCAGCCCTTTCCTGATTCATCACAGGCACCTGAAGCAGAAAACCCCTCAGGGTCCCTTTTCACAGAGACTCACAGAGGGCTCTGGGGACTGTCATTCCTGTGATACTCATCTGACCTGGGCATGGGGAGGTGAGGGAGGCATCTTGGAAAACTTGTCCCCTTTTTCTATTGCTTTGTGACTTCAGCCAAGCCTTTTCTCTGAATATCAATTTCTTCACTTGCAAAACAGGGTCATTCTCATAATTAGACCTAGCAATTCATTTCCAAGGGCACAGAATTGAAAGTTGTATGCCTCTATGGGATGTTCAGGCCAGCGTATGTGGTGTCAAGGTGGAAGAATCACATCTCATGAGGGATGAGTTTGCCAGACCACTAGCCCACAGCCTGTCTGCTCTCAGGAAATACCTATAACTCCACTCTATGTGGAAATAAATCCTGGCTGGAGGGGGTCAGACTTTAGACCTAAAGAATCGAGTAGAAGGCTTGTAAGAGTCTTTTGCTGTGACCTAGGGGCTGTCTAGGTCCCATGTGCAAGTGTGTAGTTACAGAAGTTCTCAAGAAAGCCATGTTCATAAATAATCCAAAGCACGGATGAGTCCAGGCAAAGAAACAAGTATTAAATACACAATATATAAAATAATAAATATTGCTTTTTATGATTGCTTTTTATTGCTTTTTTCTACATTTTTTTGAAATGCATAATGGTTTTGATCAACACCAAATCATTCATTGCTTTCTCCAAACGATTCTCTAAAAATAGCTTAAGCAATCTTTCAGAGTAAGGGTTGAAACTTATCCCTCCTCAATGCTGAAAGTGACTAGCTCATCCAGAATAAAATCCAAACTCACTGCTATGGTTTCAAAGGCCCTCACAAAGTGTCCTCAGTTCCTAGGACAAGTCCAGGGCTCTCCACCTCAGGGCTTGGTGTCTACTCTCTTTCAACCAGCAGGCTCCTCCAGGGTCTCTGACTCTTTGTGTCTTTTAGCTTCAGTATAAGTGTTGGGATCTGCCAGAGAGCCTTCCTTGACTACCTACCTAGAGGCTTATCTTCTGGTTTGCTTCATTTCACTAATAGTCGAGATTTGTTCGCTTACTTATTTTTTATCTTTCCCACTGGAAAATAAGCTCCATAAGGCAGGGGGTTTGCCTGTTGTGTTTTCTGCAATGTCCCCAGAATCCATCATAACCATCACATATACAAAGTGCTCTATAAGTATTAGTTGAAGGAATGGATGAATGGTGAATTTCACCACTTGGAGATAACCACTATTAAACATTTTAGCATTGTGTATGTGCAAATGTGTGTGTAAACAAAATTGAATTATAACATGCTTTTCTTTTTTTTTAATGTTTATCCAGTTTTGAGAGACAGAGAATGAGCGTGAGCAGGGGAGGGGCAGAGAGAGTGGGGAGACACAGAATCTGAAGCAGGCTCTAGGCTCTGAGCTGTCAGCACAGAGCCTGACGCGGGGCTCAAACTAACAAACTGTGAGATCATAACCTGAGCTGAAGTCAGATGCTTAACTGACTGAGCCACCCAGGCGCCCTTAACATGCCTTTCTTTTTAATGATTGGTTAATGGCTTATTTTGTGGATATCATTTATTTAAACTCTCTTCTTTACAACCTAATCAAAAGGAAATATTAGAATAATATGAAAGCAAATACTCATTTCTGGGGCTAATTGTGAGGAATATTCTGATTCCCTGTGGTTTCCTGACAGGCATCTCCCTCCAGCCCCATAAATATCTATTTATAATGCTAATTTTGCCATGTTCCTAGAGCTCAGTCTGGAAAAACAGGTGGAGGGTCCTCTGCCCCTGGAGTACCACTGTCTGCTCATGCCATCTCTGTTCCCTGAACCCACCCAGGACCTCACACTTCCTCCCCCATAGCATAGGAACTACATTATCTGCTGGGGCAAGAAAAGCCCTCTTCACACCCTTTGACCTCCCCTTCCCCAGTGAAGAACTAACCAAGTATCCTCACATGGACACTCATGCCTTGCACTTGGATGCTGACCTCACATGGGAGGAATCGGCCTCTCCCCAGCCCTTCACAGTCAGTCCCAGGGCAGCAGACCCTGCTCAAGGAAGTCACACCGGTCTTATGGGTTTCTAGGAGCTCGTATCTGCCAGATCTGCCTCCCGCCCTCTGATTCACAGCATAATGAGAGCTTTGGGGGGAAGACCGTGTGTGTGAACCTTTGGTCACTGGGCAAAGCTAGGGTGTGGGGAGAAGGGTGGAGTGGGGAACTGAGGGAGTCCATGTGGGCAGGGGAGGGTTTAGAGAAGCCCCAGCCTGTTAGGGGCTCAGAGGTGCCAGACTCTGCCCTCAGACTGCCCCATTTAGGTGACAGACATGCATGCATATGGAGGAGATTCAGTGTCTGTGTGAGTGACCTCATAGTCCCCGAGTGCACATGATGAGTCTGGGTAACTGTCCAGCCCCCGCCCAGTATAATGAGTATGAGCTCATATCCCATGACACATACAGAGGACTTGACCCCAGCTCTTCCCCAACCCAGGGAGGCTCCAGATATTTCTGTCAAAGAAGCAGAAACTGGCTGGGTTCTCTTTCTCCCTAAGTGAGACAGCCCATTTGAACTGTTGCTTAGCTATAGGGAGAGGGAGCGTTGGTCACAGCATTTCACTGCTCTGGGGGCAGGATGTCAAGGACAGCTCTTAGTAAGCTGTCAGTATGGGGTGATGGCAGATGGTCCTAGGAAGGTGACTTGGACCAGGAGGTCCCTCGTTCCCACTTTGGATGGCCATGCCCAAGCTGTTCCCTGGTGAGGCAGTGCCCCCACTCTCTGAGGCTGCTAACTTGTCCTTCTTCCCCATAAGCCTCCTCCTCTGCCAGAGTCACTGCCACTGACATCATCTCTCAATCTGCAACCTGCACTGGTAGGATCCCCACGTGCCCTGAGTCCTTACCGGCCTCCTTCACGGCCTCCTAAACCTGACCTTCACTTCTCATTCACCTCTTGTGTCCATCTGTTGTTCCAGGAGGAAACAAAGCAAGGATGAGAGATGAGACCCATAAAGGGCTAGGAGGCTGATTCTCCTTCCCTGGGGCTCTGGATTGGCTCATGTGATGTGCCCTGTTTGTCCCTGTTTGTCTTCCTCTGGCTTCCCTTCCTTGACCTGTGGGATTGCTGGTTCCCACTTTCAGTCCCAGTGCTGATTGCTGTAGAAGGCAATGTGTGACTCTGCTCTTAGAAGAAGAAGAGCAAAGGCATGGAAGACTGTCAGTAGGGAGAAACAGAGATGCTTAGTGCCCTTCCCTCCAGCTGGCAGGTGCCCTTCCCCTTGGGCTCACTGTTTGGGAAATTGAATTCTTTGTGGTTGAATTTTGGCCCAGAATGCAGTGGCATGCTTGAACTAGAGGGGACTTAATGAATGGGGAAGGCCTCATCTGGTGCCTGGTGCATAGGAGCTTCCAAAAACAGCCAGGTGAATGCAAGGGGGCCAGACCCCTCTTGTGACAGGTGGGCACTGAAGTCTGGAGAGGAGACATGAGCTGCCCAAGAGCCTATAGGAGGTCTGCGATTGAGCTAGGTTTAAAACCACATGATCCTGATCTCCTTGTAGTGGGCTCTCTTCCCTACCAGGCTGCCTTCCCAGATGCCTGAGCATCTGATGGTAGTGACAGATTTCATTACGTAACTTCAGACATCTTCCAACTCTGTTTGTCAGCCATTTACTAACTGACCCCATTGTGGTCAGTTCTGGGTTTTATGGAAGAAGGGCCAGTCTTCTCTGGCTCAGATTCAGCAAAAATGCACTTGCTTTGACCCTCGTTAGTCCTGGGAACAGAAAGCTCTACTTCCTGGCTAGTATTGATGTATATTTTAGCCTAATACAACCTGGAGGAGTGTTACTTTTCAAGGATTGACACTGGCTTTGGAATAAGACAGGCCCGGATTTGAATCTCACTGTACCTCTTGTTATCTGGACATGTCACATTTACTCTATGGCCCTTAGTTTCCTTTTCTATTAAATGGGAATACAAATACCTCCTTCTATTCCTGTGAGGATTTGGTGAGGTAATATATGTGGTTAGCACATAGACTGCACTCAAACTGACTGTTTTATTGTTGGGAGTCATGGCCATGTTTTCTGATGAAAGTCAGTGTGTTACCTGCCTAAATATATAGTTTTAAGGATAAATGGTATTCCAGAGCCAACAGATTTAACCTTCTCATTTTGCCAGTGAGAGGCCTAAAGCCCCAAAGGCCCACAGTGCATGGGAGTGGAATGGAGACAGAAGTCAGGTCTCCGATTTCCCATTTGCTCCTTCTTGGGGTCAGTCTGCTCCTGGGCCTCTGGCAGTGCTTCAGCTTAGCCCACAAGATGGTCTCTCTTGTGCACATGAGTCCCCATGTGGACCAGTTGTGTTCTCTTATGCTGGGCTCACTGAGAAATCCAAACGAGATCACGTTCCTACAGCATGATAGCTCCTGGAGGGGCCTGAGGACCTGTGTGGGAAGAAGACAGGCAGCTATTTGGGTCTAACTTTGATGTGGACAACAAAAGGAATCCAGTTCCTTTTATTGTGACAGTTGAGGAGTGCATGGACAGCCAGATATTGGTGACAAGGTCTCCACCAGCCACACAGAATGCAGATTATGGGCAAAGAACACGTGGGGCAAGACTTCACCAGGCTGTGTGCAGGATCTGAAGGCGCTGGGAAGGACACACCTGGTGGAAGGCAGACTGGAAGAGTGATAAGGCCACGGGTGGAGGGAATAGTGAGGGACATCACAGAGCAGAGACACGAGGCAGGTGCAGAACAAAAGGGGAGAGAGGGACCAAGTCCAGCTGTGCAGCCCCTGAGAAGGGTTGCCAGTGATCAGACAAATCAAAGGAGGCAGGACTTGGCCCCAGGACTTGGCCGACCTCCTGGCTTTACACTCTCCAGCCCTCTTCCTCCCCTGCTCGTTAGGGAGGATGGGGCACCAGACCCTGCATCAGCTGCCTCCTGAGAGGAGTAATTAGTCTTAGAATTACTTCTGCAAGAGGTTGCAGGGCCACTCAGATACCTGTGGTATATGCGTGCACACACGTGTATATATACAAGTGTGTGTGAGTGAGTGTGTGCGGGTGTGTGTGATTGGGGCCATCTGGAGGAGAGGCTTTCACTAGGAGGAGTTAGTGCGTACATTTCCCTGCCTCTCTTGGATCCTACTGAGCTCCTGTGAGCTGTCCCAGCATGGCCTCTTTCTAACCTCATCTATATCATGAAGCTGTCCAACTGGCCCAGGCCACCAGATGGGTTGGTGTGGTCCAGACTATAAAACAGTGCCTATTTCCTCCCTGAAATGTGCCTTCCCACTTAACTATCTCCAGCAAACCGGGCCCCAGTGCAGAGTCAGTACACATGCTGGCATCTGGGGCCCCACTTGAGCCAGTGTACTGGTGTGGGCCTTGGCCTGCCACCTTACCTTCCCAGCTGGACAGGGAGATACTGATAACTTCAGGAAGTCCTAGATTTATGTGGGGGGGGGGGGCTGCATCTGCTCTCAGGAAAGCCCCATTGGATGAAGCCACAGGTACAGAAACTGAGACATGTGGGTACCCTTCAACGCCATACCACATGAGCACTCAACTACCTGGCCTTGCATGGATGCAAGTGAGAACAGACCAGGACTACAAGAGTCCCCCTGGGAAGAATGTGAAGGAAACAAACCTACAAAGACTGCTGTTTCTGAGATATAGTGCAAAATTCTCCTCATCCCCTGTCTAATTTAATTCTCTGTATGTCACAGATGAGGGACTGAGGTACACAGCAGTGTAGCAACTGACCAGTGGTCCCACAGCCAGCAAGTGCATCCTGGGCCAACCTCTTTCTCCACCACTGAGGACAGAGATGCCCACTGAATGTGATAGTAACAAGAGTCCTTCTGTGTCCCCAGGACGAGCCCAGGGCTGCCACAGAGAAAGATTAGAGAGCTGCAAAGCATAGACAGGCAAGATGAAAACTGCAGGAGTGTTATTTTCCTGCCACTCAGGTTTTACTGGAAAGCTTGTGTGGCGTGGGATGGGGGCAGGAAGGGGAAAGAGAGGTCAGAGGGCTTTGGGGAAGAAAGGCAGGTTCAGGGCTTCTCCTTACAGACAAGTTCTTGCTTGCTGGACTTCAGCCTTGCCCTCCTCTCTTCCCTGTGCCCAGTTTCTGGTGTTTCTCCCAGGAGGCTCTGGTCCCAGAGCCATCTCCTGGCAGTAAAGGATCCAGGTCTGAGAGAGCTGATGCTGGAAGGGCCTTCACAGTCAGTGAGTCCAACTGGCTTTGCAAAAGATGACGCAGTTTAGAGAGAGGAAAGAAGCACACAGATCACACCAGGGTCAGCAGCAGGTCTGAGCCAGGCCCAGCTCTCCTGAGTTCACTTATACTGACCTCTATATCTTTGTACATTCCATTCTCTCTGCTGACATAACTTTTTCACTTTATGTCTTATTGCTTTTTCATTCAACTGCTATTTATTGAGAGTTTCCTGTGAGCCCTTGTTCTAGGTAGTAGGGGCACAGCATTGAAGAAAAGAAGTGAATATGCCCACCCTCCTAAAGCTGTCATCCCAGTTCAGGGGGCAGACAATGAGCAAAAATAAATGCATACCCAGAATATAAAGCATGTGAGAAATACTCTGTAGAAAAATAGGGCAAGAAAGAGGTTTATGGAGTGCTAGGAGAGGGGATGTAGTTTATTTTAAATGGAGTAGTCAGGAGAGACCTCACAGCAGGAGCCTAATAAAAATGACTCATTGTGAGGATAAGTGGGGGAGAGGAAACAGCAGGGGCCATGTCCCTGAGGCAGGGCCTTGCCTGGCATGTTCTGGAACCAGCAAGCAGGTGAGTATGGCTGGGCATGTGTGAACAAGGGACAGAGATGTAATAGAGGAGGGCACAGAAGTGGGTGATGGTGGGCAGTGCAGGAAATCATGCAGCATCTTGGGCTTTCATGGTGGAAGAGACGAGAAGCCACATAGAGCAATGGCATCATCTGACTTACTCTGAAAGGGGTCTCCCAGGCAAGGATGGAAACAGTTGGGCAACTGTGCTAATGGAGCAGTGGCTTGGACCTAGGGGGATGGCAGTAGAGGCAGGGAGCAGTAGTCAGATTACAGACGTGTTGTAATGATGGAGTCAGTGAGATTCTCTAACAGATTAGATCTAAGGTACAGATGGGAGCCAACAGGAACTCAAAAGTTCTTGAATGGCTGTAAGGATACAGCCGCCATTCCCAGTGACAGAGAAGACCATGGAAGGAGCTGGTTTTGTGGAAAAGATCAGTAGTGAGCTTTGGGGCATGCTATGTTTGGGGTGCCCATTAGATATCCAAGTAGACAATTAGATATACCGTCTTGAGTTCAGAAGAAGGGTTCATGCAATGGTTGTAAGTTTGGAATCATCAGCCTATCAATAGCATTTGAATCATGGGCCAGGATGAGATCATCATGGGAATGAATACAGATAGAAAAGAGGAGAAGCTCAAGGACAGTCCCCTGAATCACTCCAATGGTAAGTGGTCAGATGAGGAGGAGGTCAGTGAAGACTAAGGAAAACTGGGGAAGAGCAGCCAGTGGGGTAAGAAATGCACCCTGAGAATGGGGTCTGCTGGAAGTCATGCGGAGACGGGGCCAAGGAGGGGCATAGACACGGGAGAAATGCTGTACAGATGAGGGCTGAGAATGCCACGGGGCTAGGTAACGTGGAGTCTGTTGCTGACCTTGACAAGGAAGCCAAAGGTAGCAGTGAGTATGAAAGCCAGAATGTGGTGGCTTCAAGAGCAAAAGAGAAGAGGGAACTTGAGAACAGTGAGAATAGACAGTATTTCCAAAGAATGTTGTAGTGAGAAGCAGATGAATGGGGTACCAGCTGGTGCTGACTCCCTTCCTCTAGCTCCTAAACCTGGCACCTGGCTCTACCCTTCCTCTGCTGGGGAGTCATTACCGACAGACCACAGTCCATGAGGCCTTGGTCATGCTACACCCTGTGTTTGTTTCAGCCCTCCTCCCACTCCCCAGTTCCTATTGGTGGAGGGTTTGCCTTCAGACTGGGACTCTCCCGCTTGTTCCCTGTTCCTGGGGACCTCTTCTGCAGATGTCCCCGTGACCTACTTGTGCATGTTAGCTAGACCTCTACTTCAAATGTCACCCTTCTGAGATGGCCCCTCTCACCCTACCTAAAACAAAGCACTGACTGCACCACACTATCTGCCTCATGACAGCTCTCAGCACTGTTTGAACTTACATTATTTATTTGTGTGCTTGCTTCACTAGAATGCAAGTTCATGAGAGTGGGACTCCCACCCATGTGAGCTTCCTGACTTCCCCAGTGCCTAGACCCACACGTCCATCTCCTTCCTAAATACCTCTTACAGGAATGAATCTCCTCATGTTAAAGAGGAACATGTGCTTTTCCATAAATAAACTTAACATCTAATATCTACTCATCATTCCTGATGACAGAAAACATCACGTGTTCAAATTCCTGATAAAGTCAGGCAAGTCTGGTTTAACCTTAAGCACTGTAGGATCTCCTCTCCCACTCCTGCTTTATGGATGCTATAAGTTTTTAGATGTCTTCCATGAGTCCCAAAAGTCTGCTTAGAAACTTCAAAAAGTTGGGGCGCCTGGGTGGCGCAGTCGGTTAAGCGTCCGACTTCAGCCAGGTCACGATCTCGCGGTCCGGTCCGTGAGTTCGAGCCCCGCGTCAGGCTCTGGGCTGATGGCTCGGAGCCTGGAGCCTGTTTCCGATTCTGTGTCTCCCTCTCTCTCTGCCCCTCCCCCGTTCATGCTCTGTCTCTCTCTGTCCCAAAAATAAATAAAAAACATTGAAAAAAATAAAAATAAAAAAAAAAAAAAAAGAAACTTCAAAAAGTTTATTTTGAGGATCCAGCCCCAGACCCTCACCTGGATTGCATGCTGCTGACCAGAGGGATGTGCTTTGTGGGAGAGAAAGGATGGGGTCTCAATATTCCAAAATTTTGCAGCCCCCATGCTGTCTCTCCTTTTTTGTGGCAGTGATCATGTGACTTTGTAAACACCCTTTCATTTAATAGCCCCAAGTTTCCAAGAGCAAAAACAAGACTCCATGTGTCCTCTGGCATCTGCTGGTGGTATTTCTGTGCTTAGAGTTTCACTGCTTCACTCCCTGCCTCCAGCTGGGGCAACAGCAGGAACTTTAGCCACTTTCCATCCCTGCCTCTAAGCAGCTCCAAGCAGCAAAGGAAGCTGAGTGGGTGATGCCAAAGATAAGTGTGAAATCTTCATTCAGGGATGAGAAGAGTGTGCTGAGTCCTGGCACCTCTGAAGGGCTCGATGGCTAATAAAGTCAGGTGAGCCCCAGCCCTCCTGAGGGGTCTGTGTTGGACCCACCTCCAGGAAGTAGGCAAAAGGGAGAGGGGCTGGAGCCAGGATTTTACCTGGAGATTTTACCTGGAGAGAGAAACATTCCAGCTGGCTGAGGCTCAGGGAGCCCAATCTTCTGTAGCTTCCTAGGCCTTGCATAGTATGAACATTTTTGGTGTGTACAGCATGACATCAGAGTTTAAAAATACAGTTTGCAATTTTTGCCCATGACTCCTAAATGCAACTCATCCAGTTCATTCAGTGCTCAACCAAGCACACAGCAATCAATTTAGTCCTGGGCGGAGGAGAGGGAGCTAGCTGTATTGGACTACTAAAGACTCATTTGCATCTCTCCAAAATGCCACCATGCTAATATGAGTTTTCTGTCATTGAAATAATTCCTCTTTCCCCTCAGTTTTATGGAAGTATAATTGAAATATGCCATGTAAGTTTAAGGTGTCCAGCATGATGTTTTCATGCACACATATATTGCAGGATGATTATTCACAATAAGCTTAGCTATCACTTCACACGATCTACTCACTTTCAAGTATATAACAGCGTATTGTTAAGTCTAGTCACCATGCTATAAATTCCCAGAATTTACTCATTTTATAACTGGAATTTGTACTCTCTGTGAACAACATCTCCTTTTCCCCACCGCCACTCCCTGGCAGCCACCATTCCTCTGTCTGCCTCCATGTTTGGCTTTCTTACATTCCACATGTAAGAGAGAACGCACGGTAGTTCTCTTTGTCTAATTTATTTCACTTTACATAATGTCCTCAAAGTATCCCACACCTTCTTCCATTCATCCATTGATAGATTGTTTCCATGTTTTGGCTATTGTAAATAATGCTGCAATGAACATGGGGGTGCAGGTATCTCCTCAACATAGTGATTGCGTTTGAAATTGTTCCTTTTTATTCACAATACTTCTTTGACTTCACTTCCCTCACCACCCCACATCCAACCTTTTAGAGTGGATTGGACCATTGTCTTAACATTAGGGTTCCTGTTTTCTGATTCAGGAGCAGGTTGGCAGCATCAAGGTCCTGGACCTTGGGGATTTCCATCACACTCCAAATGTTTATGCCCATGACCCCAGCCTTTAATGAAAGGCCCAAGAAACTTCCTTATCACATTTTAAAAAGGTTTTCCAGTCTCTTTTTTAGTCTCCTGAGCCTAGAAGTCTCCTGAGTCTGGGCCATGGCACACAGCCTATGACCAGAATCATACCCCCTGCAGCCTCAGCAGAGAGCTTCTGCCTTTGCTTTTTATGCCATGAGGCTGTGCTCAGGAAGGAACCCAAAGAAATATGTGGAGAAAAGATGTATTCCCAGGAAATATTAGGTTTTTGGAGTTAAAAAAATGCTTTATACTAACACAGCATTTATACCTGTTGTATCTGTTCACCTGTGTTGCTTTTAAACTGCAAGCATCACAGTACAGATTTGACTTATTTATTTACTTTATCTATTTATATATTTCAGAAGGGTATCACATAGAACCTGGCACTTATTTGGTGCTCAAACAAATCATTGGGAAATCACAGTGAACTGCCATTTCTATGAGCATAAGGTAAAAAAGAACAGATTTATGCCTCTACCTTAAAAAGTTAAAAAAGAAAAAAGACACTACATGAGACAAAGGTTGTTAGGCTACTAGACACATCAGGCAATGAAGGAAAATAAATACTTTTTCAAAACCCAAATCTAAAACAATTTAACACCAGCAGACTCTGAACCATAAGAAATGTTAAAGCAGTCCCTCAGGATCAAGGAAAGTGACATAAAATGGAATTATGGCTCCATACAGAGGAAGAAAAAGCCGTGTAACTGGTAACCACTTGGAGGAAAGCAAAAGACTTTTGCTTATTGTTTATTTTTTTAATGTTTATTTTTGAGAGAGAGAGACAGAGCATGAGTGGGGAGGAGCAGAGAAATAGAGAGACACAGAAACCGAAGCAGGCTCCAGACTCTGAGCTGTCAGCAGAAAACCTGACATGGGGCTCGAACTTACGAACCATGAGATCATGACCTGACCCAAAGTTGGATGCTATCAACTGAGCCACCCAGGTGCCCTTTTTGCTTACTGTTTAAACCTAAAGAATATATGATTATTTAATGCAAAATTGAGAGCAATGTATGATGACAATATAATTTGTTATATGTATAATATGTATACATGTAGAAGAGAAAAGTATCACACCAACAGCACTGGGGCCAGAAGGGGAGAAAGGGAAGCACACTCTTCATAAGTTTTTATGCTACAAGGGAAGGGGTAGAATGTGGAGGTGGGCTGTGCTGAGTTAGAGATCCATACAGTAAATCCAGTGTAACCACCAAAATTACACAGTGAAGAGTTACAGAAAAGTCAACAACAGAGATGAGATGAGATCATATAAAACTCAGTGCAAAAGAAAACAGAAAATAGGCAAGACAGAAAACAAATCTCAGGATGCTAGATTAAACTCAACCATAGCAATAATCACACTACAGGCAGTGATCTAAATACTCTGACTAAAAGGCAGAGATTGTCAATTTGAATTTTAAAAGACCCAATTATACATATTTTTTAATTTTTGAAAAAATTTACATCCATGTTAGTTAGCATATAGTGCAATAATTTCAGGAGTAGAATCCAGTGATACATCTCCCACATATGACACCCAGTGCTCATCCCAGCAAGTGTCCTCCTAAATGCTCCTTGTCCATTTAGTCCATCTCCCCTCCCACAACCCCTCCAGCAATCCTCAGTTTGTTCTCTGTATTTAAGAGTCTCTTATGTTTTGTCCCTCTCCCTGTTTTTATATTGTTTTTGGTTCCCTCCCCTATGTTCATCTGTTTTATATCTTAAATTCCATATATGAATGAAGTCATAACATCCTATGATATTTGTCTTTCTCTGACTGACCAATTTCACTTAGCACAATACACTCTAGTTCCATCCATGTTGTTGCAAATGGCAAGATTTCATTCTTTTTAAAAATTTTTTAATGTTTATTTTTGAGAGAGAGACAGACAGACAGAGTGTGAGCAGGGGAGGGGCAGGGAGAGGGAGACACAGAATCCAAAGCAGGCTTCAGGCTCTGAGGTGTCAGCACAGAGCCTGACCTGGGGCTCGAACTCACGAACCATGAGATCATGACCTGAGCCAAATGCTTAACCGACTGAGCCACCCAGGTGCCCCATAATTTTATTATTCTTGGTTGCCAAGTAATATTCCAGTGTGTGTGTGTGTGTGTGTGTGTGTGTGTGTGTGTATCACTTCAAGTATATATTATCTGGGAGGAATCCATTTCAAATATAAGGACACAAATAAGTTAAAAGTACAATAAATGCTTGCCTTCTACCAATCAAAAGAAAGCTGAAGTGGGTAGCTGACTTCAAAGTAGATTTTAGAGCAAAGAATATTACCAGGGATACAAGGTCATCTTTTAAAGATTAAGAGGCAATTTATGAAGAGGATATAATAAATCTAAGAATTTGTTAATCTAATCAGAGATTTTCAAAATATATAAAGCAAAACTATTAGAATTACAAGAAACAACAGAGGAATTCACAGTTATGGCCAGAGGTCTCAACACGACTCACTTAATATTTGACAAAACAAGGTGGTGTGAAATCAGTACAAATATAGAGGACTTGAATCATGCAGTGTAACAAATCAACCTAACTGCTACTATCAAATATGCCATGCAATGAAAGTAGAATGTATTTTCTTTTCAAGAGGACATGGAGTATTTACCAAGATGGAGCATATTCTCATCCATAAAATAAGACTTAATAAATTTAAGAAGATTCAAATCATACAAAGGATGTTATTTGATAACAGAGGAACAAAATTAGAAATAACAAAGATCTTTTGAAAATCTCCCAAAATTTGGAAAATAATAATTTGACATAATTATAACTCATAGATCAAAGGAGAAATCAAAAAGGAAATTAGGAAGTCTTTTGAACCAGAAAATAAAAACAACATATCAATAACTTTTAAATGTAGCTAAAACAGCACTTAGAGGAAAATTTATAACATTAAGGGCACATATTAGAAAAAGAAAAATTTCAAATTAATGGCCTTGGCTATCATCTTAAGTAACTAGAACAAAGAAACATAAATTAAACTCAAAGTGGAAGAAAGGAAATAATAAGGATAAGATCAGACATCAGTAAGACAAAACTGAAAGCAACATACAAAACCAATGAAACAAAAAGCTGGTTCTTTAAGAAGACTGATAAAAATCAATGAAGTTGCCAGCCAGATGGAGTGGGAAACAAAGAGAGAAGACATGAAGGACCAGTACCTGAAATGAAAGAGGTCACCTTATTACAAATTCTATAGGTATGAAAAAATAATAAGAGCATACTATAAACAACTTTATGCTGATAAATAAAAACAGATAAAATATATTTCCTAAAAGACAAAAACTAACAACATTCATTCAAAAGGGAATAATCTGAAACACTCCAAATCATTTAAAGACATTGTATTTTTAATTAAAAACCTTCCCACAAGGAAACCTTCAGGCACAGATGGTGAATTCTAACAAACATCTAAGGAATGAATTATATCAATTCTCTCACAAATTGCTGTAGAAATTAAACAAAAAAAAACCCAAAACTGTAGATCAGTATCCCTCATTAACACAGAAGCAAAACTTCTTAAAATTTAGCAAATCAAATAAAAGGACATGTAAAAAAGGATTAAGCAAACCCAGTCAAATAGGGTTTATCTTAGAAATGCAAGGTCTTTTTAACATTCAAAAATCAATCAATATAATTCACCGTATTAACGGACTATAATCATCTCAATAATGCAGACTTTTTTTTTTTCAAAATCCAACATTCATTTTTGTTAAAAACTCTTAGCAGAGTAGGAAGAGAATGAGCATCCTCAAGTGACAGGGAAAAAAGATAAAATGTATACAAAACCTTATGAATCTACATGAAGTTATTAACACTAATAAGCAGTATACAAGATTGGTAAACAAAAATAATTGTGTTTTTACATACTAACAGTGAAAATCAGAAACTGAAGATAAAACATTCTGTTTGCAATATGATCACTTTGATAATACATATGAAATATGTAGGGAAAATATGACGAAATATGTGCAAAACTTGTTCACTGAAAATTACAAAATTTTAAATAATTAAAGGTAAGCTAATAAATGAAGAGATAATTTCATATTTATGAATTGAAACACTCAATATTGTTAAGATGTCCATTCTTCTTCAAATTAATCTATAGATTTAATTAAATCCTGGTCAAAATTTCAACAGGATTTTCTTTCTTTTTTTGTGTGTGGAACTTGACAAGTTTATTCTAAAATTCATATGGAAGTGCAAAGGACCTAGAATAGCTAAAACAATTTTCAAAAATAACAAAATTAGAGAACCTACATTATCTGACTTCAAGACTTCTATAAAGTACAGTAAATAAGACAATAGTGGTAGAATAGAAAAATTGACCAAAGGAACAAAATAAGAATTCAGAGATAAATACAAACAGATATAGCTATTTGATTTTTGACAGAGATGCACAGGCAATTGAGAAAGGGTAGTCTGGAACAACTGGAGATCCATATGCTGTCTTCCACACTCCCTCCATCCACCCCCACAGAGAACTCCTTTGTTCATACCTTTCATCATATGCAAAAGTTAGCTTATAGAAGGAAGCATAGGAAAAAAATCTTTGTGACCTAGCATTAGGCAAAGATTTCTTAGATATGACACCAAGAATAAGATTCATAAGAGAAAAAAATTGTTTAATTCAATTTTATCAAAACTAAGAACTCCTCTTTGAAACTGTTTGAAAATGAAATGATATAGCCCCAGGGGTGCCTTCAGCTCAGGTCATGATCTTGCAGTTAGTGAGTTCGAGCCCTGCATCAGACTCTGTGCTGACAGCTCAGAGCCTGGAGCCTGCTTTGGATTCTGTGTCTTCCTCTCTCTCTCTTCCCTTCCCCTGCTCTCTCTCTCTCTCTCAAAAATGAATAAACTTAAAAAAAGAAAAGATAAGGCCACAGACTGAGGAAAATATGTGCAAATAATGTATCTGATAAAGAACTTGTGTCAAGAATATATACATTTCAAAAACCCCTCAGAATTCAGCAATAACAAACCAAACAGCTCAGTAGAGTAACAGAGAAAATATTTGAATGGAAAATTCACTAAGGAAGATACATGGAGGCGAATGGGCAAACAGAAATTGCTTAATATCATTAGTCATTAAGGAAATGCAAACTAAGTCACAATGAAATAACACTGTATATTTATTAGAATATCTAAAACTAGAAAAACTGAGCATACGAAATGTTGGCAGGAATGTGCAGCAGCTGGCATTCTCAAGTACTTCTTGTGGGAATGTGAACTGGGACAAACATTTTGGAAAACAGTTGGGTGGTTTCTTAAAAAATAAAGCATACACCTACTAATGACATAGTCATTTTACTCCTAGGACTTTACCCAAAAGAAATGAAAGCATATATCCATCCAAAGACTTGTCGTGAATGTTCATAGCAGCTTTATTTGTAATAACCAAACCTGGAAACAACCCAAATGCCCATCAAGAGATTAATGGATTAAAAAAGTGAGGTGTATCCATACAATGAGGGCATTCACGACTCAGCAATAAAAAAGAATGAATAATTGATACATGCAACAACTTGTTTGAATCTCAAAGTAGTTTTGCTGAGTGAGAGAATCCAAGTATAAAAGAGTACATACTAGATGATTCCATTTATAGAAAATTCTTGAAAGAGCAAACAGATTTATAGGGACCAAAGTAGATCAGTTGCTTTCTGGGGATTGTAGGGTGGGACAGTCATGAGGGAGGAAACACAAAGCAGCATTAGAAACATTTTAGAGGTGATGGATATATCAATTATATGTCAAAAAGGCGGTAAACATTAAAGGTTACAAGTATAGTGAATTGAGGCTGATTTCTCTATTTCTACCTGCCCACCTAGATTAATGGAGGTGTGTTTTAGGGATACATTATTGAAACATGGTAGGTTCTTCGCAGGGAAATCAGGACCTGGTGGCAGAGAGAAGTTTGAGAACCATGTATTGTATATCCATGTGTCTGACTTAAGTACTTTAAGGGAATTATCCCATTTAATTCTCATAAAAACCCTATGAGGTATTATCATTACTTCCATTTTACAGATGAGGAAATAGAGGCTGAGAGATTGAACAATGAACTCTAGAACCAGAGAGCCAGCACTGATGCCCCAAGACTGCACTGTCTGTGCCACCACAGAGCTTGCCTGGGGACCCTACCTCCACCTAAAAAAAATCTCTGCAGTGGGGGAGGGGAATCACTCCCAAGGATGTCCTCTGGCTTGTACTGGCCTCAAATGTGGTAGCCATGGACCCAGGGGCACTGATATTCTTGCATTAAGGGTGACCAACCGCCCCCCTGCTTTGCCTGGGACCAGAGGGGTCCCTGGAATGCAAGTCTTTCATTTTAAAACAGGGACGAGGGGCGCCTGGGTGGCTCCATTGGTTAAGTGTCTGACTTGTGGTTTTGGCTCAGGTCATGGTCTCGTGGTTTATGGGATCCAGCCCCACATCAGGCTCTGTGCTGAGAGTGTAGAGCCTGCTTGGGATTCTCTCTCCCTCTCTCTTCCCCTCCCCTGTTTGTGCCTTCTGTTTCTGTCTCAAAACAAACAAACAACCAATAGGATGAATGAGTCACCCTAACTCTGCCAGGCAGAGGCTTTGTGCTTCCAGGCTCTGGTTCGCATGACATTTCCAGAACATTTTCATGGACTACAACTAGATGGCTAACATGGTTTCACAGATTAAGGAGAAAAAGAGTGACGTTCTTTTTAATGCTCTTTTATTTTTGTGCTAGCTAATGTCAGGATCACTAGGAAAGACGATTCTAGCTTCTTCAGACTTCCGTTTCCATTTGGGGGCCTCCCCAGGGTAGGGAGCTGTGAAGGCAAATAGGGACTTCTGCTTGGGAGTAAATGGTGGTCAGTGAGAAACAGCTTTTCTAAATGTAGGCTTCGTCTGACCCCACCAGGTGATGGACATGACTCCTCTACTTGTTTGGCTTCTTTTGCCCCAACACACCTGGCTTGGGCACCTGTTTTGGACTTTGGGGCTGCTCTTGGGTTTGGGAGCTCTTGTTCTGAGTTTGGGGTGATGTGGGCTCAGAGTTCTTAATAAGGCAAGTGCACTCAGGCTTGGGTTCTAGACAGCAGCACTTGGGCTGAACGCAGCATGGAGACTTTTTCGGGCAGCATGGGGACTTTTGTGGGCAGCATGGGGGCTTCTGTGGGCACCCTGGAGATTTGGGTGGGCAGCACGGGGATTTTGACTGGCCGCACAAATTGCATTTTGGCTGGTCACACATCTTCTGGAGTTTTGAAGGTCCTAGGAAAAAGAGAAGAACATTCTCAGAAGGACAGCTGGCTGACTGCTTTCACTCCCTCTTCTCTGACCCCCAAGTGCATCCATCCCCAGAGTGAAAACTGAGACCAGGCTGGGAAGGCAGGGTTGGATGCTTCAAAGGACACAAGTCAACCCCTCAGTTCTGTGCCTTTCCATGTGTCAATGCGCTGGTTGCTCACCAGGTGGTCATTATCCATATGGAAATGCAAAGACCAGAACATGTAAGAAAGTTGCCTAAGGTGTCTCAGTTAATGAAGAATAGTGTGACACTTAGTAGCCTGAGTTCAAGTCTAAAGTCAGGCACTTCCCAGACATTGTCTCATGAATGACCACAGCCAGCCTAAGAGGTCAGCATTTTTGCCCATTTTCCATATTAGGACAACTGGGTCTTGGAGGTCTACGTCAGCTGCTGTAAGTGGATCCAAGCTGGACTCTGACCCAGCTCAGAGACCATGCTTGTTCTGGTGTCAAATGTGGCACCCAGAGACCCAGGGGCACCAGGAGTCTTGCACCTTGTGTGACCTCCCATCACACCCTTCTGGAATGCACCACCTTCTCCCATGTCTCAGCAGGTAGGAAGCCAGCTGCCAGGGTGGGGGGCTTCAGTGACAGGAAATGGAGAGGAGGGGTTCTGGTACTGGGCATCTGAGATCTCAGCTGAGTCCAAGCCAGCCTCCATAACACCTGGGCCCTGGGGAAGTCACAGAGCACTTCTTCACCTCTGGGCGCTATCTCTTGGCATAGGTGTCAGTGATAATGAAGCCAAATGAGACTTTATAGATATCCTCAGACTCAACCATTCAGGACTCGTGTAATTTCCTAGTTCTTTTAGGAGTGGGAAATTTCAAGACAATCCTGTCTTTGTGCCTCACCCACCCAACCCAGGAAATCCAAGTGCCCCTGAACAGCTCCCAGGGTCTCAGTCCTAATATGTGGCTCTATAGCTGCCCCTTCTCCTCCCACCCCCACACCCTGGTTTTTGCCCCACCTCCCCAATAGCAGGTGGATAAAAGCTGCTGTCAAGGCCCCAGAGCAGGACAGAGGGTCTAGAAGTGGCCAGGAGTCAGAAGGCAGAGGGACCTGGGGAGTCACCTAGACTTGAGGCAGACAAGGAAGAAGGGGGAATGAGCATGCGCCTCCAGTCAGGTACATCCCACAGGCTATACGCCCACACTGGGAGGTGCCAAGTCTGTGAGAGCCTGGCCTCCTGGGTGGAGGACGATAGGCGTGACAGCTGCTGAGGTAAAGCTGCCACTGCCGTCTGGCCTCCAGCACTCACGGATAAGCCTCTGGCCTACACGGGTTTTTTAAACTGAACCAATTCCTGCTATGGGCTTTCCACGAGGCACACACACTCATGCATCTGGTGTGTGTGTGCAGAAGCACAGGCACAAGGACAGCAGGACTTGAGGTTTCTGACAACGGCCGTGTGGCTGGACCAAGCAGAAATTTCTGTGGACTTGTTCATTAGGCTCTAACACTGGAGCATGTGTGAGCAGCTCACAGCGAGCTTGTTTCTGCTCTGGCCTCATTGCCTCCTGCCCATGGGCCTTCTCCATCTCATTCCTGCCCTTCCCTGCCCTGCTCCAAATACTCCACTTGATACTTTGAAAGCCATATCTTTCATCTTTTTGTTCTGTTCTTTTCTATGTTCTGAGGATGGGGGAACTCCATCCCCCTAAAAATTCCCCTCACACCAAAGACTTCCTGAGGGTTACCAGAGTGGGGCAGAAAGCTGTATCATCCCCTCCTTGCCAAGACTGCTTCTGTTCACTGAAAATGCGCAGGACTCTCAAATCAGGTGGTCCTTCTGACACCTGAAGATGACCTACTTCACTGCAGACACAGGGCCTTGGTGGCCTCAGATGATAGGTGTCAGGCTGGCAGTCTCAACCCTTTTCATCTGCAAATCCACCCCAGTCTGCTCATGTGTACAAGCGGCCTCCCACTGAGCCAGTCATGGCAGACACGTCCACCCACTGAAAACAGTAACTTTCAAAGTGACGATCTGTGTGCTGCCCCAGTCTAAGCTCTCCGCAACTCAACTTTTGGAACCAACAGAGCTTCATCTTGGAGTTCCTCTGTGGGAAAGAACCCTTGGGGTGTGCCTGAGGCACCTGTCACTGTGTTCCTTGCTGCTGAGGGACAGACTGTGGCCACTACCCTTTGGAATCCACTATGTTATGAATCTCCTGAACTAGAGCAGCAGACGTGAAAGAAATTTGAGGAGGATCACCTTGCAAGGGCCCCCACCACTGGGTCTACACCCTCCACACTCCCAAGTCCTTGGTCATTTGGCTATAGTCTGAACTGGGTCAGCGGCAGGCTCTCACCCATGAGGGGAAAGTGACTGTGGGAGGAGGGTGCTGGCCTCAATTTGTTTGTGACTCTCTGCCTCCCTATCTCTCAGGAATTCATTCTGTCATTCAGGAAGAGTTTTCTACTTAGTTTTAAGACGACAGCTGGACCAGGAGTCCTAAGGGATGGGAGTGGGGACAAGTGACACAGTCCCTCCTTCCAGCTCAAGAGATGCCAAAAGAAGCTGAAGTGGCAGAGACCTGTGGATGCCCTGACTTGCCTGGAAGGGAAAAGGAAGGAAGAAGCAGAGCAAGGGAGGCACACAGAAAATGAACACAAAACAGTCATCAGCATAAAAGTGGGGAAAAGGAGGGGAGTAAAAGGCCACAGGAGTTTTGCTCTCTGTCTCCTCAGAGACAGAGCTTTGGGAGCTGTTTGGAGTAAAGTCTGTGTGTGTGCTTGGGCACCAGCAGCCACAGCAGGGTGTGCGTGTGCAGGGAGCCTGCTATCTATCCTCTCTATCTACACCTGTCCCCTAGGGGCCAAACCCGAGTTCAGGATCTGAGAGGTCGAAAAGGAGGAGGGAGCCCCTTTCTCATTTTCTGTTGCTTTTGTGAATGTTTTTGCCTCCTTTATGACTTCTTCTCTCTGCCCCTCTCTATCTCTCTCTCTCTTTCTCCTCTTCTGTGTCTATGGTTTACCTTTGTCCTCTGAAGGGCAGTGCTCCCCAATTGACAGTTTGGAGCTTCCTTTCTGGAAGGCCAGCCTGTTTGTCAGGCTCTATGCTTTCAAGTCCCAGCTGGGCTATTTCTACAAAATCAATTCTTATCTTGGTCGCCAGAGGGCACCCAGAGCTCTTGGCCAGGGGTTCCCCTAGCTTCCCCCACAGACATCCCTGCTGAGCCCATCCCCTAAGGACAGTCCCTGGGAACAGGTCCTGAATGGGGGAAGGTTGCCATGTCACAGATGAAGAGGAAGTGAGAAATCAGTCTTCTGCACTGCGGCATTGGGAGGGCAAGGAGTAGTCTCAGGTCCCTACCTCCTGAGCTACCTGAGCTACTGCCTTGCTGCCTGGACAATGGCAAGGCTGGCTTCTATTTGATCTCCGCCCACCAGCCCCACCCCATCCCCTCACTACATGTGAATCTTAACTTCAACATCGTCCCCTTGAGGAAAACTTCCCTAGCCCAAAGGGGTGATGCCGCCATGTAACTTCCTGGGGGGGTCCCTTCACTTCTTGTTACATTCTCACACACTTGTGGTTTCCCTCATTATCTGACTTTTCTAGTCTGTTTGCTTCCTGAGCACAGATATCTGTGCTTCCTGCTTGCCACTATTCTCAGTGTTTAGCACAATGAATGACATGATGTGGGCTTTAACAAGTGAGAAATGACATGAAGAGAGGACCCAAAGAAACAAACTTTCTCTGGGTTACCTGTTTTGGCTACTTCTCTTCAGTTTCTTCTCAATTTATGATGGTCATTTTTGACCCCTCAGAAAAACGGTCTTCTCTGGACTGGTTCCAGCAGATATGACCTCCCCTCAGCAGCCTAGTGAGTCCATGACTGTGAGATGCCAAATGGTTTCTCTTCCCTCCTAGATTCTGAGGTTCTAAGCCTCTGTGACACAGTCATTCTTCCCCCAAGATTCCGTGACTGTGACTGATCCACCAGCATGCCCTGCTGGTAGGACCGCTCAAATCCTTTTGTGTTTTTCTCTCCTGAAGGACAAAGGGAGGTCTGTAGTTAATCTAAAATCATTCAATCACCTAAAAAGGAAACCTAAATGTCACATTTGTATAAACTCGCCACTATCTGCCAGGCTCTGTCCTAAACATGAAGTGTGTAAGTTCCATAAGATATAGTTCACATGCCCAATGCTCTTCCAATTCAGTATAGAGACAAAAAAAAGTGTCAGTCCTATACCATAAGAATGATGTGAAGGTAAGCCCTGGGTGTCACAGGAACACATGGGGCCAGGCTTGGGATAGGGAATGCTTTCTGGAAAGAGTATGTTTTGAAGTGGGGCATGGAGGTACATGTGAAAGGGTGTTTAGACTCAGGTGCACCAGCACTGATGAGCTGTGGGAGGAGCCTAGTGTGGCTGGACAGCCTGGGGAGAAAGGAGAAGAGGTCCAGTAAGCCACAAAAACGGGTACAGGCTGTATTGATGACAGTCTGTACACCATGAGAGCTTAGGCTTTATCCTGGGGGTCTGGGGAGACTTTGAGGGTCTTTTTTTAAATGTTTATTTATTTTTGAGAGACAGAGAGAATGAACAGAAGAGGGGCAGAGAGAGAGGGAGACAGAGGATCCTAGGCTAGCTCAGCAGGCTCAGCAGGTTCAGTGGTCTCAGCGATGACAGCACAGAGCCCAATGCGGGGCTGGAACTCATAAACTGTGAGGTCATGACCTGAGTTGAAGTTGGACACTTCGCCTACTGAGCAGCCCTGGGGCTCCCAGTCTTCAAGGGGTTTTAAACAGGAGAATCAAGGGCAACACAGAATCAAGGAGTCCTTGGGGGGCAAGGACTCCCATTTTATTCATTTTGATATTCCTCTCATCTAGCTCAGCACAAACACACACATGCACATCCAAGGGCCCTTTGTGCTGGCTCAGACTCTCTTCCCTGTGGTGTCTTCTTGACTAACACCCTCACCTCCTCTAAGTCCTCGCTTGTATGTCACTTTCCAAATGATGTGTTATACCCTGATCTTTCCATTTAAAATTACAGTTAGCCACCGTTTCCCTCACTCCATTCACCTTTATATGGTTCTCTTTTCTTTCCCACAGGAGCACTTTTCAAGTACATGCAATATACTATGCATATGATGCACTATACATACATTATACTATACACACATACAATGTTTCCTGGCCATTTTTATGTTTATTGTACACATGTGTGTATAGTATTTTAAAGTTGTTTTATTGAACTATAGCATTCATACATTGAGAGTCTGCACGAACACCACCCAGTCAAGAAACAGAGCATTACTTCCTGTACAGACTCTGGGTCACACAATTCCAGGGACTGAATTAGCAAGGGTAGAGCCGGCGAAGGCTGAAATATCACTGACAGGTGGAGCAGAGAGGCTCTGTGGTAGCGCTTTCTCTGAGATTGCTGTGGACAGCGGCCACAAAGGGGAGTGCATTGTTTGCTTTTGCTGGGTTCACAGGCTCCCACCAGAGATGGCCAGTTGTCCCAATATCTGCCTCTTCTTTGTCCACCACGCTGAATACTGTTCATCTCAGATACTTCTTGGGCCTTGACAGGCTAAGCTGAGCCACATGTGTCATAGTCCTGTCTCACAGGCCTTAGATTGGGGAATGTGTGTTTTCCAGGGAGCAGACCTTTCAGGGTAAGGACTCAATCATCTCCCTCACAAGTGTTTGTGCTTCTGCTGAGGGGTCTTTGGATTTATTATGGGCAATGGCCATATTTGATATCTTGTATAAGACTGAATTGAAACACAGCTAGTGAACTTTTTCTTTGTATAGAACTATAAGCAAAAAGGAATGTGCTTGCTATGCAAAAAAGCTTTTAGGCAAATCCCCTGGCTTCTCTTTCCACCCATCCCGATTGCTGTCTCTAAGCCATGTATACATTCTGGAACCACCCTGGGTCCATTTAGTAAATTCCTTGCCTTGGGGGTCAGTGGCACCAAGATCAGAACATGTTCAGGGCCATTTCTGTTCCACAGTATCCTGAACAGTCTGTGTACAACATGCATCAGCTTGCTGTGGTGTGTAGCAGGCCAGGATGGCATGATAAAGGGATGCCTCCTAAGTCTCACTGTATGAGTGGAAGCAAAACTAAAGCTGTAGCCTTGAACTCAAGCCCTTCTCTGTCCCCTGCTGAGATCTGGAAAGACCTCCTGTTATGATTCTGCTTTCAGGGAGTAGAAGTTTCACATCCTTTTCACAACCTCACTCTGACACTTTAGGTCCAAACTGCAATTAGAAATCAGAAGAACTACTCCTGAATGTAACCGTAGTTGCCCCTCTCCCCTTCCCCCCATAATGCCTCACCATTAGCAAGAATTCAGGAGGCCTTCAGGGTCATGACACAGTGTGAGAATGCCCAAGTAATTTGTGTCCATACACAGCTGTGCAAAGTCCAGTTTAAGGCTCAGCTTTCCTGGCCCTGATGGAAAACACAGCCATCCTTATAGTCCTGAAATGTGAACGGCATTTCCTCCTGAGTTGATTTACTGTCATATGAATTACAGTTACTGTCCCCAGTGAATAATCCTTCCAGGACAGAGATGTAATCCATTTGTCAGAGAAACAAAAGTCACTGTGGCACAGTGAATGCACGTGTGTGAGTGTGTATGCATATGAGTGTGTGAGTGTGCGTATGAGCGTGTGGGTGTAGGTGTGGGTGTCTGTGAGAGCACTGTGAGTGCACGTGTGTGAGTGAGTGTGTGTGTATGAGTGTGTGAGTGTGAGTATGAGTGTGTGGATGTAGGTGTGAGTGTCTGTGAGAGACATAGAAAGCGTGCATGCCAGTATGCCTGTTGTCCATTTATTACCTTTCAGCTCCAAGTGCACCCTTTAGTAGAAGATCTGTGATAAAGAACGCAGTCCTCTTGAGCATGCCTCCTCTGAAGTGAGCAGATGGTAAATCTTTCTCGTAGAGGGCACTGGAGAGACACTGCAAGGGGGAGAAGCTTCCTGCAGATTCCCTTTCAGAGGACACACAGGCAGATACAGGTGTGTGTGAAGACATCTGACGGCACCTGCCCAGCCATGGACCCAGAATAGGATCCTCTGCCACCTTGAAGCTTCTGCATGAGGGTGACCTTTCCACAGGCCTCTTAACCCTGAAACCAAAATTCCCACAGGGTTGGACCATGCACAGGCTCCTATGTGAGGGTGGGGTGGGGGTTGTCCATAAAGCTGGTGCTCCCCTACTGGGCATCCCTGCTGCTGGTTGCTCTGAAGGCCTTCTACCCCAATGTGGCCCATGCTCCCATCTCACACACAGGCCACTGTGGGTTCCTGATGTCCCCTCCCCGTCTCACGCTGCACCTGAGAAGGTGGGCTCTGTTCCAGCAACTTCGGACCAGCTCCTGTTTGGCTAGACCAGACAACTCCTGTGCTAGTTGAAGGCTGAACCACTCCTTTCCAATCGTATGGACCCCTTCCAGGTTTGTCCCTCTGTGGTACTCTCCATTAGCCTTTTCCTTGTAGTTACTTTTTCTTTTATTATTATTAATAATTCTTATATTGAATCTCCTTTGTCTAACTTAATAGTTGGTTTCTTTCCCATGATTGCATCCCCTGCTGCAGTCAACTAACCTGGACTTAAACCTCACCTCTATAATTTACCAGCTCTGTGACCTGGAACAAATTGCTTAACCTCAAGTTTCCATACAGTGAAATGAAGAGAGACAGTACTCTTTCATAAAGTTGTTGTGAGGGCTGCATAACATAGTACATGTTTAGCTTCTAGCAGAATGTCAACACAGGGTTAGCAAGTATTGCGAGACATGGCCAGTCAAGGAGACAGAAACACCGAAAGACAGAGAAGAAAAATACCAGAAAAGGAAAATAAGCCAGAAAAATGCCAGACAGAACAAAAGAGAAATGTGAACATACATACATCAAACAAAACACAAGAGATCAATGTCCTCTAATTTTTTTAAAAATAACATTTTATACAGTAGTTTACAATTTAGAAACAATTTCCAAATACATTATCTCATTTAATCTTTAAACTAAACCAACCTAGTATGTGCTGTCATTAGTGATGGTGTTGTTTCCATTTTCAGATGTCTAAGACAAGGCTCAGAGCCACACCACTGGCTTGTACCGGGATTTCCTCCAGATACTGTGGTCTTTCCCTCACTGCCCTCTTGTGGTCTAGTAGGTACCAACACCTCATTCTTCAGGGACCACACTACCTGTTGGCTCCAGGGGCAGGCAGGGGGTTTAGCTCTGAAAATTGATGCTCTGTTTCCATTTAAACCAAATGTCGTCTCAAAAAAAAAAAAAACAAAAACAAAACAAAACTACACAACACTGAAGGGTGTCCAATGTGACTCAAAGGAAATATTTCTAATTATTATCATCTTGTAAATTTTTATTTTTTGTTTTGTTTTATATTGTACTTAAAATTAATACAGTAATATGTGTATAGAATTCATTAATAAATTAACACACATGTGTTGTTTACTGATGGAGTTTTGATGAATGTTGCTCTGGACTACGTTTCTCCAAATTATTAGAACATGGCATATGTAATATTTTTAATTTAATAATGGAAGAATTCATTTAATTTTGTTCAGGAAATACACATAACACCTTTTTGCATTAAAGTAGAGAAAAAAAAACAAAGATCCCACAAATTTATTTTCTCAGTAACACTTCAAAGGTGATATATTTGTATAGTAATTTACCCAATATTTAATAATATTGAATAGTATCTCAAGTATACACTAATACTGTAAAATAAGATAAATAATATTAATGACTATTCCCATTCTTTAGACAATATACATCAACGCAGAGATTAACCAGAAATTCCATATGTGAATTAATACCCAAGTTATAGGTCATGTGTAACCAGCTCAGATAATCAATTTGTCGGTGACTTTCTGGCTTTCTCTGATTAGGCATGTTATTTTCTTAAAACGCAGATGGCATGTTAAAATAAAAAATAATATAAATGTCATTAATATCACAATGAAACTTATATTGTTTATAATATTTATAAAGAAAAATATTACTTGCAAATTTTAAAAATACAATCCCTATTGGTGTAACGTGGAATCTCTAATATTCTTTGGAAGCTTTCAATATTTTAACAACTGCAACCATTTTTCAAATAAAATCTTACATTGGAGTCATTATATATAAAACAGACAAGGCTTTATCTATTCATTTAGGTTTTTCACATTAAAATTTGCGTCAGTTAATCAATTTAGAGAAATTTGGCTATTTTGATGAATATACAAAAAATTAATTAATGGATTGCAGATGATGGTTGCAACCCTATAATTGGTTTTAGCATCCACTCTACTTCTGGATTTTTTATCTGGTTGGACAGGATTGGTGAAATCATAATTGCTGCTTTGCAAATAGTAACCAGGGCCTCTGCTCAGAGTTGCGCAGACCATGTACTGCTCAACCCAGGGGTTTCCCCTATCAGCTAGCACCAACAGTTGTCGGTGTTTGTTTCTTTCTTTGTTTTGTTTTCAATAGATCCATTTTCAATTTCAGCCTATTTTTTCAATTGGACTAATACCATCATTTGAAAAAAGAATCATAGACTGTCAGACCTGCTCACATTCTTTAACTGGAAAGTGTGAAGTCAAAAGCAAACTAAATTTAGTATGTCAGACAATGCAAGTAAGTGTTGTTGAGTAGAAAAATATATATGATATGGTATGGTGTGATGCAGTAGTATTTGATATAATACTTAGGGGTATAGAACAGTATGAATAATCCACAATAATGTTCTTGACACTCTAAGAATCCTTGGTCCTTAGTTCTTACTCCTTGAAAGAAATTCAGTCGCAACTAGCAGGAATGGTGGCAGTGGAGGCAGTGGGGAGGCAGGGTACTGCTCCCCGGAGCTGATGGCCTTCTACTCCACTCTGTCTGGAGGACTCTTGGCACTGACCCCATCACACCCTCTCTGCCCACCTGTTTCAGTCACACTAGATGTGTGTGACTGAAACTCACAGGTCACGTGTTCCCTAATGGGACCCCATCTTCCATCCTCTACCAGCACCCCAGACTTCCCCCAGAGCCCTCAGAGACTCATGGTTCTACATAAGCAAAATGCATTTCCAGGCAACGCTTCTCTCAAGGCCCCTCCACCTTCTCTCTTTTTCTTTTTCTTTTTCTTTTTCTTTTTCTTTTTATTTAAATTTTAGTTAGTTAATGTACGATGCAATATTGGTTTCAGGAGTAGAATTCGGTGATTAATCCCTTACATACAACACACAGTGCTCATCACAAGTGCCCTCCTTAATTAATACCCATCACCCATCTAGTCCATTTCATACCCACCTCCATCCATCAACCCTCCTTTTGCTTCTCTATCATTGAGATTCTCCCGTGGTTTGTTTCCCTCTTTCCTCTTTTTTCCCCTTTCCCATATGTTCATCTGTTTTGTTTCTTAAATTCCACACATGAGTAAAATCATATGGTCTTTGTCTTTCTCTGATTGGCTTATTTTGCTTAGCATAATACATTCTAGCATAATACATTGCAAGCTCACGTCATTGCAAATGGCAAGATTCCATTCTTTTGATGCTGAATAATAATCCATTGTGTGTATACATACCAAATCTTCTTTATCCATTTATCAGCTGATGGACTTTTGGACTCTCCATAGTTTGGCTATTGTTGACGGTGCTGCCATAAACATTGGGATGCATGTACCCCTTCAAATCTGTATTTTTGTATCCTTTGGGTAAATACCTAGTAGTGAAATTGCTGGATCATAAGGTAGTTCTATTTTTAGTTTTGTGAGGAACCTCTGTTCTCCAGAGTGGCTATACCAGTTTGCATTCCCACTAATAATGCAAGAGGGTTCCCCTTTCTCCACATCCTTGCCAACACCTGCTGTTGTTTCTTGTGCCATTCTGACAGGTGTGAGGCGGTACCTCATTGAGGTTTTTATTTGTATTTCCCTGTTGATGAGTGATGTTGAGCATATTTTCATGTCTCTGTTAGGTTTCTGGATGTCTTCTTCTTTGGGAAAATGTCTATTCATGTATTCTGCCCATTTGTTAAAGGTATTTATTTATTTTGAGAGAGAGAGAGAGAGAGAGAGAGAGAGAACAAGCAGGGTAGGGCCAGAGAAAGAGGGAGAGAGAGAAAATCCCAATCAGGCTCCACATTGACAGCACAGAGCCTGATGCAGGGCTTGAACAAACCGTGAGATCATGACCTGAGCTGAAACCCAGAGTCAGACACTTAACTGGCTGCCACCCCGGCACCCCTCTTCTGCCCATTTCTCGACTGGATTATTTGTTTTTGTGTGTTGAGTTTGATAAGTTCTTTATAGGTTTTGGACACTAACCCTTTATCTGGTATGTCATTTGTAAATATCTTCTCCCATTCTGTAGGTTGCCTTTTAGTTTTGCTGATTGTTTCCTTCGCTGTGCAGAAGGTTTTTATCTTGATGAAGTTCCAATAGTACATTTTTATTTTTGGTTTTCTTTCCTCAGGAGATGTGTCTAGTTTGAAGTTGTTATGGCCAATGTCAAAGACATTTCTGCCTGTGTTTTCTTCTAAGATTTTAATGGTTTGCTATCTCACATTTAGGCCTTTCATCCATTTTGAATTTATTTTTGTGTATGGTGTAAGAAAGTGATCCAGTTTCATTCTTCTGTGTGCTGCTGTCCAGTTTTCCCAACACCATTTGTTGAAGAGACTCTTTTTTTCCATTGGATATTCTTTCCTGCTTTGTCAAAAATTAGTTGGCCATGTGGAAATCCATTTCTGGATTTCTATTCTGTTCCATTGATCTCTGTGTCTGTTTTTGTACCTGCACCATGTTGTCTTTATGACTACAGCTTTATAATATAACTTGAAATCCGGAATTGTGATGACTCTGGTTTTGTTTTGTTTTCCTTTTTCAGAATGGCTTTGGCTATTTGGGGTCTTTTGTGGTTCCATACAAATTTTATGGTTGTTTGTACCAACCCTGTGAAGAATGCTGGTGGTATTTTGATAAGGATTGCATTAAATGTGTAGATTGCTTTGGGTTGTACATACATTTTAATAATCTTTGTTCTTCCAATCCATGAGCATAGAATTATTTTTCATTTCTTTGTGTCTTCTTCAATTTCTTTCACAAGTGTTCATAGTTTACAGAGTGCAGATATTTTACTTATTTAGTTGGGTTTATTCCTAAGTATCTTACAGTTTTGGTGTAATTGAAAATGGAATCAATTCCCTGATATCTTTTTCTCCTACTTAATATTGGTTTATAGAAATGAAATAGATTTCTACACATTGATTTTATATCCTGTGACTTTGCTGAATTCATGTATTCGTTCTAGCAATTTTTTTGTGAAATATTTTGGGTTTTCTTCATAGAATATCAAGTCCTCTGCAAATAGCGACAGTTTGCCTTCTTTGCCCATTGGATGCATTTTATTTCTTTTTGTTGTCTAATTGCTGAGGCTAAGACTTCCAGTACTTCATTAAATAGTAATGGTGAGAGTGGACATCTTTGTCTTGTTCATAGGAGAAAAACTTTTCATTTTTTCCCATTGAGGATTACATTAACTATGGGTCTTTCATATATGGACTTTATGATATTGAGGTATGTTCCCTCCATCCCTACTTTATTGAAGGATTTTATCAAGAATAGATGCTCTTTCTTTTCAAGAAAGATCCTCTTTCATTCATGATATTATCTATTTGGTCTTTCCTCTTTTCTTTTTGATAAATCTGACTAGGATTTTATCAATTTATTAATTCTTCCAAATAACCCGCTCTTAGTTTCACTTACCTGTCCTACTGTTTTCTTTGTTTCTATCTCATTTATTTCTGCTTTAATTTTTATTATTTCCTTTCTTCTACTGGCATTAGGCTTTATTTGCTGTTCCTTTTTTTGGCTCCTGTAGGTGTAAGTTTAGGTTATGTACTTGAGACCTTCCTTGCTTCTTGATGTAGGCCTTTATTGCAATATATTTCCCTCCTGGGACTGCTTTTGCTACATCCCAAAGTTTTGGACTGTCGTGTTTTCATTTTCATTCACTTCCATGTGTTTTTTTTTAATTTCTTCTTTAATTTCTTGATAAACCCATTCATTCTTTAGTAGGCTGTTCTCTAATGTCCATGTATTTGAGGGATTTCAAAATTGTTTTCTGTGGTTGACTTCAAGTTTAAAATTGTTGTTGTCTGAAAACATGCAAAGTATCATCTCAGTCTTTTTGCATTGGTTGAGGACTGATTTGTCTCCCAGTATGTGATCTATTCTGGAGAATGTTCCATGGTGTATTCTGCTTTAGGATGAAATGTTCTGAATATATTGTTAAGTCCATCCAGTCTAGTGTGTCATTCAAAACCATTGTTTCCTTGCTGAAATTCTGCTTAGATTATCTGTCCATTGCTGTAAGTGGGGTGTTAAAATCCCCTAGTATTATTTTATTCTTATCAATGAATTTCTTTATGTTGTTAGTAATTGATTTATATATCTGGTTGCTTCCAAATTGAGGACATAAGTATTTATAATTGTTAGATCTTCTTGATTGATAGACTCCTTAATTATGATATAATGCCCTTCTTCATGTCTTGTTACAGTCTTTGTTTTAAAATGTAGTTTTTCTGTTATGAGTATGGCTACTCTGGCTTTCTTTTGACATCTATTAGCATGATAGATGATTCTCCATCCCCTCACTTTCAATCTGCAGGTGTCTTTAGGTCTAAAATGAGTCTCTTGTAGGCAGCAGATAGATGGGTCTTGTTGTTTTTTTAAATCCATTTCGATATCCTTTGACTTTTGATTGGAGCATTTAGTCCATTTACATTTGGAGTGATTATTGAAAGATATGAGTTTAGTGCCATTGTGTTACCTGTAAAGTTGGTGTTTCTGGTGATGTTCTCTGATCCTCTCTAGACTTTGTTGTTTTTGGTCTTTTTTTCTCCACTCAGTTATTTTTCTTGTGGAGTTATTATCTCCACTCACTCATTTTTAATTTTGGCCTGACTAGATATTAAGGAGTCCTCTTAATATTTCTTGCAGGGCTGGTTTAGTGGTCACAAGCTCCTTTAGTTTTTGTTTGGGAAGCTCTTTATCTCTCCTTCTATTCTGGATAGCAGCTTGCAGGATAAAGGATTCTTTGTTCCATCTTTTTCCCATTCACAACATTGGATATATCCTGCCACTGCCTTCTGGACTGCCAAGTTTCTGTAAACAGATCTTAATTCTTTCAAAGAGTCCGCTCTTTGTTTCTATCTGTTTGATGTAGGCCTTTGTTGCAGTATATTTCCCTGTGATCTTGATTTATCTTCCTTTGTAGGTTGAGGAGTTTTTCCCCTTGCTTCTTTCAGGATTCACTTTTGTCTATTTATTTTGTGAGTTTCACTATGATATGCCTTGGCATTGGCCAGCTTTTGTTGAATTTAATGGGAGTTCTCTGTGCTTTTGGATTTTGATGTCTGTGTCCTTCCTCAGATTTAGAGACATCTTCAGCTATAATTTGTTAGAATAAACCTTCTTCTCCTTTTTCTCTCTTTTCATCTTCTGGGACTTCTATGATATGAATGTTATTACTTTTTTAATGTTTATTTATTTACTTATTTATTTATCTTGAGAAAGAGCTCACCAGTAGGGGAGGGCAGGAGAGAGGGAGAGAGAATCCCAAGCAGGATCCATACCTGGGGAGAACCCAACGTGGGGCTTGATTTCACAAACTGCAAGATCATGACCTGGGCCAAAATCAAGAGTTGGATGTTTAACCAACTGAGCCACCCAGGCACCCTTGAATGTTATTACATTTTAATAAGTCACTGCGTTCCCTAAGTCTGTCTTCATGATCCATTACTTCTCTTTCCCTCTTCTTTTCAGCTTCAGTATTTCCCATGATTTTATCTTCTATATCACCAATTCACTCCTCTCTTTCAACCAGTCTCATTTTTATGATATCCAGTTGGGTTAGCATCTCAGTTATAGCATTTTTAATTTTGGCCTGACTAGATTTTAGTTTTTTTTATCTCTGTAGAAAGGGATTCTCTAGTGTCTTCTATTCTTTTTTCAAGCCCAGCTAGTATCCTCATAATCATTGTTTTAAATTCTAGTTCAGACATCTTACTTATATCTGTATTGATTAAATCCCTGTCTAAGGGTTCTACTTCCTGTTCTTTCTTTTGTGGTGAATTTCTCTATCTCATCATTTTGTCCAGAAAAGAAAAGAAGAAAGAGAAGGAAAGAAAGAAAGAAAGAAAGAAAGAAAGAAAGAAAGAAAGAAAAACACAAAGAATACAAACAAAAAGGCCCCTGGATCCTGTGTGTGTTTTGTTCAGCTTGTTAAAAGAATCTAGATCCGGGGCGCCTGGGTGGCGCAGTCGGTTAAGCGTCCGACTTCAGCCAGGTCACGATCTCGCGGTCCGTGAGTTCGAGCCCCGCGTCAGGCTCTGGGCTGATGGCTCGGAGCCTGGAGCCTGTTTCCGATTCTGTGTCTCCCTCTCTCTCTGCCCCTCCCCCGTTCATGCTCTGTCTCTCTCTGTCCCAAAAATAAAAAAAAAAAAAAAAAAAAAAAAAACGTTGAAAAAAAAAAAAAAGAATCTAGATCCAAAAATGAAAAAAAACAAAATTAAATGAAAATAAACAAAAAGTAAATGTATAACATACATATGTATATAATATATATAAATTATATATATAAATTAGAAATAATAAAAAATTAAAAATAATTGGAAAAAGTAAGGAAATAAATGAAAAAATAATAATAAAAAATAAAGAACAAAAGGAAAAAAAGAAGCTAGATCCTATTTCCTCCAGAGCTGCAGTTTTGCAGCACTCAGTGGTCTGTAGACTTGGTGTCAGTGAGTTGTGCTGGTCTTCTGGGGAGAGGTCTGTTGCACTGTTTCTTAGGTAGACTTGCTGGAGTAGAAACTCGCCTCCAGGGCTCAGGGGTGCAGGGCTTGGTGTAAGCGGCTCTAGCCTCCACTAGGTGACGCTGTTTTGCTCCCTCAAGTCTTTTACTCCTGATGAGCAGGATGAATATGGCAGCACTCCACTCTTTAGCCCCAGAGTTGAAAGACCATGCCTCCCCATTCTTCAGAGTACCCTCGCAGAAGAGCAATCAGTCACCCCTTTTGTGTCCCTGCCTGGTTTCCATGAGAACCCTGCGTTCGCACTGCCTGGGTCTGAGGTTTTTTTTGTTTTCCTCAGGTGTGCAACTGAGTTCAAAACTCCAAACTTTAGGGACTCTCATGGGATGGACCTGCACTGTTCCTCTGGGCGACAGTCTCACCGTGCTTTTGCCTTGCCAGCCCATGCCAGGAAAGTGGTCACATAATCACACAGCAGTTCAGAGTTTATGGTAAAACAGAGCAGAAAGCCTCAGCTTGCTGCTCTCAGCCAGTGTCTCCACTCCTCTGCGTGGGAACAGTGCAGCATGTTGGCACCACCTATCATTCTTGCAACTCAGACCATGCTGCCACTCCTGGGATTCCTCCCTGCTTTGTCTCCTGAGCACCTGTAAGCCAGGCACATCTCCCCACAGTAGCAGACTTCTAAAAGTTCAGATTTTGTGTTCTACTTATAATACTTTGTGGTAGCCTCCATAAACAGTGCTCCCTCCCTGCTGCCTTAACTGCAGCTTTGTCTCCCCCAAGTCAACTCTCCACACCCTCTACCTTCTGAAACATGGTCTCTTTTCTACTTGTAGACTTGCAGTTTTTGTTCTCACAGACTTCTGATTGATTTCTTGGGTGTTCAAAATGATTTAACTATCTAGCTGTGTTCGAGGGATGAGGTTTGGGGTTCTCCTACTCCCCCACCATTTTTACTCCTCCCCTCCACCTTCTTGTTTTCACTAAAACCTGGATCCTCCACAGTTTTCCCACAGGATGGCTGTCTTTCCCACAGGATGGCTAGATTCCCACTTGTCATTTAACACTTAGCCCACATTTACTCTATCCCACACTATTCCTGTTGTGACCCTTGGTGATTTTAATGTTCACAAAAATGATTTCCTTGATGATTTGCTTCATAATCCCTTGACCTCTGCACCTCTAAATGGTTTGTCCTTCACCCTACCTTTTATCCATTCCCACTTCTACCACCTTAGACTTCATCCTTATTAACAATGGCAACCTCTCCACAATATCTCATTCAAACCACTCACCTGCTGTGTTTCTGACTGGTTTCCTCCAGGATCTCAACTGAGAGAGGTTTTGACCCCACAGTGCATTGATACTCTATCACCTTGACTTGGCATTATTGCTTCACATCTTCATTTCTCTTCTTGCCCAGTGTAAACCCCATGTGTTGTTGTCATCCACTGGATTAATCCATGTCTCTCTTGCTCTTCTTTCTTCTGTTCATTGAACTCTACTAGCAAAACCATGAAGCTGGCTCTGTCTGGCTCTCAGCAACCACAAACCACAGAGTGACTACATAGAAACACACAGCCGTACCAAATTGATTTCATTTCAACTTCATGAACGTGATCATGAGTGTACATGATAATCTCACTGCAGATCTCAAGTCTGTTCACTCTGTCACTGCCCTGGACAACTCAGCCCACATCCCAGCTCTCCTCAAACTCCTGGCACTTACTTTCTTGTCCTCCTTTTCAGTGGATGAACATACTTTCTGTTTCATGGAGAAAATAGAAGCAATCAGAAGAGAATATTGACATGCTCTTGTCTGCTAACATACCTGCAATTCGTAGCTACATGGTAATATTGTTTTCCTTCCTGCTCCCATGCAGGAACTACCCACTACTCCAGTCTGAGGCCTGTTCCACCCCAGATGCCCTGGATCCCACCCCTCTCATCTACCCAAGAGTATTTTACTGGCAGTCATCCTCTCTCCTATACTGTATCATTCCCATCATCATGTAAAAATATTGCATATATGTACATATACATATATATTCTTTAAAAAAATCAGTCTCTGTCTCTGACTCTCTCCCTCAATCTGACATCCACTTCAAGTCAACACTCTGTTTCCTGTTTTATGTACCATAAAACTGCTCAGAATTCTCATTTCCAGTTCTTTCAACCTAGCCACCCAGCTTGCATCCTTACAATTTTCACCAAATGCCCTTACATAGGTCCTGCTGATCTCCCTGTTGCCAGATACAATGGATGGGGCTGGCACCAACAGCAGCATCTGACTGGGGTAGGCACTCGCTCTTTCTGGAAGTGCTTCCTCTGCCTGGTTGTTTGGCCATCACCCTGTCTTGGTCCCATACTCTTCACTGACCACTCTGCCTCACTTTCCCTCAATAGTCAGTTCTCATGTCCCTGATTTCTAGGCATTGGAGCATCCTGAGGCCTACTCATTGAAGATGTGCTCTTCTCTCTCCAGGTGTTACCATCCTGTATCAACCATCAAAACAAACAAATAAACACACCGACTCCATTTTTCCTAAAGTTTTCCTTATCTCTTTAAAAGTATTTCCATCCTAAAAAAGTTGGGGCGGGGGGGGGTTGCCTGGGTGGCTCAGTCAGTTGACTCTTGATTTTGACTCAGTCATGATCTCAGGGTTGTGGGACTGAGTCCCATGTCCGGCTCTTCACTGAGCATGAAGCCTGCTTAAGATTCTCTCTCTCTCTCTCTCTCTCTCTCTCTCTCTCTCCCTCTGCCTCACCCCTACTCACTCACATGCACTCTCTCTCTCTCTCTCAAAAAGAAAGTAACTCCATCCTTCCTGCTGACCAGATGAAACATTCTCTCACTCCTTTTTGTCATACATGCTTATATCTCTTCAGCAATCCTGTTGCTTAAGTCTTCAAAATATGTCCAGAGTCTGAAAACTTCCCATCACTTCCAACACAAATATTCTGTCCACACCATTGTTAGCTCTTGCCTTGATTGTTGTGGTGGCCTTCTCTATGGGCACCCTGACCTGCCCTTAATCTCTATAGTTTATTCTTAACAAAACAGCCAAAATTATACTTTTAAATATAAGTCAGGTAATGGCACACCTCCACCCCAAACCTTCTGATGCATGCCCATTCCATTTATTATAAAAAGAAAATTTTGTGAACACATCATAACAGAATATAAGTTATCTCTATGATCCTACCCCTACCCAGACACCCACTCCCTCCCTCCAGCTAGAATCTAGTGTGTTTCTGCCCAAACTTTGTATTCATTGTTCCTGCTGCCTAAAATGCTATCACTCTAGATATTCGTGTGGTTCACTTCTTTGCTTCCTGATAAGAAGAGTTTATCACACAGGTATTCCCTGACCATACTGTATCAACTGCCTCCCCCCAGAATTCTCTGTGCCCCCAACCTTCCTTTATTCCTCCTCCATTCTACTTAGTAGCATCTAATATATTGTTTACCGGTGTGCAGTTATTATCTGCTTCTGCCACTAGACTCTGGGCTCCATGAGCGCAGGGACTATTTTCTTTCTGTTTATAGCTATATCCTCAACTGCTAGATTAATGCCTGGCACACAGTAGGTGCTTAATAAATATTTATTTAATGAATTACTAACAATTCAATGTTTAAAAAGTTGAATTTACTTTCTTCTATGTTGAGTCAAAAGCTTTCATTTGATTAAGAGTACATTTATCTTGACGAGCACTGAGTAATGTATAGAATTGTTGAATCACTATATTGTACACTTGAAACGAATATAACATGGTATGTTAACTACACTGGAATTAAAATTTGGGAAAAAAACCCTCTCATTTCATTGTTTGTATCTGATTTTCTGTTTTAAACACAGTTACATTGCAATACCGTATATGTTGAGCTTTTTCAGTTTATTAAGCTAATCAGAAAAATTTGGCAACTGAGGCAACCATGATGTATTTATGAGATCTTCGACAACCATAATGATGTTTGACAACAAACAAAATGGTAATTTCTTATTGCATTTAAAATATCTACACCAGGAGGTTGTCTCTGTATTGGCAATGATCTGTGATATAAAGACATAAATGCCATTTCTTCTCATTTCATACAAATACTATTAGAAATCTGGCAAGTTAAAGCCAATTTTTATGAATGGTTATCAGATCTTGTCTTTCAATATCTCAGCATCTTATTAAATCCATTTATTTTTCACGCCACACACAAGTACTTCAATATATATTAACAATAGTGTCTATACAAAGCACAGTTCGTGCAATTTTTCTTGCCTTTTGCCTTTGCAATATCAGTATGTAAACATCACATTTTCCCTATGTATTTAATAATGTGTTAAAAATCCAATCTCAATATATAAAGTTGTTTTCTTCTGTTAAGTATGTGTAATCATCTTTATATTTACTTGCCTAAACATACTGTAACAAAATAAGCAAAATGGAAAGATTCTTAGCTATACTCCTCTTGAGCTTTGTTATAAATATCTCATGATCTGAACCTTTAAGGTAATTCACAAAGTGTGGTTGATGTCATACTGGAATATTTCTGAACTTCTTTATGAGCAAATGTTCCAACTGTAATTCTAAATTAGTCAGTCATAAACATCCTTATTACAGTGTCAATTGTATGTGATTTTTTAACAAGCTATTCTACAGTGGTATATGTTTTTCTCTCCTGTAAAATGTGGGAATCCACTTTTGATATAATATAAATGAGTTTTCATTGCCAGATTTAAATTTTTCTTAATTTTTTTATTAAAAATTTTTTAATGTTTATTTATTTTCAAGAGAGAGAGAGAGAAACAGAGTGTGAGCAGGGCAGGAGCAGAGAGAGAGGGAGACACAGAATCTGAGCTGTCAGCACAGAGCCTTGTGTGGGGGTCAAACTCATGAATTGTGAGATCATGACCTGAGCCGAAGTCGGATGCTTAATCAACTGAGCCCCCAGGCACTCATCCAGATTTAAATTTATCTGTACTTTTAACATTACCTATTTCAAGTGAATGTATGTTATACTTTATAGCAAGATTATAATTGTCAGGAAGTAGCTGGCATAAACGATCTTGTGAAATTTCACTGCATTAAACATGTCAGACCAGTTACCTTATTCCTAACCACCGTAAATGATGAATCCTGATGACAATAAACATAATTATAACGTGCTACTTTAAGGTATGTTCAGATCAAATTTTGGGCTGAAGGCATTAATTTTGTATGCTATAATTAATGTAGTTATTGTTAGTTGAAAATCATGTGGTACCAGTACTATATAACGTGTCTTATTTTAAGCCTGAACATTCTGTTGGGCACAGCAGTGATTACTCTTTAATTTTTTTTCTGTTTAATCAATGATCCATTTGTAAAATTATTTTATCTTTATTTAAAATAAGTTTTTTATAAATATAGCCAGATAAGAAAACTTACACAGTACTCAGATTAGCTTTAGCATTATATTATTACATAGGGCATATGACTTGTTTACTAGTTCTTAAGATACCTTACCATAAGACACTGATGCATCTGGACTTACTTGGTATCACATTTAATGAAACAAGCTGTAGTACAATTTTGTGTGAGTAAAATTGCGTATAACCTAATACAGTATATAAAGGATGGGTGGATCCAGCACAGAGCTACGTTCTTCTTAATTTTTGAGAGGGTTAATTAATCACATTCCTTTATTCTCCAAACTCTGAATCAATTGAGAGAGATTTAGGTGTAAGACAGATGGTCAGTAAAGCATTGAAGAATGTAACTTGTACCATGGTCAAAATGGAAGCCATAATATTTATTCCAAAGTCTAAGACCTGGTACCTGGATTGGGACAGAATCTGGTCCACAGATACACTCCCCCAGCTACCAACAACAAGCAAAGAAGTGTACACACGAGGAAAGGCTCTCACAACCTCACCTGTCAGATCACTTGCACTTCCTCTAGAGCTAAGGAGTGAGTTTGAGTTTGAAAATATTATTTCAAAGAATAAAGCTAGAATGTTGAAAAAAGATATTTCCCATTAAATCAATAAATATGACTAAGACCTTAAATGCACCCTAATTTGTTACAACATTTTTACTCTGACATCTGCTAATTATGCTAATGGCCCAGATTGCCTGGAGATCCTGATGACCTCCAAGATGTTACCATTTATCATTGGTTATTTAACACTTTTGAGTAAGCATGCTAAATATTATCACAGAATTTTAAATAAATAAGCACACACATAGTTTCTCTCTCAAAGACATCTCAAGAACCTCTGAAACATCTTTCTGGATGCCTACTGTTGCTTTTTTCAGAGGTTGAAAACCACTGATCAAGCAATTTCCTTTCTCAGACTGAAGGTTGATTGGGATGTAAAAGAATGTGGCTTTCAGTGACCTGAATGCCACATGACTTCCAATGCTGTGACCTCTAATAATTTATTTTGGTACAAGAGGATGGCCTGGAGCAGTTGCCCTCAGTCTCTCTTCTACAGCATACCTAGGGGATGGCATTCAGGTGTCAGACTCACTCCACCACATGAGCCCAGATGTTCACATAGCTGTGGCTTGGTTGATATAAGATGTGGATTATGTGCAACTTCTGACCATAGGAGCACTGACCATAGTTCCATCCCTTTGTCTTCCACTGCCCCCAAGACACCAGTGTCTCGATCCTGTGGCTAAGAAGCCTAGTCCTGGAGGATGGGCATGAACATTGCTGTTGCCTATGCTGACTGCTGGGTTAAAAAGGACAGTATATTGAGAACTTGCCCCAAATCCATACCATTTGTCCCATTGAATACAAAGAGAAAAGAAACCGCAAAGGGTACACAGCAAAAGTGTCTCAGAAGAATTGTGCTGTGTCACTGTGTAGACTCCAGTTCCTGGGTGAAGAGAAGTAGTGAAGGACTCAGTCAGGTAGATATGTTCAAGGAGAGTATTTGTCATGGATTTTTGAACCAAGGTCTGAAAACAAGTATCCCTGTGCCACTTCTTTCTTAAGGATGAGATTCCCTCAAGTCAAAAGAGTCTGGAGGCTGAATTTCAGGGCTGGGGATCATAGTGTCCCTAATGAATAGGAAGAAACCTCATGGATGGTGGCAGCAACATCATTGGAACAGGGTCACTCAGGTTTTGGGAGTACCCCATTGCTCCCCTCTGGATCTTTCCTTTCCACAGCCCTCTCAGACGGCCCATGTCTGGGACCTCCCTTGGTGGGAATTTCCCATATATAGTTGGCTCATTCTGGAGTCTGCTTGAAGAATCCAGGTTAATAGGGGCTCCCCAGAACTGAGGATGGGGGCATCGACAAACACTAAAGAGCTCAGGGTGCCAGGAAAGATAGGCTTTATTTTTACATGTTGATAAGGCTTTGGGAAGCAGAGTTTTTTTGTAGCATTCAGGTATTGATGTAGGAAAGAGCCAAGGCCAAGAGGTCTGAAGTTTTTAGCAAAAAGAGGAATTCTTTAAGTACACATCTAGGCATCTTAGTTCAGGAGGAGAATGAGAACAAGGTGCGAGTGAGGAATGTCGTCAACTCCAGGCTCAGCCTTGGCTATGGATGAACCAAAGCTCATCAAAAGCTGCAGCCCCCAAATCCATGGCAACTGGAACACCCAGAGGACTCCCTCTCCCAACAGTTGGAAGGCTGAAGTGGGCCTAGACAGACATCCGGAAACCGATGAGACCCCAGAGAGCAGCAGTTTCCGAAGCCAGTGGTACAGCAACTGTGGACAGAGCAGGAGGGGACAGGTGGGGGGCAGGGAGCTGGGCAGGGAGCCAGGGCCTGTGGGGCCTGAGGGGCCTGAGCGAGGCACTTCGGTGGACACTTGGGAAGACACTTGGCAGGGAGCTGACATTTCTGCTGGGTTTGCTGGCTGGACATCTTGGGAAAAGTTCAGTTACTCTGAAAAGCAATGCAAAGGTTTTGAAAGTTCAGTGACTATAAACTTAATTTGCATCAGTATTTTTCTCCAGATTCTGAAGTTCTATAACTGATTCTATGACTCCTGGATCCATATCTTTATAGCAGAGAAGCCCCACTTTCCAGGCATAGGAAAAATCAGGCCAGGGGTCAGTAACTTCTACTGACCTGATTCTCCCAAGACTCTTGACTTCTGAGGCAGCAACTTGGGTAGTTTCCAAAGTATTACCTTGTTTTTATAATATATTCTAACTTATGCATTCTAGAAACCACGTGGTTAGCCTGAGTCCATGGTTATACCACATGTCTTCTTCACCTCCTATTTTTTTTTAATCTTTCTTACATCATGGGCTTGGCCTTCAGTTCTACTTTTCAGCCCTATGTGTGTCTCTTGTCCTAAAAACTAGCTTCCCCCACCCCGACCCCAATCTCAATTAACACTCATCCCTTCTGGGATTGCTGCTTCTGAGCCATCTAATGATTTCTGTGAGCCTGATCTTCCTGAAATTACCAGTTAGTTCCCATTCTCTCCAGCCTAGAGTGGCTTATCCCATTTAGCTATGGTGTGGCAATTCCAGCCATTCCCAAACTGCCATCCGATGAGTAAAGACACTTACCTTGCCTCCCAATGTCAGGCAAGCAATGGATAGGTCAGGGGAAGTGAGGAGACAGTATGGTCTGAGGCCTTTTATACACATCCTGCACTCAACTCAAGAGAATGAGCCATGATAATATGAAAGCTCTTCCCAACCAGGTGGTTATGATGGCAACTTCCCACATTCCTGTGGCTATGTCATTCTACCACTTTATCACTCTGGATCACTACTGGATCCTCATGAGTATTTTTCCAGAACATCCCTTCCCTCTATAAAACTTAGAAGTATTTCCATAAAGATAAGAAGATCATGATTTACAAGGGCATTTACAATGGCCACCCTTGGGAATTGAACTTAGTGTTTCTGCAGGAATCTAATGCAAGCTTTAGATGAAAATCTAAGGCCACTATTGTTGGATCAATCTAGGACAGAGATAGGAGTTTTTGTAGATTCTATTATCAGTTTGAAGCCAATAATCTTAGCACCCCTGGGTCACTACTGAGGGCTTAGTGTATCTGATTCAGATCCCAGGGTGCATAAGGAATCAACCAACAATGTAGCATCATAGAAAGGCCCAGTTGGAAAGGATTTCAGTCTTGTACCTACAATACACACATAGATGAGGAACTGAGCACCAGAGAGGGCACAGGAGATGTTCAAAGTTGTGCAGTGTCTGAACTGGGAGCCAGACACCCCTGCCTTTGACCTCAGTCCCTTCTTTTGAACCTGCTTGGTCATTTCCACTAGAATCTACCACCTCTCTGCCCACCAGATCCTTCTTCTTCATGCCACTCCCCACTCATTTGCTTTCTTTAGTTTATTATTTTAACCACTCTGTCACCAATATAATAAATGTTCTTGGTCCTTTGACTTATTGCACTTGACTGACAAAACACCAACCCTGGCTAAAACCTTCATGTTATGCCTAGCTGCTATAAAAACAAAAACAAAATCAAAACAGACTCTTTGGCAGGTTGGCATCATCATAAGATCATGACCATCCACTCATGCTGGGCCCCAAACACTGCTTGGTGATTCTATATACTTCTCTGTGTTCACTCCACACACACACATCATGCCCTTTCTCCTCTATGAACCTCCAAAATACTCACTGTTACCTCTAAACAGATGATACTGCCTCTACTCCAAGGGTCAGACAGTAGCTGTCAAATGTGAGGCACTTCAGCTTCCCACTATTGGGTCTTCAATACTACTTATGCCTATAGCCATCCTTTATGATCTCCTTGTTAGAAGAGATATGGCCTCTTTTCCTTTCTAAATACTGTCCCTGCTACTTTGCTCTGGGTCCTTGTGTGTTCAGACTCAGTCATATTAGTTTTTCCTGTGAAATGTTGTCATGATGCCCTATACTCCTATAACACCATTCTTGTATTTATTTTTCAGTATCACTCATCCTGGATAGAATGAAATCTCCATGTTCCTCAGCGCTGGCACAGTGCCTGACATATTGTAAGTGCTCAACAAATATTTGTTGAATGCCAAACTATGGAGAGAGACTAAATGTCCATCGACTGATGAATGGATAAAGAAGATGTGGTATTGGGGTGCCTGGCTGGCTCAGTCAATTGAGTGTCCAACTCTTGAATTTGGCACAAGTCATGATCTCATGATTTGTGGGATTGAACCCTGAGTCAGGCTCTGTGCTGACCATGTACAGCCTGCTTGGCATTCTCTCTCCCTCTCTCTCTGTCCCTCCCCTAATCATGCTCTTTGTATCTCTCAAAATAAATAAATAAACTTTTTTTTTTAAAAGATGTGATGTCAACAGCATATAAAAAGAATTATTCACCATGATCAAGTAGGATTCATTCCTGGGATGCAGTGCTAGTTCAACATTCACAAATCAATCAATGTGATACATCCCATTAATAAAAGAAAAGATAAGAACCATATGATCCTGTCAATCGATGCAGAAAAGGCCTTTGACAAAATTCAGCACCCTTTCTTAAAACCCCTTGAGAAAGTCAGGATAGAAGGAACATACTTAAACATCATAAAAGCCATTTATGAAAAGCCCACAGCTAACATCATCCTCAATGGGGAAAAACTGAGAGCTTTTTCCCTGAGATCAGGAACACGACAGGGATGCCCACTCTCACCGCTGTTGTTTACCATGGTGTTGGAAGTTCTAGCATCAGCAATCAGACAACAAAAGGAAATCAAAGGCATCAAAATTGGCAAAGATGAAGTCAAGCTTTCACTTTTTGCAGATGACATGATACTATACATGGAAAATCCGATAGACTCCACCAAAAGTCTGCTAGAACTGATACATGAATTCAGCAAAGTTGCAGGATACAAAATCAATGTACAGAAATCAGTTGCATTCTTATACACTAACAATGAAGCAACAGAAAGACAAATAAAGAAACTGATCCCATTCACAATTGCACCAAGAAGTATAAAATACCTAGGAATAAATCTAACCAAAGATGTAAAAGATCTGTATGCTGAAAAATATATAAAGCTTTTGAAGGTAATTGAAGAAGATATAAAGAAATGGAAAGACATTCCGTGCTCATGGATTGGAAGAATAAATATTGTCAAAATGTCACTACTACCCAAAGCTATCTACACATTCAATGCAATCCCAATCAAAATTGCACCAGCATTCTTCTCGAAACTAGAACAAGCAATCCTAAAATTCATATGGAACCACAAAAGGCCCCGAATAGCCAAAGAATTTTGAAGAAGAAGACCAAAGCAGGAGGCATCACAATCCCAGACTTTAGCCTCTACTACAAAGCTGTGATCATCAAGACAGCATGGTATTGGCACAAAAACAGACACATAGACCAATGGAATAGAATAGAAATCTCAGAACTAGACCCACAAATGCATGGCCAACTAATCTTTGACAAAGCAGGAAAGAACATCCAATGGAAAAAAGGCAGTCTCTTTAACCAATGGTGCTGGGAGAACTGGACAGCAACATGCAGAAGATTGAAACTAGACCACTTTCTCACACCATTCACAAAAATAAACTCAAAATGGATAAAGGACCTGAATGTGAGCCAGGAAACCATCAAAACCCTAGAGGAGAAAGCAAGAAAAGACCTCTCTGACCTCAGCCGTAGCAATCTCCTACTCGACACACCCCCAAAGGCAAGGGAATTAAAAGCAAAAATGAACTACTGGGACCTTATGAAGATAAAAAGCTTCTGCACAGCAAAGGAAACAACCAACAAAACTAAAAGGCAACCAACAGAATGGGAAAAGATATTTGCAACTGACATATTGGACAAAGGGCTAGCATCCAAAATCTATAAAGAGCTCACCAAACTCCACACCCGAAAAACAAATAACCCAGTGAAGAAATGGGCAGAAAACATGAAGAGACACTTGTCTAAAGAAGACATCTGGATGGCCAACAGGCACATGAAAAGATGCTCAACGTCGCTCCCCATCAGGGAAATACAAATCAAAACCACACTCAGATATCACCTCACGCCAGTCAGTGTGGCCAAAAAGAACAAATCAGGAGACTATAGATGGTGGAGAGGATGTGGAGAAATGGGAACCCTCTTGCACTGTTGGTGGGAATGCAAGTTGGTGCAGCCACTCTGGAAAACAGTGTGGAGGTTCCTCAGAAAATGAAAAATAGACCTACCCTATGACCCAGCAATAGCACTGCTAGGAATTTACCCAAGGGATACAGGAGTACTGATGCATAGGGGCACGTGTACCCCAACGTTTATAGCAGCACTCTCAACAATAACCAAATTATGGAAAGAGCCTAAATGTCCATCAACTGATGAATGGATAAAGAAATTGTGGTTTATATACACAATGGAGTACTACAGGGCAATGAGAAAGAACGAAATATGGCCCTTTGTAGCAACGTGGATGGAATTGGAGAGTGTAATGCTAAGTGAAATAGGTCATACAGAGAAAGACAGATACTATATGTTTTCACTCTTATGTGGATCCTGAGAAACTTAACAGAAACCCATGGGGGAGGAGAAGAAAAAAAAAAGAGGTTAGAGTGGGAGAGAGCCAAAGCATAAGAGACTGTTAAAAACTGAGAACAAACTGAGGGTTGATGGGGGGTTGGAGGGAGGGGAGGGTGGGTGATGGGTATTGAGGAGGGCACCTTTTGGGATGAGCACTGGGTGTTGTATGGAAACCAATTTGACAATAAACCTCATATATTGAAAAAAAATAAAAAATAAATAAAAAGATGTGATGTGTGTGTGTGTGTGTGTGTGTGTAATGGAATATCACTCAACAATCAAAAAGAATAAAATCTTGCCATTTGCAACAATGTGGTTGGAGCTGGAATGTATTATGCTAAGCAAAATAAGCCAATAATAGATAGACAAACACCATATGATTTCACTCATATCTGAAATTTAAGAAACAAAACAGATGAACACATGGGAAGGTTGGGGGAAGAGAAGAGAGGGAAACAAACCACAAAAGACTCTTAATGATAGAGAACAAACTGTGTGTTGATGGAGGAAGTGGGTGAGAGATGGGTTAGATGGATGATAGGTATTAAGGAGGGCACTTATTGTGATGAGCACTGGGTGTTTTATGTAAGGGATGAATCACTGAGATCTGCTCCTGAAACCAATATTGCACTGTATGTTAGCCAACTAGAATTTAAATAAAAAATAATAAATATTTGTTGAATGAATTAATGAGTTATTTGTGTTTGAGACAAGGGTCTGCCTCCTTTCACACCTTGAGAGAGGTGTACTTGGGAAGACAGGCACATGTAGCCGGTGTGGGAGGTACTCCCAGGGTGGAGTTACCCATACAAGCTGCAAGAATTTTGCAGTGGATCAGGGCTCTGGTCCTGGCTCTGCTACTGCCTCTGGGTTTCAGAGGAGACTGGATCAGATTATCTAAGTACATCACCAAGCCTATATTTGCACTTATGAGCATCAGACCTCCAAGTGCTGCCTTTCCTGTTTTTCTCTTTTCCCTGAACATATTTTACCTGGGATCAATGTGGAAGTGAACTCAATGAAAAGGAGAAAGATGAAGGCTAGTGTGTATATGGTGATGTGGAATATTGGAAGGTGTATGAAGTTGTTATATGAGATAGCAACTTCATATAGTCTAGTTAGTTCATCCCACTTATCAGACAAATTCCTTACTTAACTTCTTGTCTGGTTGTACCAAAGCAGAGAATTATGTATATACGTGACTCACCTAATTGCTCTTCTCCGAGTTGCAAATGTGAGCTCTTGAAGTCCTGATCAGCAGGGATAGGCAAAGTTATGTTCCTTCCATGCATGGTCCCCACTAAAATATTGCAAATAATTTCCAAAGGTTGTAAAACATTGTTCTATTGGATTGACTCAATACCACCAATGAACCACTGGTTCAATGAAGAAAATTATTTATCCTAACAGAAATTTCTTTCTTATAGTAACTTTGCAAATATCACTTTAAAGACATTTATTTACTGAGTGATGGTTATGTGCAGGGTTTTGTGAATTCAGAGAAGATTAAGATTCTTCTTTGTCTTAAGATGCAAGTGGGATAATAAAGGGAGATACTGGGAATTAAAATTTATTCTAAAACCATCAAACATGTTATTTGCATTATCACAATATATCAGCTCTATGAGTTTCTTAATGTTAACCCCACTTTACAGATTAAAAAAGACTGTGGCCCAGAAAGAGAGTGAGCACTAGTCAGGAAGTGAGAGGAACTGGTATTCTAGATAGAGGGAAGAAAAGCACAGGCATAGGCATGGAGATGTGTAGGGGCATGATCGTTTCTGGAAACGGGCCATAATATTTGGTAAGAGCATAGTATTGGGCACTAGCTGGGTAGAAAGAAATGAAGGGCCCAGAACATCAAGAGTTTTACTTATTGGGTTATATACTTTAGCCTATAGATCAATGGCTTCTAAATTATACTGCTTGGAACCCGGTTGTCAAGGATGTTCAAACATCAGCTCTTCCAAGAGCCACATCTCTGGGTAGAGTGAGTTGATCTGTGTTGCTCCCCTTCCAAACTTGTTCCCTGCCTCTTCCATTGTCTATTGCATCAGCTCCATGTCTTTACATGTCATGGAAGCTGGAAGATGAGTCTTGGAATCGGAGCACTGGCATCTTGACCATGGGTATGCTATTTAATATTTTTTTTGAGATTCATCTTTTTTTAAATCTGTATAATGGGATTAATAATAAGAACCTCAGAAAGTTATTGTACTGTGATAATGCAGATAACGTTCTACAGATAGTAGTTTGGAAATACATTTTAATTTCTTTCCTTTCCTCAACATCATGTCCCATCATCACATGGGGGTCCCTAAACTTTTTGAGTCACAAAAATTAAAATATCACAAATACTTAGTTCTTGACTAATTGGGCTGCCTGGGATGGGGATCATGAGCAGAAAACACTCTGGGCTTCTGACTTACCCCCGTTGCAGAGTAATTATACCTGTACCTGCTTTATATATTGAAGGTATACATTCAATTTATTTTTTTAAATTTATTCATTTTCGAGAGACAGAGCATGAAGGGGGAAGGGGCAGAGAGAGAGGGAGACACAGAATCCGAAGCAAGCTCCAGGCTCTGAGCTGTCAGCACAGAGCCCGACGTGGGGCTTGAACTGACGAACTGCGAGATCATGGCCTAAGCCAAAGTTGGACACTCAACCGACTGAGCCACCCAGGTGCCCCAGGTGTACATTCAATTTAATTTGAAAACAGTATCATGCTGCTTTAAATGGTTTGACCAAGACAATCTGGGCATCCCTGACCATTTAAGCAACAGAAGAACCTGATAAGATTTACATTTTAGAAAGATCACTCAGCTCAAGTGAACTTAGGTGTTATGATTTAGTTACTCAAGAAGATGAAGTCCGTGGTGAATGTCCAGGCTACAAGTTTAATGCAAGGATTAGAGATGGATGCAAGTGAGCTAGCTCTTTGTTAATGAGCTTGTAGACAAGGGACCAGTTGGAGGGTTACTGAAGGGTCTTTACTTGGCTGAGTTCAGTCTGGACATAGCCCATGTATTCCTGGATTCTGTTCTTATCAATTGAAGCACTTCCTAACCATCCTGCCTACTTGAGGAATCAAGCATGCTATAGATTCCTGCTTGTCTTAGGTGTGCCCCTTAATAGAAGGGTGAGACCAGCCTTGGCATGCATGAAATTCAGATTCTTATCAAGCTAATTCCCAAGTGACGAAAGAACGGAAAACAAGGATCTTCCTTTTGCAAAAGTAGTCAGACCTTTGAACAATCTTCCTATAAGCCAGAATCCCAGTGGGCAAGCAGACATATGGGTCTGACCCTGGCAAACATCACTGAGAGAGGATTCATGGTTCTTCCAAAGGCAATGGGATTTATACCTGGCTTGTTCAAGGACTAATGTTGCTTTTGCTTCTCTTGGGGTGGAGGGAACAGTCATGACCCATGTTCAATGACCTGGCCCCATTGGTCTCAAGCCATCCCAATTAGTGTGTAAAAGAGAGAGGACAAGACTAACTCAGCATGACACATTCCCATCACTTCCATGAGGTGGCCTCAAAAGTCAATCACCCTCCCTTATCTGTATAGTGTGGGCTACAGACATAGGCCTACTATATATAATATGGTGGTTAAAACAAATGCTTATGACCAAGGAAACCAACACCCTGCCCAGCACTGAGCAGGTGTTCTGTAAGCTGTAGTTACAGTGTAAGTATGATCATTATTGACTGAAGTCCTGCATATTTCCCAGCTTCTGAGTCCTGTTCCTGTGGCACTGGTGGGGGGGCATACACCAAGATCATCTGGTAATGGTATTATAGCCCCTCTTTTCTCTCATATATCCAACTGCAGAAAACTCCCTTGGATTGAAGTAGCAGGTTGTCCCTGGAGCACAGGCCTGGTCCTGACACTGAGGCATGAGTCATTTGCCTTATCTAGGCCTCAGGGTCTCCATTTGTGAAATGAGTGTTTGCTGCTGTTGTTTTTATCTTGTTCCCTGGCATAATCATGAGAGACCTCTGTGCTTGGAGCTGTCAGATCACACTAGATCCTGGGTGACATGATGAGTTATCATCCTTAATAGTTGTAAGGATCCTTCTACTATGTAACAAATGTTAAGATATACATATAGGCTATACATATAGGCTATAATGCCTCTTTTAACCCCAGGCTTTACCCTGGCCCCTCAGCTGACTTCAGTGAGTGGGACAATAGCTAAAACATCTTGTTGTGTCTTGTGTTTACAAATGTCACCATCAAACAATACCTTTTAGTCTTAAGATAGGAAGGGATGAAGAGTGAGGTCACTTTGCCTGTCTTCTTCCTATAGACACTGATCCCAAAAAAATACTTCTAAATCTTCCAAGAAAGTAGGGCCCACAGCCTATAGTGACAGAGCTTTCTTGCTCCTGTGTGACTTCATTCCTCTCTTCTGATGTCATAGTAAGTACCTCCCACCAGGCTTCACAGGACAGCCCTTTGGCTCCATCATCTTCCCATTCTTAAAGACTGCTGTACTAATAATATCTCTGACTCATCACGACACCATGCTAATGACTTCACTATCATTCTCCCCACTGTGCCAAAGGAAGATAACTCAGGAGACTGTATTTTCTATCCTGCAATTAACACATCTTCAGAATCATCAGAGAAGGATAGGGACTATGAAAACCTTTTACCACTGCAACTACTGATCCAATAATTATCTTTACCTAGGAAGGCCACTACTATAAAATATGAGCATAGGGGGCGCTCATTAAGACTTAGGCAAGTTCCTCAGACTTTTTGTGCCTGCACTATCATCTGTGACATCAGGACTTTCTGTTCTGTTATTCTGTGAACGTATAGTTCTCAGCCATTCATACTTTCAGAGACAGTGGTCACCCACCTCTCCCTAACATTTGTACCACATTTCATATGATTTATTTTTGCCTCTTAACAACCCTGTGGGGTGGATATCACCACATACGGAAAAACTGAGCATTGGAGAGTTTAAGAGCAAGTGCAGATCACACAGTTTCTTGTTTCTGAAGTGATAGGGCCAACCCAGCAAGGATTGCTTGAAACAAGGAAGTTGTTTTTCAGTCTTGGTCTAGGTGCTGTTATAGATCAGGGATTCTAAACCTGGTTGTACCATCTGAAAAGCACTTTTAAAGTTCAGATTCCTGGTCCCCAACTGAGGCCTATTGAGTTATAATCTCCACAGAATGAGTTCTAAGCATTTGCAATGTTTAAATCCCCAGGGGATTCTGCTAGTTTGTAAACTATAGTCCTAGAGTGTTCTGTTCTTGGAGTACAATAGAACTGTAGCCAGCCCACAAAAGACTCTGGTAACGTTCCCACAGCCTCCTACCTTCCTACAAGCTCTTCTGGGGATCCTCATAGACAGCAGACATAGGGAGGACAGGCAATTCACAAAATCCTTCAGCCCTGGAGGGGTCTTAGCACACATCTAGTATATTTTTCTACCTGGTGCTTCCATATCCTCTCCTGTATGCTTAATGATAAGCTTTCTGGGATAAACTGACTTTTAGTTGGAGAACTCTTTACCTCACAAAGCAGCCCATTTCTTTCTATTATCTTTGTTAGAAATTTTTCTTTATAAATGCATGCACTAGATAATAAATGATGATAATGCTTCAAAAAAGCCATTCTTGACATAGCTGACACTTAAGTACTTGTTGAATGACTGAATTAATGAATAATAAATATGCTATTTGGCTTGGCTATATGTCTTCCTTTCACAACTAAGAGTTGAAGATTCAAAGCCATTTTACTCAATTCACACAGTGAAAATTGTGGCAGAATTAGAACTATACCTAAGGTCAATTGATTTCCAACCCAGTGTTTATGCCTGGGGGTGGGCAGAGGAGGAGAGGGACACAGGTAGCAAGAGGAGAGCAGATTCATTCAACACCACCCCCTTGGGGGCACAACATCAGAGTTAAGCGTCTATATCTGCACCCAGATCATCTGGCTTATATTCCAAGTTCCCTTATTTATTGGTTGCACAAAATTAGGCTTGTCACTTGTCTTCTCTGTGCCTCAATTGCTCATGTGTAAAACGTGATAAACATTAATTCTATTTCCTAAAACTGTTGTGAGGATTAAATAAGTAGTATGTATATGGTAATAGTAGAGTGTTCCTCCACAGTAAGCTCTGTGTAAATACAGATTATTGCTGTTGCTCTTTGTTCTATTGTTGTTATAATATTTATTATAATAATAATTTTATTAATATTATATTAATTATTTAATATATTTAATAAATATTATTAATATTTGGGTGGTTCATTGTCCCTTGTTATAATATTTATATAATAATTTATTATTGTTCTTATTTGGTTAGTTCACTATCCTTTGTTGTAATATTTATAATAATTTAATGATAATTATTTGGATAGTTCAGAATTCTTCAGTGATGAAAACCCACATTTTTATTTCTCGAAAGACTTACAAATAGTCTTTACAAATACCAGTAAATGCCAAGAGAATTTGTCAGGACCCAGACAAGCTGGTTTCACTATCCTCTTTCCACCCTACCCCCAGGACCACCACCACCTCCTATAGAAATCTCATGGGGCATGCATGGGTTGGGGCTGTAGCTGTGACATTGGATACTGAGATGGATCAGACAAGAATTCAAGGTGAATTAGAGTCAAATATTTGGGAAATGGTTCTAATATATCAGGGTTATTATATGAAGCTATAATCAGGAAAGTTCCCTACAATTCACTCATCTGAAAGCTATGAGATCAAACTAAGTAGGCACTAGAGACACAGTAGGGCTAGTGCTTGGTTCAGGCAGGGGCTGAGTCTGCATGGGGCTTAGGGTGTGGCATTCACTGCTAGTCCTGTGGCAATAGAAACAGGACAGAAAGGAGGATCCTGGGAAGATGGCAGCGTAGGAGGATGCTGGGCTCACCGCGCATCCTGCTGATCACTTAGATTCCACGTACACCTGCCTAAATAACCCAGAAAAACACCAGAAGACTAGCAGAACGGAGTCTCCGGAGCTAAGCGCAGACGAGACGCCCACGGAAGAGGGTAGGAAGGGTGGAGAGGCAGTGTGCACTCCCCTGACTGGCGGCAGGGAGCCGGCACGGAGGGGCGGCCCGATGGCCAAGCAGAGCCCCCTAGTCTAGCTTGCAAAAGTGGAGGGACCGGATGGAGTGTGTTCTGACAGCAACCGGGACTTGACATCTGGAGGATTATAAGCTAACAGCTCTGCTCGGAGAACGGGAGGGCTGGAGGACAACGGGAGGGAGATTTGTTGAGCCCCAGACTACAGAGCTCAGCTTGGCGGGGAACAAAGGTGCTCGCCTGCACCATCTCCCTCACCCATCCCCCAGCCAAAATCCCAAAGGGAACCAGTTCCTGCCAGGGAACTTGCTTGCACCACGCAAACATCCAAAGCTGTGCTTCTGTGGATCCATCCCTCCGGCGGGTCTGACTCCTTCCCGGTGCCACAGCACCCCTCCGGAAGCAGATCTCTGAAGGAAAAGTGAGCTGAGCCTGCCCCTCCTGCTCCTGTGCACCTTGCCGATCCACCCCAGCTAATACGCCAGATCCCCAGCACCACAAGCCTGGCAGTGTGCAAGTAGCCCAGATGGACCATGCCACCCCACAGTGAATCCCGCCCCTAAGAGAGGGGAAGAAAAGGCACACACCAGTCTGACTGTGGCCCCAGCAGTGGGCTGGGGGCAGACATCAGGTCTGACTGTGGCCCGCCCACCAACACAAATTATTCAAGACAGCACAGGAGAAGTGCCCCGCACTCCCGCACCACTCCAGGGACTATCCAAAATGACAAACGGAAGAATTCCCCTTAGAAAAACGTCCAGGAAATAACAACAGCTAAAGAACTGATCAAAAATGATTTAAACAATATAACAGAAAGTGAATTTAGAATAATAGTCATAAAATTAATCGCTGGGCTTGAAAACAGTATAAAGGACAGAAGAGAATCTATTGCTACAGAGATCAAGGGACTAAGGAACAGCCAGGAAGAGCTAAAAAATGCTATTAATGAGCCGCAAAATAAAATGAAGACGACCACAGCTCGGATTAAAGAGGCAGAGGAGAGAATAGGTGAACTAGAAGATAAAATTATGGAAAAAGAAGAAGCTGAGAAAAAGAGAGATAAAAAAAATCCAGGAGTATGAGGGGAAAATTAGAGAACTAAGTGATGCACTACAGAGAAATAATCTACGTATAATTGGTATTCCAGAGGAGGAAGAGAGAGGGAAAAGGTGCTGAAGGTATTCTTGAAGAAATAATAGCTGAGAACTTCCCTGATCTGGGGAAGGAAAAAGGCATTGAAATCCAAGAGGCCCAGAGAACTTCCTTCAGACGTGACTTGAATCGATCTTCTGCATGACATATCATAGTGAAACTGGAAAATTCAAGGATAAAGAGAAAATTCTGACAGCAGCTAGGGATAAATGTGCTCTACCATATAAAGGGAGACCTATAAGACTCATGACTGATCTCTCTACTGAAACTTGGCAGGCCAGAAAGGAATGGCAGGAGATCTTCAATGTGATGAACAGAAAAAATATGCAGCCGAGAATCCTTTATCCAGCAAGTCTGTCATTTAGAATAGAAGGAGAGATAAAGGTCTTCCCAAACAAACAAAAACTAAAGGAATTCGTCACCACTAAACCAGTCCTACGAGAGATCCTAAGGGGGATCCTGTGTGACAAAGTACCAGAGACATCGCTACAAGCATGAAACCTACAGACATCACAGTGACTCCAAACCCATATCTTTCTATAATAACACTGAACGTAAATAGACTAAATGTGCCAACCAAAAGGCATAGGATATCAGAATGGATAAAAAAACAAGACCCATCTATTTGCTGTCTACAAGAGACTCATTTTAGACCTGAGGACACCTTCAGATTGAAAGTGAGGGGATGGAGAACTATCTATCATGCTACTGGAAGTCAAAAGAAAGCTGGAGTAGCCATACTTATAGCAGACAAACTAGACTTTAAATTAAAGGCTTTAATAAGAGATGAAGAAGGGCATTATATAATAATTACAGGGTCTATCCATCAAGAAGAACTAACAATTATGAATGTCTAAGAGCCGAATACAGGAGCCCCCAAATATATAAAACAATTACTCACAAACATAAGCAACCTTATTGACAAGAATGTGGTAATTGCAGGGGACTTTAACACCCCACTCACAGCAATGGATAGATCATTTAGACACACAGTCAATAAAGAAACAAGGGCCCTGAATGATACATTGGATCAGATGGACTTGGCAGATATATTTAGAACTCTGCCACCTAAAGCAACAGAATATACTTTCTTCTCGAGTGCACATGGAACATTCTCCAAGACAGATCATATACTGGGTCACAAAACAGCCCTTCATAAGTATACAAGAATTGAGATCATACCATGCACACTTTCAGACCACAATGGTATGGAGCTTGAAATCAACCACAGGAAAAGTCTGGAAAACCTCCAAAAGCATGGAGGTTAAAGAATACCCTACTAAAGAATGAATGGGTCAACCAGGCAATTAGAGAAGACATTAAGAACTATATGGAAACAAATGAAAATGAAAATACAACAATCCAAACGCTTTGGGATGCAGCGAAGGCAGTCCTGAGAGGAAAATACATTGCAATCCAGGCTTATCTCAAGAAACAAGAAAAATCCCAAATACAAAATCTAACGGCACACCTAAAGGAAATAGAAGCAGAACAGCAAAGGCAGCCTAAACCCAGCAGAAGAAGAGAAATAATAAAGATCAGAGCAGAAATAAACAATATAGAATCTAAAAAAACTGTAGAGCAGATCAACAAAACCAAGAGTTGGTTTTTTAAAAAAATAAACAAAATTTATAAACCTGTAGCCAGGCTTCTCAAAAAGAAAAGGAGATGACCCAAATAGATAAAATCATGAATGAAAATGGAATGATTACAACCAATCCCTCAGAGATACAAGCAATTATCAGGGAATACTAGGAAAAACTATATGCCAACAAACTGGGCAACCTGGAAGAAATGGACAAATTCCTAAACACCCACACTCTTCCAAAACTCAATCAGGAGGAAATAGAAAGCTTGAACAGACCCATAACCAGCGAAGAAATTGAATCGGTCATCAAAAATCTCCCAACAAATAAGAGTCCAGGACCAGATGCCTTCCCAGGGGAGTTCTACCAGACGTTTAAAGCAGAGATAATACCGATCCTTCTCAAGCTATTCCAAAAAATAGAAAGGGAAGGAAAACTTCCAGACTCATTCTATGAAGCCAGTATTACTTTAATTCCTAAACCAGACAGTGACCCAGTGAAAAAAGAGTACAGGCCAATATCCCTGATGAATATGGATGCAAAAATTCTCATTAAGATACTAGAAAACCGAATTCAAGAACATACAAAAAGGATTATTCACCATGATCAAGTGGGATTCATTCCTGGGATGCAGGGCTGGTTCAACATTCGGAAATCAATCAATGTGATACATCACATTAATAAAAGAAAAGATAAGAACCATATGATCCTGTCAATCGATGCAGAACAAGCATTTGGCAAAATTCAGCAACGTTTCTTAATAAAAACCCTCGAGAAAGTCAGGATAGAAGGAACATACTTAAAGATCATAAAAGCCATTTATGAAAAGCCCACAGGTAACATCATCCTCAATGGGGAAAAACTGAGAGCTTTTTCCCTGAGATTAGGAACACGACAGGGATGTCCACTCTCACTGCTATTGTTTAACATAGTGTTGGAAATTCTAGCATCAGCAATCAGACAACAAAAGGAAATCAAATGCATCAAAATTGGCAAAGATGAAGTCAAGCTTTCACTTTTTGCAGATGACATGATACTATACATGGAAAATCCGATAGACTCCACCAAAAGTCTGCTAGAACTGATACATGAATTTAGCAAAGTTGTAGGATACAAAATCAATGTATAGAAATCAGTTGCATTCTTATACACTAACAATGAAGCAACAGAAAGACAAATAAAGAAACTGATCCCATTCACAATTGCACCAAGAAGCATAACATACCTAGGAATAAATCTAACCAAAGATGTAAAAGATCTGTATGCTGAAAACTATAGAAAGCTTTTGAAGGTAATTGAAGAAGATATAAAGAAATGGAAAAACATTCCCTGCTCATGGATTGGAAGAATAAATATTGTCAAAATGTCAATACTACCCAAAGCTATCTACACATTCAATGCAATCCCAATCAAAATTGCACCAGCATTCTTCTCAAAACTAGAACAAGCAATCCTAAAATTCATATGGAACCACAAAAGGCCCCGAATAGCCAAAGAATTTTGAAGAAGAAGACCAAAGCAGGAGGCATCACAATCCCAGACTTTAGCCTCTACTACAAAGCTGTGATCATCAAGACAGCATGGTATTGGCACAAAAACAGACACATAGACCAATGGAATAGAATAGAAACCCCAGAACTAGACTCAGAAATGCATGGCCAACTAATCTTTGACAAAGCAGGAAAGAACATCCAATGGAAAAAAGGCAGTCTCTTTAACCAATGGTGCTGGGAGAACTGGACAGCAACATGCAGAAGGATGAAACTAGACCACTTTCTCACACCATTCACAAAAATAAACTCAAAATGGATAAAGGACCTGAACGTGAGCCAAGAAACCATCAAAACCCTAGAGGAGAAAGCAGGAAAAGACCTCTCTGACCTCAGCCGTAGCAATCTCTTACTCTACACATCCCCAAAAGCAAGGGAATTAAAAGCAAAAATGAACTACTGGGACCTTATGAAGATAAAAAGCTTCTGCACAGCAAAGGAAACAACCAACAAAACTAAAAGGCAACCAACAGAATGGGAAAAGATATTTGCAAATGACATATCGGACAAAGGGCTAGCATCCAAAATCTATAAAGAGCTCACCAAACTCCACACACGAAAAACAAATAACCCAGTGAAGAAATGGGCAGAAAACATGAAGAGACACTTGTCTAAAGAAGACATCTGGATGGCCAACAGGCACATGAAAAGGTGCTCAGCCTTGCTCCTCATCAGGGAAATACAAATTAAAACCACACTCAGATATCACCTCACGCCAGTCAGAGTGGCCAAAAAGAACAAATCAGGAGACTATAGATGGTGGAGAGGATGTGGAGAAACGGGAACCCTCTTGCACTGTTGGTGGGAATGCAAGTTGGTGCAGCCACTCTGGAAGACAGTGTGGAGGTTCCTCAGAAAATGAAAAATAGACCTACCCTATGACCCAGCAATAGCACTGCTAGGAATTTACCCAAGGGATGCAGGAGTACTGATGCATAGGGGCACGTGTACCCCAATGTTTTTAGCAGCACTCTCAACAATAGCCAAATTATGGAAAGAGCCTAAATGTCCATCAACTGATGAATGGATAAAGAAATTGTGGTTTATATACACAATGGAGTACTATGTGGCAATGAGAAAGAACGAAATATGGCCCTTTGTAGCAACATGGATGGAACTGGAGAGTGTGATGCTAAGTGAAATAAGCCATACAGAGAAAGACAGATACCATATGGTTTCACTCTTATGTGGATCCTGAGAAACTTAACAGAAACCCATGGGGGAGGGGAAGGAAAAAAAAAAGAGGTTAGAGAGGGAGAGAGCCAAAGCATAAGAGACTGTTAAAAACTGAGAACAAACTGAGGGTTGATGGGGGTGGGAGGGAGGGGAGGGTGGGTGATGGGTATTGAGGAGGGCACCTTTTGGGATGAGCACTGGGTGTTGTATGGAAACCAATTTGACAATAAACTTCATATATTGAAAAAAAAAAAAGAAACAGGACAGAAAGGACCTATCAGAGAGAAAAGTAGAATTTCTAGGACCTTCAATCAGAAGGAGAGCAATGGAGACAACTATAGGCGCACGTAGGAAGGGCATGCTGAAGCTCCAGGGAGGAGGATGGCAAGTGCAAACTAGAGAGAAGTATGGAAGTTAACGTGTGTGTGTATTGTGTGCATGTGAGAGAGAGAGAGACATATGTGTGTGTGTGTGAGAGAGAGATGTGTGAGACAGAGACGTGTGTGAGTGTGTGTTAGAAAGATGTGTGTGTGTATGTGAGAAAGAGACGTATTTGCGTGTGTGTGAGAGAGAGAGACGTGTGTGTGCATGTGTGTGTTAGAGAGAGAGGCATGGGTGTGTGTATGTGAGACAGAGACGTGTGTGTGTGTATGTGAGAGAGAGAAGTGTGTGTGTGAGAGAGACGTGTGTGCATGTGTGTGTTAGAGAGAGAGGCATGTGTGTGTATGTGAGACAGACGTGTGTGTGTGCGTGTGTGTGTGAGAGAGACGTGTGAGCATGTTTATGTGAGACAGAGAAAGGTGTGTGTGAGAGGCATGTGTGTGTATGTATGTGAGAGAGAGACGTGTGTGTGCATGAGAGACAGATGTGTGTGTGTTAGAGATGTGTGTGTGTGTGTGTGTGTGTGAGACGTGTGTGCAAATGTATGTGAGAGACGTGTGCACGTGTGTGTTAGAGAGACATGTGTGTGTGTATATGTGAGACAGAGAGAGATATGTGTGTGAGAGAGACGTGTGTGTGTGTGTGTGTGCGTGTGTGTGTGTGTGTGTGTGAGAGAGAGAGAGGTGGGGCAGGGGTCCTGTACTTGTCACGTGGTAGACAACACAAGCAGGGAGTTAATGAAGCAGAAAGTCATGTATTTAGGCCCCTTTATCTTAAGCATATCTCACACCAGAATGAAGAATGGAGATATTTTGTTGGCCACATTTCAAGGATGGGTCAATTCCATCCCTCGTGAACAAAACTCTAAATAGACCTGAGAGATCTTCTGCTTTCAGGCATCTGCTTTTTCTTCATTGACCCTCTCTGCCATTGCATTAGCAGCATTTGATTTTAATACAACATGCCTTTTTCAGTGGGAGACAAAACAATAGTGCTTTGTCACTTTCATCTGTGATTGTGTTCTAGGAATGTCGTTAAGTATATCGCTGATCACTGCAAAAAAATTCCTTTAGATTCCACTGTTAGGAGGGCAATAATTCCCTTGAAGTCTGTATATATTAGACCATTTGTCTCTCTATATTTTATCTTTCAGGAAGCTCAGAACTAATCATTAGTCTGAGGTATAATAACTGTGTAGGTCACAGATTGAATATTTGTGCTCTTTTCTCAACTCACAGTCTATTTCCCATTGTTTTCTGATTTTCCACTTGTAGTTTTATGACAAAGATGCTATGCCCTCTCCTGCTCTGGTTCATAGGAAGAATCCAAACTGGTTCTAACATGTGCCTGGGTATGGAGTGAGGCTTTCTCCTGCCCACAGTCCTACATGGGTGTCCATTGATCTCACCTTTTGTGCCAAAACCATGTAGGAAGAGGGTCTGCTAGGGTAGGATGGTGGAAGGAGGAAACCAAGCAGAGCCTCTGTTTAGGAGATGATCTCTGGTGGGTGAAGGTCCTCATGAAAGACTGTCCATTTCAATTCAGTCCCTTGATCCTTATGATGCCCTGTCTTTCCCTTGACCCATCCTTACCCAGCCTCAAGGATGCTGGCTCACTCATTCTTTCCTTTTTAATCAATAGTCTTTATAGCCTCTAGAGGAAAGAAACAATTGCTCATATAGCATGCACTGACTCCAACGCATTCCACAATTTTGTTTTCACAGTAGAGGACCTCATATCTGCATACTGGGATTGAACAAATATGTGAATGTGTGCAGATGGAAAGAACTAGATTTCTCACTGTTCAAGTGAGAGGTTATAGATAAGCAAGAAAGAGCTGTTGGCCAAGAAAGAATTCACTGAAAATTTAAACAAATAGGTATTTATTTGGGCAACTAGAATTGCAATTCCAGAGACAGATTCAGGTAAAAACCTGACTTGTGTTGTGAGAAAAATTAAGAGGCTGCCAGGGAGAGTGGTAAAGGAAAAGGGTCATGAGTACAGCTGTCATTTAGGTCCTCCATGCAAAACAGCGGTTTAAAACAGGTTAACTGCAGGGTACCTGGGTGGCTCAGTTAGGCATCTGACTCCAGGTCAGGTCATGATCTCTCAGTTCTTGAGTTCGAGCCCTGCGCAGGGCTCTGTGCTGACAGTTCAGAGCCTGGAGCCTGCTTTGGATTCTGTGACTCCCTCTCTCTCTTCCCCTCCCCTGCTTGCACTCTGTCTCTCTCTCTCTCAAAAAATAAATAAACATTAAACAAATGAACAAATAAGCCAGGTTAACTGGGATTGGTTGGATTAATATGCAAATGAGGGATTGAAACTTGTCAAATCACATTGGCTCCTTCCCAAATGAAGAATGAAAACAATTCAGGGGCCATAGTGAGGAGGGAGTTAAGTTCAGGCTGAGCTTAACTTTTCACAGCTGGCAAAAATTTAGTTTTTCCCATAAGGATACACATAAATTTCTCTCCTTTGGCCTCCTAGCTAGGCTTGCTTGCTCCATTTTGAAATCTTCTTTTACAAAGTCTAGAATAAACCATGGGACACTGAATTAATGTAGACATCATTATGAACTCATGTTTAGCTTAGACACTGAATTAATGTAGACATCATTATGAACTCATGTTTAGCTTAATATAGATACAGAGGGATTATGACTAAAATAATTATAGGTATGTGTGTAGATGCTGGTTACTATACACACATATATTTCCAAGTACTGAGTACTGAGAAGGGATGACACCCCAGTAGTAAGGAATAAACCAGCTCTCAGATCTTGGTTTACAATCAATTTCCCAATAAAAGAAATCAGGGGTCATAATAAAAATAGCTGAATCTAGGTCTGGGTCAGAGATTATACAAAGTGAGCCTGAACCATGTGATACATAGTGCCCTACAGTAAGGATGTGCTTTAAAAAAAGGACACAGGAGCTGACTGAGAGAGGTCCCAAAGCTGGAAGGTTATGAACAACAAAATAGAAAGCATGGCATTGGATTACAACCCAAAATATAATATAAATAGTTATCCAATATCCATGAGTCAATACTGATATTAATAAATGATGTTGGAAATAGAGAGAGAAAGAGAGAGAGAGAGAGAAATATGACCAAGACAAATCTTCTTACAGAAAAATTCCAAATAACTTATAGATACTGTCCCTTCAAGGAGGTAGAGTGTAACTCCCTATTTCTTTCAATGGGCTACACTTAGTGACTTCCTTACAAAGAGAAGAGCATGGAAAGGGAAAGAAAAAGAGGACCTTTATATGGAAAACCTACAAACACTGCCATAGCCAGTTGGCGAGAATCAGTGTCAACAGTGAGGTCATGTTGATAGCATGTACCCTTGATATAATAGGATGAGAATGGCTTTATTCCTGTGATTTTCCTCCCCCCAAATCCATAATCCCATTCTAAGCACTAGAAAAACACACCACACAAATCCCAGTTGAGAGACATTCTACAAAATACATAACTAGCACACCTCAAAACTCTCAAGGTCATCAAAAATAAGTAGTCTAAGCGTCTATCACAGTCAAGAGGACCCTAAGGAGACAAGACAACTGAATGTAATGTGGTGCCCTAAATGGAATCCAGGAACACAACAATGACATTTAGTAAAAATTAAGGAAACCTGAATAGAGTATGGATATGGACTTTAGTTGATAATAATACAGGGGCACCCGGGTGGCTCAGTTGATTGAGCATCCAACTCTGGCTCAGGTCATTATCTCACTGCTCGTAGGTTAAAGCCCCAAGTTGGGCTCTGTGCTGACAGCTCAGAGCCTGGAGCCTACTTCATATTCTGTGTCTCCCTCTCTCTCTGCCCCCCCTCCCCCACTTATGATCTCTCTGTCTCTCTCAAAAGTAAATAAACATTAAAAATTTTTAAAATTTTTAAATAAAAAACAATATCTTAATATTAATTCTTTAATTGCAACAAACATACCATACTAATGTAAGATCTGAACCACAGAGTAAACCACATGCAGTAAACATGGGAAATTCTCTATACTATCTTTGCAACTTTCCTGTAAATCTATAACTATTCTAAATAAAAAACCTATTAAAAAATTAAGTGCATGCCAAATATAAGTTACAACTAATTGAGCTAAATATGTCAAAATGTTACCTATGACATCATATATAATCCCCTCCACAGCCTCATGAGGCTACTATTATTTTACCTAATTTTAAAAATTTTATTTTGATGTTTATTTATTTTTGACAGAGAGAGTGTGAGCAGGGGAGACACAGAATCCTAAGCAGGCTCCAGGCTCTGATCTGTCAGCACAGAGCCTGACTTGAGGCTTGAACTATGAACCATGAGATCATGACCTGAGCCAAAGTTGGACACTCAACCAACTGAGCCACCAAAGCACGCCACCTAATTTTTAGATGAGAAAACTGAGGCCTAGAAAGGCACAGAAACTTGCATAAGATCACAGGGTTTTCAAAGATTTGAAATGGGTTTCATTTGACTGGGGTCTGAACATGTACTTGTTCTGTTAAGGAAGGTTTGGCCTCGGATTCACACAGATGTGTGTAAAAATGGGATGTGATTTCATTTGTTTTTAAAATAAAGTAATACATTTACATGCAAATTAAAAATCAGGTAATCCAATAGGTTGTAATATGAAAAGAAATGTCTCATTCTAAATAATCAGCGTATGCATTTATTTCTTTGTCTCCTTCTAGACATATCTATTCACTTCCCCAATGAAGCACAATGGACCACGTTCACCATCCCATCCCACCCTCCCTTTTATTTAGACATGTTTTATTTTTCATGCTCCTATTGGCTTACCGCTATAACTTTAAATACTATAACTCAAACCCAGTTTCTTCACCTGCCAAGCTGAGGCAACATTTCCTGACTTCCCGTTAAATAAGAGATCACATCAGCACAACATAGCTTCTTTTGGCTTAGGATGATTTTGTTTTCATATTTTATTTGTGGCAGCTTTACAGGAAAAAATAAAGCAACGACTTTTTATTACTATTTGTGTTATATCATGGAACACATGGTATGTAGTAACAAAGTATGGTCTGCCAGACGTTGTAAAGTAAGCTGCTGAAAACACACTGGACCCAGGGCATAAGCTAGGCTAGCCTCCCTAGAGGTGACCAAAGGGCCAGGCTGGTGAGAGAACGTCTATCGCAACTGGAGACCACAGGGCACTCTGAGGCAGGGCTGACCTGACCTGAGGCCACTGGGTTCAGTTCAGTTCCCAAGTGAAAATGTCCCTTCTGGAAGGCTGCTATGACTACTGGTTGGAAGAGGACAGAGCCCTGTTGAATAGCTCACCCAGGAGTCTTTCAAAGTCCCTCTGGGAACTCTTTAAAACATCACAGCTCGCTTTCTTAAAAAATTTACATGTTTTTCACTTAGCCCAATTTTTAAAAATTAGACAAAAGAACATATTAAATATCAAATACTCTGTCAAAACAAAATTACCTAATTAGAAAATGTTGAAAATGTGTAACTATTTAACATTCATTAAAAGTGTGTAGTTAGAGTCAAAAGAAAAGTGGTTGTACCACTTAACTGTTTTGGATATCCCTATAAATATAAGATTTTGGATATAAGATGTTTTGCACAAAATGTGAAGTCTACATTTTTAATTATTTATTATAGAAAAAAATGTAAATGTACAATATTAAAATGAAACCTTACTGAATCCACACCAAAAAAACATTAACAATATTAACATTTTTGATGTACAGACATATTTAGAAAATGCAAAGATGTCAAATGCAGACCTTTATGATAAAAATAATGATCAAATTGGTAGATTTTTTTCAAGGTAGGAATTTCAAAATCAATTTTTGCAGACTGGACACTGTAGTATGCAATAATATATAAGTTGAACAGTTACCAAGGGGAATCCAAGTACTGACTGGGGAATTGAGGAGACCAAATATTAAGTAGTGTTCTTGTCAAAGAAAATTTGTTTCAGTCAAAACTTTTTTTTTTAATTGTTGTTTGGTGAGTGTCCACCTTTGTATAGAACAAAAATAAAAACAGAAGAAAAGAGATTCTTAGATATTACACAATCAACCAAATGTTGACATTTTGCTTTTTTTCTTAGGTAAAAATGAGATTTTTCCACACAGAATTCTCTCACACAAACATAACTGAACATCTAAAATCAAGGATATTTAAAACTTATCAGCCAAATATGGAAGTGCAACCAATGGTATATCAAAATTCATAAGACACTGCTTTATACAATAAATAGCATGCTTTTTCACTTCAAAAAGAGAAGGCATCTAATCTTTTTTTTTTTTTTAAAGTACAGATTTCATGGCAGTACAATAGGTAGATACTTGGTAAGTTCCTCAGAAAGTATATTTTTATTTCCCCACAAAGTGGATTTTTCCTTTAGCTATAGTAATTTTTTAACATAGTACTCATTCTTGCTCTGTTTAAAAAGAAAAAATTAACATTTATTTATTATTGAGACACAGAGACAGAGCATGAGCATGGGAGGGGCAGAGAGAGGTGAAGACACATAATCTGAAGCAGGCTCCAGGCTCCAAGCTCCAAGCTGCCAGCACAGAGCCCGACACGGGACTCAAACTCACGAACCATGAGATCATGACCTGAGCCAAAGTCAGAAGCTTGACTGAGCCACCCAGGCACCCCCACTCTTGCTCTTGAACAAAATAAGTCTCTTTCCCCAAAATGATTTTCTTAAATGGAGGCATTTTAATTGCCTCTAACATGCAATCTTTCTGGAGAGTCTGAAAAAAAACTTCATAGTCTTTGACAATTTTAAAATTCCAACTCTAAAGATTTATCTTAGGAAAATTACTAAGAATAATCACCAATTAAAATGTTTATTTTATTATTGTTTACGGCAAAACATGGAAGCAACATTAAGTCCCCCGAATCAGGGAACTCGTTACACAAATCATGATGCATTCATATAATGGACTATAATAGTGTTGATCAATATTTATTAGCACAGAAGAATATTGACAATTGTACTATTAATTAAAAGATCAGGTTATAAAGTATTCTGAAATTATCCCATTTTGTGACTTTCTTTAGAAAATTTGGAAATAGATCCTGAAATTATTAGCAGGAGTTATTTTTAGGCAGTAAGATTTTTGATTGGTCTTAATCATCTTCCTTATGCTTATCTACATTAATACATCTTTATATGGGTATGAATCATTTTTTTAGAGAGAAAAATTACACATTCAAAATTATAATTATATACAATTATGCTCTATCTATATACCTATATAGTGAGATATATGCTAGCAGAGGCAAAATCAGGTCACAGCAGTCAGGAGGATTGCTAAGGTTTCAAAATTGGCATCTTGTGTTTTGGGAATCATAGACAAGCTGACACTCTGCCCTGAGACTAAGCAATAGAATTCATTGGGCTGGGTACTTAGTTAAAAACATATTTTCAGTTTCCCCCAGGAAAATGGGAATCAGCTAAAAATTATCACCTGGAACTTACACTGATATGCAACTACATTGAGCCTCAAGCCTCAAGGCCCCCAGGCACCTCTACTTTATTTCAAGTCTGCCCTACCCTGGGGCAACAGACTCTAGGCATGGGCCCAGACTGTCTTCTAAGGTACAGTCCTTTGGGACCTGGGGTTTCGAACTTGGCTTATGAGTTGTTTCATATGATCATCTCACACCTGGAAGTCCAGCCAAGTTGAAGTCCATGTCATTGGCAAGTACCCCACTTGTATGTGAAAGGACCATTTCCACCTGGAAAGTTCTTCCCCTCGTTCCACACCCAGCACCAAAGTCTTCTTGTCTTTAAAAGCCCTGTTGAAAACAACTACCCCAGAGGCCTGTTCTCCCTCAAGCAGCATGCTCTGCTTCAGATTTCTCTTTCCAAGACCCAGGAAACCACTTTTGATCTGCACCATCAGAATGAGTCTCTCCCTTCTGTCCTTGACTTTTTGTACTCTTTTCCTCCTTTGAGTTCATACAAAGTGAGAAAAAAAGAAGTATGTCAATCACCTTAAAATTATATTTATTATTTTACATATTTCAATCTACAACGTACATTGCTTCTCGCACTAGATTGTAAGCTTTTCTAGAACAGGAACAAATCTCCTATTACATTGAGGAACACAGAGCACAGTATAGAGTAGGTGCTCAACATATGCTTACCACACTGAAGATGTCAGTGCGAGGATTATGCAACAACATGGGTTGACAGCTATGAGGATACAGAGACAGAAATCTCAAACCATGTGTCTTTGAATCACCAGCATCTTGAAACAGTCAGCATCTTGGGAGGAAAGAAGAAGGTGCAGCCTCCACCTCAGCCCTTACAAGGGACCTCAGGGGTTCATAGCAGCCATAGCTTCAACTCCAAGTTGTTGCTGAGATGAAGGAGTGGGTGGAAGACAGGAGCAGGAGTGCAGCTTATAGGGGCCAGGAAGTGTTCCCCAGTCCAAATGAGAAAGGGGGACCCTGAGCTTCCCAGCGGAATAAAAGCAGAAACCTGGGTAGGGAGAGAGAAACTGTACCTGTGTCCCTCTCCTTCGGGCCAGTCACCTTAGCACTCCTCCTCTTTGATGTGGTAGACTGTGGCACCACTGAGGCAGCAGGGTTTCTTGCAGCGAGCCCTCTGAGAGTGTCCCAGACTCTGATCTCCTGGCTTCTGGGAACTGGAATCACTGACCTGGACTCCTGGACGGGGGTCATAGAAAGGAGCAGAGTAGGCAGGTAGGGAGGGGTTTGGGCACTGGGGAGGGGTACATTTGGGAGCAATAGGGGGCTCCCAAGATTGCTGCTTCTGCTGTGACATCAGTGGGCTAGTGAGTGGAAGCTGGAAGGAAAAAGAGCATGGATTAGGTCAGGGCCTTGATTCTTTTCTCCATGGGCTGGGACTGTCAAAATGAAGCTGGCATTTACAACCTTCTAAAATCCATCCCAGGAAGGACAAAAATGGGTCTGAGAGGGTAAATTGGGGGAGTGAGCCATGGTGGGAACCCTCAGGGGACCCACTCACCAACAACCAAGCTAATAACTTATTCTTCTTAAACAAAATGCAGCTGAGTTGAGCAGACCATCCACCTTCCCAGGCCAGTGTCCATCATGTTCAAGTGTGAAGGAGAAACAAATCTCTACTCTTTCTTCACTCAGTCTTACTTTGCTCTGAGTGTCCTAAGCCTGCTTGTATCTTCTTTGCCTCTTCATCCCTCTGTCTTCTGTAATTTTCTCCCATGTTAAATAATTTGAGGTCTTTTGCAGGGACCACTTCCCTTCCCTAAAGTTCTCTTACCTGGTGAGAGGAGAAATCAGGCCTGCTTTTGCAGCACCTGGGTGAGGGACATCCAAGTGTCTCCCCACCCAGAAGTAGTATCACCCTAGAGGAGGATGCGTGGACAAATCATCCAAGAAGGAGTCTGGAGGCCTTTTATACATCCTCCAGTGAAGACTTCAGGCTACATGTTATTGGAAGACAGCTGTGGGTGGACTATTTATGTGAATGTTTCACAATTCCCAGGACTGGATTCCTCAGTGGCACGCAGCAGGATGTGGGTCAAAGGAATCCCATGTGAGTGAACAACCAGAGGCTATAGCCTTCAGAGTGGCCTGAGTGGGCTGGGTACATTGGCCAAGTCTAGATGACATCTCTGGGGACCTGAGAGGGACATGATGACTGTGGAGATGTCTCTAGGATTGATAAGGAAGGACTAGGTTAAATGCCACCCAAGTGTGAGGAAGACACTTCTGGTCTACCCCTACTCTCTATCCATGCTTTCTTCCACTCAGCTCAAGGCCACCACCTCCATGAAGACTTTCCTGGTCCTCCAGACCACATCTGAGTCCTCCCTCCTCTGAATGTCAGAGATACCTCTCATAGACTTTTTAGCTGCTCATAATCAAGGTGACCTACATATTTGTCCTATCATCTTTGTTACACAGTTACTTGATGACAAGATCTTGCCTTTATCATTCTAAATTCCTAGGGCCTGATTCTGTCCTTGACATAAATGTTCATTAATACTTGTGGGATGGAATAATCTATGTGCCATTAAAATAGACTTTGCATGTGGGGAGAACAAAAAATAGGAGAAAAACATAACAAAACCCACTTGTTTTTTGTTTTGTGGGCCAAATCTCAACTTCTTGTATCCCCACCTAAGACTTCTGGGAACACCCTTTCATAAATAGTACAGAGAAATCGGTGGGTGGATCTCACCTTAAAGATCAAGCTGTGAATAGTGTGGAGAACAAAACATTCATAAACCCTGCTACCTCTTAATGCAAAGTGGAGTTGCTTATGTAATTATAGAGAGACCCCAAGGAAAAGCTTTTTACAGAGTGAAAAGTTTTCACTTATCTTCTATGAAAATTGACATCAGCACATGGTGGCTGTGCTTATGGTAGGAACATTCTCATTGAAATACAGTCTTTCACTTCTGGAGGCTTCTGTCTCAGAATAGCTGCAGACATGCCTGGCTAAGTGAAAAGATCCTGTTGAAATTTCTGGTGGTAGGGACAGTGTCTTGCCTTCCTCTGTGTTCTCAGTGCCTGACACAGTAGGGACTCAGGAAACAGGTAAGTGGAAAAGGTAAGCTATTACAAAGTATTTTCTGATTATAGGGGCTGTCCTCAAAGACTTCAAGTCATACATTGTACAAAGGTGAGCAAGGTCAGTGTGTGGGATGACAGGTAAGAACTTAACAAGACTGGAGAGTGGGACAAGGCCAGAGGAACAGCTGCTGGAGTAAATCTGCAGGACAAGACTACCAGGGCTCACCTGCTTCATCTTAGAAGGCTCCCAGGGGGAGGCAGGCTTTGGCATGTAGTTTGGCTGAAAAGAAGAGTCTATATAAGTGAAACAGAAGGTGAGATGGTAAGAAGCCTTTCTCAGCCTATTAGAACAGGACCCTGGGTAGACAGCACCTGAGTTATGGGGCCTCAGAGGTCAGAACCCTTCTTCCCTAACTTCCTTCTCCCTCCTATCTCTCCTTTTCCCCCTTTCCCTCTTCTCCTCCCTGTAAGGCCTCAGAAGTAGTCCTAACTGTTCCTCAGAAAGGAGTGATGGACAGTAAGCACTGGGAGGGCAGAGTAACTCTTGTCTTACTATACAGCGGTTCCTTTTCCCCACCCAGACTCATACCACATAAGCCCACACTCTGATACCTCATGCACCACAAATGCATTTCCTTGAGGTTAACTAACAACCACCCAACCCACACCACCCCTACCCAAGGGCTGAGGACTCTTTCTGGAGGCTCTTTCCCCCTTCCTCTCCAGTTCCCCCAGACCACTCCTCATAATGCTGGCCCCCTGAAGTCTCAGAGTCCAGTCATTTTCAGTACAGTGAATTCCATCACGATGTTGGGGATTGACCCCACAAGGATTGGCACATTTAGTGGAGGAGGCAGCATCTGGCTTTGTCCACTCCCTGAAGTGAGCCTTTTTGAAGTCCTTGAGCTGTCCCTCACCCTACTAGACTTCCAAGTCCAGCCAATTCCAGATCAGGACCCCAGACATGTGTCTCCCTCCAGTGCCACTCCATTTCTCCCTGGCTGAGGTGTCCATGGCATGATTCTATGATTTGGTATTTGCTAAGCACCTACTCTATCCTGGATACAAAAAGCAGTAAGAGCCCTGCTTCATGCTTCGGAGCTTTCACTCTAGAGATAGTGCAAACACATTACACATTAATAGATAACACAAGATGATAAGTGAAAGATGGGCAAACAGAGAGGCAGGTGAATTCTGGTTATGGGTTGAAAATGGTACTAGTCCACCTGCATGTACCACATCAGAATGATAGTATTTTGAATGATGTTGTTCCTACTATTATTAGCATCCCATCCTGGGCTGGGGACAGGAGCCCATCCCTGATAATTATCCACCCCTTCTCATTCCTAGTCCCAATTTGTTGTGACCCTATTGCTCTGAGCAATAGATGTCTCTTCCTTCCTTCCTTCCTTCCTTCCTTCTTTCCTTCCTTCCTTCCTTCCTTCCTTCCTTCCTTCCCTTCTTTACTTCTGTCTTTTTATTTTTTGTCCTGGTTCTTCTTCTGAGAGTATTCTCCCCCTCTTCTCTTTGTCTTTGGAAAACCTTTCAAGAACCAATCTAAATCCTCACATCTTCTGTAATGGGTTCCCTGGTAATGCCTGACCAAGAAAATCTTCCAGAGGCTTTATTGCTTGCTGCACATGTAATTTATTATTGTGCACATTTTAATGTGAGATTGTAAACATTTCAAGCATGAGGCTATGTCTCATATATATCCTATTTCTTTTCAGTGAATGCAATGGTTCATTATGCATATTAGTTATTAGGTATTGAAAAATCCTTGTCATCAACATTTGTAAAAACAGTTTACAGAATGCTTTCCATATACTATGTCCTGAGTCAATTAATTTCACATGACTATGAACTCAGGCCATGACAAAATCAGAGACTTAAAGTGAGGTGGATTGCCTACATCACACTGTGGACACTTCAACTACATTTCCTGAATACTATGATATTTTTATTTAGATTGTACCAAAAAATTCAATTTGGAGTCAGTGTTCAGGTACTTCTTATTTCAGAACTCATACTTGCCTTTTTTTTCCTAGGAATAGATACTAAGAGATCTTCTGTCCCTAGAGTTTTCCTCCTGGTACAACTATAGCCAAACAACCATAATCCTGACTTGTACCCATGGCTACAAGTAACATCATGAGGACAAACCACTGGGTCTAAATTCTTGGTTTCTATTTCAGTAGAGGAAATTGTCACTAGCAAAGGATAGGCTTAGTGTAACCTATTCATCATCAAAAGGCTCAGTCCCTTATGTTCTCTTTTTCTCCCATCTAAAGGAGAGAAGTAGAGGAGAATTTTCTGGTATTTAAAGAACAGAAATAAAACTGTGCTCAAAGTTTAAGTTATCCATACTCTTCATAAAATAATTTTTTAAAAATGTAAAATAAAATATAAAATAAATCTATACATACATAAAATCTTAAGATGTATAGTTTTCTTAAGTCTCAAAGAAAATCTAAACCAAATTGAACCAAAGATTTTACAGGATAACTTCTGGAACGACAGTATGAAGAACTCCGTCTCCCCAACAAAATAGCTATAACTGTTGACAATTACTTTAAAAAAAAAAACTTTTAAAGTTTCTATAAATTGTCCTATGGCAAATTAAGAAAAAATTTATTCAAGAAAATCTACTAAATGTCAGTAACAACTAAAAGCCAACATTTCTCATAACATCTCTAGCTCTATGTTGCAGAGGCTAAATCCCAAGATGGGGCAGCCAAGACACAGGGCTCCCTTCTTCTACCCAGCTCCCACTGAAGAGGCAGGCAGTGATCCTACCTCAGTTGCAACAGACCTAGAATCCTGGAACCCTTATCACCTTTGCCCCACCTCACTTTTAGGATAGAAAAATCCATGGTGAAGAGGCAATTTAAGAAGATTAGAGGTTGCCATCCCAGTACAATGCCCTGCTCATACAACAAGGATGTCTCTCCAAGAGAAGCAGACAAAACTGTCCCCAAACTCAGCTCCAGAGCAGTGGCTCAGAGATTTTGACCAGCGGAAGGGGTAAACCAAAAGATCAAAAACTTTGAGGTTCTTGCCAAAGGAGCTTCCTTTATTCAGAACAGAGTTTGGGAGAAGTTCAAACCTAAAACCACTCTGAAAAATAAGGGAGATTTTATTAAGAAAAGCTGCTTATCCATAGCAGCAATACGTTGAATCACAGCAGGACAGCTAGTGTACCAGAGAGAATCAAGGAAAGCAAAGCCCTTCTGGGTTCAGAACAAACCTCAAAGATCCCCTCAAAAACTACCTGCAAAGGGCATTGGACCTAATTGGATCTGACCAATTAAGAGATTTGAGAGTTCAGAAATAAACCCATCAATGCCTGGTGAATTGATTTTTGACAATGTGTCAAGACATTTCACTGAGGAAGCAATAGTCTTTTCAACAAGTTGTGCTGGGAAAGAATGTAAAAGAATGAAGTTGTTCCCTACCTACAGTATTTAAAAAAATAACTCAGAATGGATCCAAACCTAACTGATGGGCTTAAAAATATAAAACTCTTCATGTATGAAAAAATCTTCATGACCTTGTAGGGAAACATAACCTCTGTTTTCATGACAATCTAATCTGAGGTAGATATTTATAGCACCTGACATTAGGAGGTATCCAGTATAAGCGAGGAGAGACAACCCCTGACCCATTTCGAACTGGAATATTACATTCCTCAGAAATATAAAATCCTCTTGTCTGAGAATTCCTACTTAGAAAACATGGTGGTTATGTGTCACTTTGGCCAGCAATCAACTCCATACATGTTAGTATGCTAGTTGACTTTTTGGAAGAGATCCCCCAACCCGTGTAGTGTTTGAGCTTTCTTGTTAATGACATCAAAGGAATATACATCCCTCTTCTAGCTTTCTGAAATAGCCAAGGAGCAGATACAAGCTGAAGATCAGCCATATGGATGAATCCTCATGAGACTTTGAATCTTGAATGATTAACTAAAGACACAGGGACATCTAGAGGTCATATTAATCACAGCAGTTGTGATGGGTTCTTACTATCTGCTCCACCAGACATTTGTGTTTTTTCATGAATTAAAATATAAATTTGAGGTATTGGCCACTTATCCAGTTTATAATAAGACTATCAAGACTATATCAAGATTATCAAAAAATGAAATCTTGCCATCTGCAAAAACATGGATGATCTAGAAGGTATTATGCTAAGTGAAATAAGTCAGACAGAGGAAGACAAATACCATATAGTTTCACTAATAAGTATAATCTAAAAAACAAAACAGGGGCGCCTGTGTGACTCAGTCGGTTAAGAGTCCAACTTCAGCTCAGGTCACGATCTCACGTGAGTTCGAGCCCCGTGTAGGGCTCTGGGCTGATGGCTCAGAACCTGGAGCCTGCTTCCGATTCTGTGCCTCCCTCTCTCTCTGCCCCTCCCCCGTTCATGCTCTGTCTCTCTCTGTCTCAAAAATAAATTAAAAAAAATTAAAATAAATAAATAAATAAATAAATAAATAAATAAATAAAACGTTAAAAAAAACAAAACAAACAAAAACAGAAACAGATTCATAAATACAGAGAACAAACTGGTGGTTGTCACAAGGGAAGGGAGTAGAAAACAGGCAAAATAGGTGAAGGGGATTAAGAAAGTACAAACTTTTAGTTATAAAATAAATAAGACAGGGATGAAAAGTACAGCATAGGGAGTATAGTCAATAATATTGTGATAACATTGTATGGTGATGGTGGTAAGCACACTTTTCTTGGTAAGCATTATGTAATGTATAGAATTGTCAGATCACTATGTTGTACATCTGAAACTAATATAGTATGTCAACTATATTTCAATAATAAAAAAGACTATCAAGGAAAAATAAACTCAAAATAAAATTAATTAAATGTCATGTGAAGTTTTTAATTAAAAGCATTATGATAAAAAAATCAAGACTATTTTACAAAACATAGATATGAAATATTTGACTCTAAAAAACTCAGGGAGAGAAAAGAAAGAAGTGACTGATTTTCTTAAATTCCCTGATTCCTTTAGTAGGCATTTTTAATTTTTACAATCTTTGCCGCATGCTATATGGATGTTTCTAGTTAGAATTAACCAAGATTCATGGGCTATTTGTAAAAAGTTCATGTACACTTTTCTAAACAATTTTTTTGGCTGAAGGAGAAAGAAATTCAAAGGTGAGTTGGGGCAATGTCATACAGGGGGAAGGAGGAGGAGACCAATGGAGGGATGGAATATGCATGTGTCCCTGCCTTGTCCCAAGGACTAAGCTGCACCCTGAAGAAAGCCCAAGTCCAAGCTCAGGGACAGCTTCATAGGAGTTGTCTGGGAAATGGTGTCAGAGTATGAGGCAGAGCTTTTCATAAAACAGACATGGTGAACTTCTCTGAAAGCAAAGATATAGAGGACAGCTGTATCAACAAAATTGCCTAAAGTCAGTGTCCTTTAAGTGGAGATGGTAAAATGGGCATTCACAAAGTGTGACAAGAGTCCATGCTCCACACCACTCAGAATTCTGAAAATGTCCCACCTAAGAGCCAAGTCAGAGTGATAGAGCTCTTTGCTGAGCAAGAAAAAAGAGTCCCCTTTTGGAGGAACTTTGCAGATAGTTTTTGAACAGATATATATTATCATCATACATCATGTATTATATATGATATACAAATAATATATAATTATCTCACAGAATTATATATATAATAAATATTTGATATGTAAATATACAATAAATACATATAAATATATAATAAGTATATATATGTGTGTGTATGTTTTTGTGTGTGTGTGTATATATATATATACATATATACATGCATATATGTATATATATATAGTAACCTAACTGCTGGAAACAAATAAGAAATTTTCTATGATTAAGAATTCAGGACACTGTCCTCTTAATTCTTCCCCAGGGAGGAGTCTGCCAGATGTCTCCCTGATTTCGGGGATAGGAAGTAGGACCCAAGTCTTACCCAGGAAATGGCAAGGAAATGAAACCAGCTGTGTCACCTAAGCAAGTTCCTCTACAAGTGTGAGTCAAATAATGTACATTAGTGCAGTTTCCTGTGACCAAATGTCCATCACAGTGGAAAGAACAACTGGTCCTGAGCCATTTCATCCTTTGTTTAAGAGAAGATTCTGGAATCAGGTGTGACCTTGCTGCCATAGGAGAGGCATCATTCACATCACAGATAAAGGAAAGGAGGAGTCAGAGACTGGAATCTGCTAAGTAATTGCATCTAATATCAGAAGAAAATTGCACCCCATGTAGACTGTGCCCCTTCCCCCAGTGTCCAAGCAGCAATCAGAAATGCATTTAGAAGACTAGAAGAAACAACAAACATCAGGAAGGAAATGGAGAGGCTCCCTTCTCCTGCTGTGATCACCCAGCCCACAGGACTGACAAATGTGCCATTAAACCAAGTTTGGCATTGTGACTATTTCTTACACTGAATAGTTTAATTTCTAAACTGAGACTGGGTTTGCGTTTCAAAATAAATTATTTCATTTACTTGGAAAGAGATTTAAAGTCACTAGGCCTTCCTAGGTCTTTAGGAATTAGAAGATCATCCCATTGAATAAAATTTTAAAGATAGTAGCATAATATTAAAAATTTCTATTTTTATTACATCCCATAAGCTATGTTTGCTCAATCTGATGGTTTAGTCAGATTGTTTAACATCCACCTGCTTGAGGAAGTGCTTAGGTAACCAGATAAGGCTTTACAAAAGGATGATATTTGAGGTGGGCCTTCAAGGGGGAATAGAATTTAATGAGGATGTAAAATGTTCTGGATACTGAGCTACAGATGGTAAACTCTACTGCTTCCCAGGTAAAAGACATCAAGATGTACAAGTCTGAGTTATCTCTAGATAAGAGTCAATTGTTGAGTGTGGGAAAAGCATGAGTTTTCTTGGAGCACCATGAAGGGCAAACCTTGGAAATTAAGTTGGAAACACTTTCTGTTGGGTCTTAAATGCAGGACTTAAGAAGCATGTGCATTATTCTGTAGAGACCCCTGCTTCTCAGAAATGAAGTGGCAAGCTCACAAATGTGGCACAAAGGGTATGTTTGGGGGAAAAAAGGTGTAGAGGATTTAATGGAGCCAGAAGAGGAAGAAAGGTTTGCTGGGAGGTGAGTACAAGAGCAATTTTTACTCCCAAATGTTCTGGACCTAAACGTATTACAGAAGTGGTGGGTAGGAAACATGTATTTTCAAAATATGTCTATTTTTTTTCTTTTTTAATTTTATTAATTTGATTTTTTCTTCTTCTTTTTGTGTATGTGTGTGTGTGTGTGTGTGTGTGTGGTGGGAGAGGAAGGATCTTTGGTGGGGTAGGTCAAGAGCACCAGAATGAGTACATGGAGGGAGGACAACATGGAGTTGGGGCCCTGAAAGTGACCAGAAGCTCAAGCATTTATGTTTACAAAAAGGTAACCTAACTGCTGGGAAACAAAGGGAATAAGAAATTTTCTATGATTAAGAATTCAGGACACTGTCCTCTTAATTCTTCCCCAAAGACTTGTAATCAGAGACTTGGTTACAGCAATCTGCTTCAGAGCCCAGACAACATGGTACAAAACAGAGTGGGAAGCCTTTGTCTTTCATGCTACACCTCCATTTACCCCAGTTTAGGCCAGATTGCCCTCTGGCCCCTGAGGTTCCAAGGCCACTACCAACAGAGGACAGGGTGGAGGAGAACAATGATAATCCAGGAAAGAAATGGCCCTTTCAGAACAACATGCTGAGCAGATTCCTGATTTTATTGTTTTACATCAGCCAGAGAGCACTGTGGAATAAGGTACAACATGAGTTACTTTGACATGGGGATGAAATCCAAGGCCAAAAGATGGGGGAGTAGGAGACAGTTGATTTCTAAACCCCACAGAAGTCATCTTGTCTTTGCAAGTTCAGAGTCTTCTCTGGGACCTCTCAGACTCTGAGTTAGGCCTAGGAGGAGAAAGATGACGTTCTCAGCAGTTCGTTGCTTCCAAGTCTGCTCTTCTTGGCTCAGGCAGGGTCCATGTCAGCAGCAGCCTCCAGATGACTGACCGCTGCTCCCTCCACAGCAGCTGGAGCCCCCCGAGGGCTGGCTGCAGCATCCAGAGCCCCCTGAGGGCTGGCTGCAGCAGTCAGAGCTCTGGTGCCTGTGGCGGTGGGACCTGCGTCGCCTGTGGTGGCTCAGACAGCAGCCACCACCCCCAGAGCTACAGCAGCCACCACCCCCAGAGCTACAACAGCCCCTGCCCCCAGAGCTGGAGCCACAGCAGCCCCCAGAACTGACATTGCAGCAGGAAGAGACTGGGGGACACTTGGGGGGGCACTTGGGGGCAGGACACTTGGGGGGACACTTGGGAGGAGGCTGGCACTGTTGCTGGTTTTGCTGGCAGGACATCTCGGCAGGAGGGGTCAGGAGCTGAGGAAGAGTCACACAGTCAGACCCAGGACACAGAGCCCCCCACCCCACCCCTTCCTGTTCTCAGTATCATTTCTAGAGCCTTTATTTTTAACATTTTAAATGGAGTTGTTGATAATTCAACACTGGAATTTTCATTATTTCTAGTGGTTAGGCAAATGCTCTCACACTACCTCCCTTGAGTCATAATTTCTGTTTGAGGTAGGCAGGGATTATTCTGTATTTCACAAAAAAAGGAAACAGAGGCAAAAACCAGTAAGAAGAAAATCTACTATGATTAATTATCTGATAAGTGAAGGTGGTAATTTCTCCCATCTTGTCAACCAGAAGTCTCAAATTGTCCAGTCTGGAAACCAGATCAGAATGTAAATATTGTCTTGAAGAAAGCAATTAAGGATCATAACTTTATCGAAGGTTTTGTTCTGTAAGGAATTGGACATGCTGATAGAAATGATCTGGGAGGCTGACTGGTCTCACTGGCTCACTTTCTTACTGAGATAGCTAAAGAATGGTATGTTTGTGGAGGTGGGAGATTCAAACTTGGACACCCCAGCTCCAGTCTGATGTTCTGGCATTTCCAGCACACCCAAGGCCTCTCACTATATCTTGGCACAGTGAGTCTCAGCTTGGTGTGTCTGACTTCTTAAACAGACCCCAATTTCATCTCAGATCCATAGGTATGTAGGTTTTAGAACTGCCACAAATATCCTCTGATTAGCCCTTTCTCTGTCAGTTGAGAACTACTATTCCCAGCTGAACTTTGCAAAGAGTCACAATTTAAGATTTTACTCTCAAAAGTGACATCCTCTTGTGAAAGCAATTCTAGTGGAGCCTGATGGCCAGCACTTTCATTCTCTCTGACCTGACAGCCCTCCCAGCTAGAGCTCAGTTTGGTATAACACAAAGACACTGCCATCCACTCTTCTATCCAGCACTCAGTAGACACAATTCCCCATGCATGTCCTCCTTCAGTCTTCCTGAGGCTTCTCTCCCTGTTTCCACATGGCCTCCAATCCCCAAGGCCTTTTCTCACCTGCCCCTGCAGCTCTGGTCTAAGTTCCCTCCCAGGGGACACTTACCGTGTGCAAGCAGCACTAGTCTGTCAGCACCTCAGGAGAGGAGTATACGAAGGTGCTCTGAGGCCAAGGTCCTTTTATCCTGGCTTTGAGCTCTGCCCCTAAGCTGTGAGACAGGACCTGGGCATGAGGGGACCTCCTCCTGCCACCCACATTGTCCTGTCACCTGTGACCAGGTGGTGACTGGCAGTTGGTCCCAGTTAGCAATAGGGTTGCTTAGAAAAAGGATCAAGGGAGAAAAACTGCAATCATCCCCCACCTGACTCTCCCATTGTCCCTGCAGGATACCAGCCTGGCTCAGTTTTGGAGCTTGAGTTCTATTTTCTTGCCTCCCAAATCTTAATTCAATGTTTCTGGACAATCTGGTTTAATCCAAGTTTCATAGAATCCTCCAACTCTTTATTACTTTTATGTAAGTGTGTGTGTGTGTGTGTGTGTGTGTGTGTATCCACACATGTGTGTGTGTGCTATAGCAACCAGGAACCTGCTTGAGGAGTGTAACCCTGGAGAGAATCTTGGTTCTGCCACCTATTAGCTGCATGACCTTGTGAAAAATACCTCATCCTCTTGTTCTCAGTTTTGTCCAACTACAGTGGAGATCATATAAAAATAACTTTCTTGTTGGAGGGGTCTGAAAGTCAGTGAGCTAATGCAAGGGAAATTTCTGATAGTTTTTAACATGCTATATTCTCTAAGAAAATGTCAACACATTCATTTTTTTAAATTACAGTTGTTTTCTAAGGACAGTGAATCTGGTTAGAAAATACAATCCTCTTCTGTTTTGTTGAGCTTATTGGTAGGTTTTAATAAGACATTGTGAACCAGGAGTGAAGTTTTATAGAGAAAGGAGAGAGGGAAGACCTGGTCCACCAGTGAGATAAATAATTCAGATTTTCCAGGTGTCATGTCTAAGGCTAAACTGAAGTCCATATATGGCAGTGAAGAAACAGTGAGACTGTGTAAGACTGGACACTGCCCAGTGTAAAGCAGCCAGGGGAAAGACATCCTTAGTGGAGTGGAAGATGGAGTGTGTTTAAGAACAAGAGTAATTAATACATCATATAACTTTTGTCTCTTTCTGTTTTATAAGCATCTCCCAACACTCCTAGTCCCTTAGAGCCTCAATTCAGTTATATGAAAACAGGCTTTTCAAAATAATATTGGTATTTTCACATTTTTAGGAGATAAAGAAAAGAGCCAGAGTTCACATCTGGGTTGGTAGTAAGTCGGATAGCAAGACCCCCATCTATGGTGGTGCAAGGTTATTAAACAACTAAACCACTTATCAGATGAAGTAGAATCAGAGCTAGGGAGACTGTATGAAGGGAGTCTACTGCCCTCCAGGCTTGTGAAGAATTCTGGAATTTCCTAGACCCTGAACGGATGTTGATTTGAAAATATCCAGGTTACTTGGTGTGTTACGAACCCTACTAGTATGTGGTTGAGGTATGTGTGTGCATGTGTGTGTGTCTATGTGTTCTTCTACTTAGAGATATTATAGAGACCATGAGAGACCACATATATGACTATATGTACGTGGGTGTGCACACATACACATCTGTATATCTTGCCATGTTCCTTCTAGCATCTGGTATCCCCTCATGTCCAGCCTTTCCTGAATTGTTCTGCCTCTTGCCTGCCATATGTCCCCTACATTCTGTTCCTCCTTGTGTTTCAGTTCCTCATTGATTTTTTTTTCCACATTGGGTTCTACCCCTCTCCCTCAGGAATAATTGCCTCAGACCATGATGAGCTCCAATCTCTACTGGCTGATGGTTGAAGCCTGTGCAATAGGACCCTTGTTACATCTCCAGTTTAGAAATATTCTTCTTAAGCTATTTTCTCTACCTTGAATTTATCCTCCCTGTTAAACTTCCATGATTTATTTCATGATCCATGCACTCGTAAAACTGTGCTATTCACAGTTCACTGTGATTCCCTGTATGAGTTTTATTTTTCTTCTTCTTCTCTCAAATCCACTTATAATAAACTCTCCTCGAATCCCCAGCTTGGGTCTTACATTTCTATATCCCTCATCAGCTCTAATATGCATTCAATGAATACTGAGTTTAAAAATGTATTTATTGGGGCGCCTGGGTGGCTCAGTCGGTTAGGCGTCCGACTTCAGCTCAGGTCACGATCTCGCAGTCCGCGAGTTCAAGCCCCACGTTGGGCTCTGGGCTGATGGCTCAGAGCCTGGAGACTGCTTCCAATTCTGTGTTTCCCTCTCTCTCTGCCCCTCCCCCGTTCATGCTCTGTCTCTCTCTGTCTCAAAAATAAATAAACGTTAAAAAAATGTATTTAATACTAGCATTAGCTTTACTTTGATTGTGACCTAAGCCATTATCATCAGAATTCTCACTCTGAGATATTCACATTATTATGTCCTAGACTTATCACCCTACAGAAATCTGCTGGTGAATTATCTGGGTGTGGCTAATATTGTTTCAAAGAATGTAACCAATGTGAGTGTAGACAAGATATTGATTACTGGCTCACATAATCCTGAATTACATGATTCAGGAGCCCAGCTCATCCATTCCAAGTGTGATGAGACTTGGAAGCTATTTTGTCCATGCCCTAACTCCACAAAGAGAAACACCCAAAATATCAACCAATCTGTTTGGGCTTAGGTGACAAGATAGCAGCATGATGTAACACTGAAGTCGGGCACTAGATCTCAAGGGCTTGGGTATCATTTTAACATAAACAATGTGCACTAGCAAAGGATGAGTTTTCTGAAAGCATATGTTTTGTTTCTTATGTTGTCAGGCTCTCATAGTCTCAGGAGATAGGAAGGAAGAATGCTGAGACCTAGTAAGAATTCAGACTCAGTGTCCCCAAGCCAGAAACTTCAAGTCTCTATAGTAGCAACAATATCAATACTCCAAAACTACTAGACTATTTACCTAATTATTCCTTTATAAGTAGTCAGGTAAAATATTTTAAGCATGGCAAAAAATATTGACAAATTTCACACATAGAAAAATAATCTGTATGGCAGAATGCATCATTTTTAAAAAAGATGGAAAAAATAACCATATTAGGAAAAATAAAACACACAGCCCAGTAGCAGAATTAAATTTATAATAAAGAGTAAGTTCTTACAATTTTATAGAAAATACATAAAACTACAAAACATTCTACAAAACTATCTACAAAATCAATAGATTTTGAAATTTATTGCTTTATGTTTCTGCATACAAATAACCAAAGAATTACATACAAAACAAGGATGAATTTTCAGGGATGAGTTCTATTAGATTTATTCCTTTATACTAAACTGGAAAAGACTTAAAATGTATCACAAAACTCAGTATTGCTGAAGGTGATCGGAAATAGGTCTTGTGTTGTTGGAAATATAAATTATCATAATCATCTAGTTGAAAATTTGGTGACTTGTTATTCAACAAATAATTGTTGTATATACAAATTAAAATCTAAAATGAACATACTCTTTTATATAGCAATTGAGCTTCTAATAATGTAACCCAAGAGGAAAAAAAATATTTGATAAAGAAAATCATATGCATAAGAATGATTACTACAAGAAATTAAAATAATAGTAAGAATTAGAAAAGTTGCAAGATATAAGATCAGAATACAGAATAAATTAGGTATAAATTTATCAGAAATAAATAATTCAAAATTATAAAAGTTGCTATTTAAAATAGCAAAAATTGGGGCACCTGGGTGGCATACTTGGTTAAGCGTCCAACTTCGTCTCAGGTCATGATCTCACAGTTCATGAGTTAGAGCCCTGCATCGGGCTCTGTGCTGACAGCTTGGAGCCTGAAGCCTGCTTCAGACTCTGTGTCTTCCTCTCTCTCTGCCTCTCCAGCACTCTCAAAATAAAAAATATTTAAAAATATTATTATAATTATTTATTATAATAATTATAATTATATATAATAAATATATAATATATAATAAATATATAAATATTAAAAATCTCTTAAAAATAAATAAATATTAAAAAATAAAATAAAATTGCAAAAATTATAATGTCTAAAATATTATTGTAAAATATTTTTGATAAAATGAGGAAACTTTACTGAAAGGCATTGCAGAATAAATACCAAAATAGAGATATACCATATTCATGGATGGCTGGAAAGGAAAGTTATTTTTTAAAAAAATTGACTATCCTTCATATAGGAATGCATATACTTAGCGGTATTTCTATCAAAATTCTAAAGATATTTTGTTTTCCTTTATTTTCATTTGTAGTAAGTGGCAAGGTGCCTCTAAATTTTATACGATAGAGCAAAGCTCTAATAATCACCAAGACAATCTTAAGGTGGGGAACGAAGTTATACAACTTATGTGATATCACAATTGATTACACACCTATAGTAAATAAGGCAGCAGGATAGTCTCACTGGGATAAACAAATTGACAATGAAAAGAATTATCAGTCTAATTACAGAGCTATACAAATGTAGAAACTCAGCCATGACTGAGGAGGTATTTCAAATTAGGGGGAGAAATAAAATATTTGATTATGATAGACAACTGATTATCCATTTGGAAAAAAAAATGAAATAAATATCAAATGTACAAAAATTCCATTCCAAGTTAAAGAAAAACCTTAATTTTTAAGAGAAAATGAGTTTTTTACAACTTTTTAAAGAAAACAGAAAAGAACAGATTTCTGAGCTTATCAATGGTTGAGATTTCTTAAAGTCATGAAACGTGCAAATAGCATTGTTAATGTTGCAGAGATAGAGCTATATTAAAAATAAAACACCTGCTCATCAAATGACACCTTTAAAAAGCAAACAAGAAAACAAATTATTGAGGAAAGATGTTCACAACTCATGTAATAATAGAGGATTAGCAACCAGAATATGTGAAGAATTTACAGATCCTAACAAAAAGAGACAAATAGAAACAATGTTTTTTAAAAAGAACAGATAATTCATGGAAAAGGAAACTAAAAGGACCAACAAGCATAGAAGGATGCTGGTTATCTTTACTAAGCAGGAAACACATATCAAAAAAACAAGAGCATATGGATTCACAGGCATCAAATGGCAATCATTTAAGTTTAGCAACAATGTACAGAAAGAGTGATTCTTATAAACCATAAGTGGAAACAAATCGACAAGAACAAATCAGAGGATGTGTCTGATCTAAAATTCAACAGTTCCACTTACATATGCTTAACTTGGAGACTCTCTCCCAACAGATATGCAAACACACACACACACACACACACACACACACACACACACACATCCCTATAGCTGCAATATTTATATGGCAAATAGCGCAAACAACCTGAGTGCCATTCCAAAAGTGACAGCATATCAGAATCATGCTGTACTCACAAGATAGATACTATAAGGTTGTAAAAATGAGTAAATGACAGCTATAGTTTCAATTGTAGAACAATTTCAATTCAAAGATCAATTTAAATAATTCACAAAAAATAATGTTTAAAGAGAGCAAGTTACATTAAATGTGATGGTGTTTATAAAGTTGAAACCACACACAGTATAACATGTAATGTGTCAGGATTACCAATATGGAATAAAACATGAAGGAATATATTAAAAACCTGGCTTAAACCAGGTTAGATGTAGTCATTAAATTAACATTTGGGAGGAAAGAAAGGAAGCTGGAGCTGGGGGGGAGGGGTTCCAAGAATGAGAGGCTAGAACCCTGAGTGGCAGATGATGGTAGGGATTCACACTCCATCCCCATTTCTAAGCAGCCCTATTCCTAGCTGGAAGCAGCTGCCCTGGGCCCCATGGAGAGGCAGGAAGGAGCTGCCAGTCACCACCTGTCACAGGACCATGTGGGTGGCGGGAGGCAGTCCCTTCATGCCCAGATCTTGTCTCACAGGCTGGGGCAGAGCCCAAGGCCAGGATAAAAGGGCCTTGGGGACTGAGGCCTTCCATACACTCCTCTCCTGAGGTGCTGACGGACCTTGTGCTGCCTGTGCACTGGTAAGTGTCCCCTGGGACAAGCAACAGAACCACCTTCCTTAGGAGGACTCCAGGACAGAGTGTGTGTGTGTGCGCATGTGTGTGTGAGTGTGTGGGTGTGTGTGCGCACATGTGTGTGAGTGTGGTGGGTGGCAGTGAGAAGACTGTGAGACTGGGTTCATATCAGCATGGAAGGAGTCTCAGAGACACTGAGGGACAGGCAAGGAGCAAGGCTGGGAACACGAGCAGGAGGAACTACATGAGAGTTACAGCACTCTTAGAGAAACCACACTGACCCATAGTTATTGGTCTCTGGTTGGAATAATTTGCAACACTGACCAACATACCAACCTGTAACTGTTGCCAAAAGGGAAGTTTCTCTTTGAAAGCATAGCTGTCCCTCCAGGAAAAGTAGAGATAAGAACAGTGACACTCAGCCAGCAGAGAGGAAACCACAACTGACTGACTTACTTTAAGTGCTCAGACTAACGGGGCTGCAGAGTTGAGTAGGAACAACTCAAATCTTGGTGCTGAGGTGTAACTTTGAGACGAGTGTCCACAAGATGCCAGAGAAGCAGACTCAGTCAGGGCCTGGTGCAGTCCCAGCTTAGAGTAACCATAGTTACCCTCAGCCAGTTCTCCCAGCCAATCTCCAACATTCTGTGCATTTGTAAACTTCTATGTCCATACAGGACAAGAATATTTAGAATATTCTCCAAGAGGGAATGACTGTTTCCCCTAAAAATGAATTCATTTATAAACTGCTACCTAGATTAATTGTTTCAATGATTATTGTGGTTTATGTCAGTAGAATATCTCCCCTAAATACTACATGTTTGATTCTGAGAACTTAACATCTTTGCCTCAGTTCTCTACTTATATAATAGGTTAAAACACTTTGTTAGAAAATTAGGTTCAAGGAGATGATATGAGAGCATTTGGACAACTATGAGAAATAATGAGATTTTCTGTGTTGAATTATTAAGGACTACATTAAATAGTTCATTAAATAAAGGCTCTAGAAATGTACTAAGAATAGGAGGTGGTGAGGCAGGGGGTCTCTGTGTCCTGGGTCTGACTGTGTGACTCTCCCTCAGCTCCTGTCCCCGCCTGCCGAGATGTCCTGCCAGAAGAACCAGCAGCAGTGCCAGCCCCCTCCCAAATGCCCCCCCAAGTGCCCCCCCAAGTGTCCTCCAGTCTCTTCCTGCTGCAGTGTCAGCTCTGGGGGCTGCTGTGGCTCCAGCTCTGGGGGCGGGGGCTGTTGTAGCTCCGGGGGTGGTGGCTGCTGTAGCTCTGGGGGTGGTGGCTGCTGTCTGAGCCACCACAGGAGACGCAGGTCCCACCGCCACAGGCACCAGAACTCTGACTGCTGCAGCCAGCCCTTGGGGGGCTCTAACTGCTGTGGAGGGAGCAGTCAGTCATCTGGAGGCTGCTGCTGAAGTGGATTCTGAGCCAAGAAAAGCATATTTGGGGGCAGCCAATGCCAAATCCTTCCTCCTGCTCCTGCTCCTCCTGCTGGGCCTACCCATGTGGCTGAGGGGTCTGACCTCTGGCCCAGAGAATCGCTGTGTCCTGGTGTCTGGAAGCCAGAACTTCCCCAAACCCATTCACTCACCTTCTCACCCAAATGTGTGGCTGCCCTGGGAACCCAGAGCACAGACCCAACGTCCTTCTTCTGCTTACCTTGTGGCAAACCCAGCCTAATGGGAAACAATAAAACTAGAACTCTTTGTTCCTTCTTTTGCCTTGATTGTTTGTTTCTTTTTATACTTATGTCATCCTTCTCATATCTGCCCTCACTCCTTCCCCTGAGTGTCTACAGAACTTACTCAGATTTGCCACTTGCATCACTACTGTCCTTAAGAACAAAACAAATTTCTGTTGGTTCAGAATCCAATCCAGGAGCCAACATTGCCTCTAGCTACTGTGATTCCTTAGTTTCCTCTTATCTGTGGCAGTCCTTTAGGCTTTTTTGTGTTTCATGTACTGACATTTTTTGAGCCATTGGTAGAACAACTCTCCATTCACATTCATCTGATATTTCTTCTTGACTAGATTTGGTTTTGCATTTTTCAGAGATTCCACAGAAGTGGTGCTGTGTCCTTCTCTGAAACTGGGATCAAGCTTCCTAAGGTCTCTAATTGCCCTATTCTGGTAATATAACTTGACCACTTAGATGACTTTGGCTGAGTTTCTTCATTATATACTATTTCTCCTTTTTCTGTTTTTCCTTTTATTTCTTTTTTTTTTTTTTTAGAGAGAGAGAGAGTACATGTGGGAGAGAGGGGCAGGGGGAGAGAGAGAGACAGAGAGGGAGAGAGACAGACAGAGAGAGACAGAATCCCAAGCAGGCTCCATGCTCAGCACTGAGCCCAATGCCGGGCTCAATCCCACAAGCCCAGGATCATGACCTGAGCCAAAATCAAGAGTCGGATGCCCAGCTGACTGATTTCCTTTTAATCAATAAAAGGTGTAACACTACTTTTCCTTTTTTTAAATATGAAATTTATTGTCAAATTGGTTTCCATACAACACCCAGTGCTCATCCCAAAAGGTGCCCTCCTCAACACCCATCACCCACTCTCCCCTCCCTCCCACCCCCCATCAACCCTCAGTTTGTTCTGTTTTTAAGAGTCTCTTATGCTTTGGCTCTCTCCCTCTCTAACCTATTTTTTTTCTTTCCTTCTTCCCCTCCCCCATGGACTTCTGTTAAGTTTCTCAGGATCCACATAAGAGTAAAAACATATGGTATCTGTCTTTCTCTGTATGACCTATTTCACTTAGCATAACACTCTCCAGTTCCATCCACATTGCTACAAAAGGCAATATGTCAATATTTCTCATTGCCACATAGTATTCCATTGTGTATATAAACCACAATGTCTTTATCCATTCGTCAGTTGATGGACATTTAGGCTCTTTCCATAATTTGTCTATTGTTGAAAGTGCTCCATAAACATTGGGGTACAAGTGCCCCTATGCATCAGCACTCCTGTATCCCTTGAGTAAATTCCTAGCAGTGCTATTGCTGGGTCATAGGGTAGATCTATTTTTAATTTTTTGAGGAACCTCCACACTGTTTTCCAGAGTGGCTGCACCAATTTGCATTCCCACCAACAGGGTTGGGGGAACCCACCAAGAGGGTTACCGTTTCTCCACATCCTCTCCAGCATCTATAGTCTCCTGATTTGTTCATTTTAGCCACTCTGGCGAGAGGTGATATCTGAGTGTGGTTTTAGTTTGTATTTCCCTGATGAGGAGCGAGGCTGAGCATCTTTTCATGTGCCTGTTGGCCATCTAAATGTCTTCTTTAGAGAAGTGTCTATTCATGTTTTCTGCCCATTTCAACTGGATTCCTTGTTTTTTGGGTGTGGAGTTTGATGAGCTCTTTATAGATTTTGGATACTAGTCCTTTGTCGGATATGTCATTTGCAAATATCTTTTCCCATTCCGTTGGTTGCCTTTTAGTTTTGTTCATTGTTTCCTTTGCTGTGCAGAAGCTTTTTATCTTGATGAGGTCCCAATAGTTCATTTTTGCTTTTAATTGCCCTTGGGGATGTGTCAAGTAAGAAATTGCTGCGGCTGAGGTCAGAGAGGTCTTTTCCTGCTTTCTCCTCTAGGGTTTTGATGGTTTCCTGTCTCACATTCAGGTCCTTCATCCATTTTGAGTTTGTTTTTGTGAAAGGTGTAAGAAAGTGGTCTAGTTTCATCCTTCTGCATGTTGCTGTCCAGTTCTCCCTGCACCATTTGCTAAAGAGACTGTCTTTTTTCCATTGGATATTTTTTCCTGCTTTGTCAAAGTTTAGTTGGCCATCCTTTTGTGGATCTAGTTCTGGGGTTTCTAGTCTATTCCATTGGTCCATGTGTCTGTTTTTGTGCCAATACCATGCTGTCTTGATGATTACAGCTTTGTAGTAGAGGCTAAAGTCTGGGATTGTGATGCCTCCTGCTTTGGTCTTCTTCTTCAAAATTACTTTGGCTATTCGGGGCCTTTTGTTGTTCCATACAAATTTTAGGATTGCTTGGCCTAGCTTCGAGAAGAATGCTGGTGCAATTTTGATTGGGCTTGCATTGAATGTGTAGATAGCTTTGGGTAGTATTGACATTTTAACAATATTTATTCTTCCAATCCATGAGCATGGAATGTTTTTCCATTTCTTTATATCTTCTTCAATTTCCTTCAGAAGCTTTCTATAGTTTTCAGCATACAGATCTTTTACATCTTTGGTTAGGTTTATTCCTAGGTATTTTATGCTTCTTGGTGCAATTGTGAATGGAATCAGTTTCTTTATTTGTCTTTCTGTTGCTTCATTATTAGTGTATAAGAATGCAACTGATTTCTATACATTGATTTTGTATCCTGCAACTTTGCTAAATTCATGTATCAGTTCTAGCAGACTTTTGGTGGAGTCTATCGGATTTTCCATGTATAATATCATGTCATCTGCAAAAAGTGAAAGCTTAACTTCATCTTTGCCAATTTTGATGCCTTTGATTTCCTTTTGTTGTCTGATTGCGATGCTAGCACTTCCAACACTATGTTAAACAACAGCGGTGAGAGTGGACATCCCTGTCGTGTTCCTGATCTCAGGGAAAAAGCTCTCAGTTTTTCCCCATTGAGGATGATGTTACCTGTGGGCTTTTCATAAATGGCTTTTATGACCTTTAAGTATGTTCCTTCTATCCCGACTTTCTCGAGGGTTTTTATTAAGAAACGATGCTGAAGTTTGTCAAATGCTTTTTCTGCATCAATTGACAGGATCATATGGTTCTTATCTTTTCTTTTATTAATGTGATGTATCACATTGATTGATTTGTGAATATTGAACCAGCCCTGCATCGCAGGAATGAATCCCACTTGATCATAGTGAATAATTCTTTTTATATACTGTTGAATTTGATTTGCTAGTAACTTATTGAGAATTTTTGCACCCATTTTCATCAGGGATTTTGGCCTGTAGTTCTCTTTTTTTACTGGGTCTCTGTCTGGTTTAGGAATCAAAGTAATGCTGGCTTCATAGAATGAGTCTGGAAGTTTAACTTTTCTTTCTATGTTTTGGAATAGCTTGAGAAGGATAGGTATTATTTCTGCTTTAAATGTCTGGTAGAATTCCCCTGGGAAGCCATCTGGTCCTGGACTCTTATTTGTTGGGAGATTTTTGATAACAGATTCAATTTCTTTGCTGGTTATGGGTCTGTTCAAGCTTTCTATTTCTTCCTGTTTGAGTTTTGGAAGTGTGTGGGTATTTAGGAATTTGTCCATTTCTTCCAGATTGTCCAGTTTTTTGGCATATAATTTTTCATAGTATTCCCTGATAATTGCTTGTATTTCTGAGGGATTGGTTGTAATAATTCCATTTTCATTCATGATTTTATCTATTTGGGTCTTCCTTTTCTTTTTGAGAAGCCTGGCTAGAGGTTTATCAATTTTGTTTACTTTTTCACAAAACCAACTCTTGGTTTCATTGATCTGCTCTACAGTTTTTTAGATCTATATTGTTTATTTCTGCTCTGATCTTTATTATTTCTCTTCTTCTGCTGGGTTTGGGGTGTCTTTGCTGTTCTGCTTCTATTTCCTTTACATGTGCTGTTAGATTTTGTATTTGGGATTTTTCTTATTTCTTGAGATAGGCCTGGATTGCAATGTATTTTCCTCTCAGGACTGCCTTCACTGCAACCCAAAGCATTTGGATTGTTGTGTTTTCATTTTCATTTGTTTCCACGTATTTTTTAATTTCTTCTCTAATTGCCTGGTTGACCCACTCATTCTTTAGTAGGGTGTTCTTTAACCTCCATGCTTTTGGAGGTTTTCCAGACTTTTCCTGTGGTTGATTTCAAGCTTCATACCATTGTGGTCTGAAAGTATTCATGGTATGATCTCAATTCTTGTATACTTATGAAGGGCTGTTTTGTGACCAGTATTGATCTATCTTGGAGAATGTTCCATGTGCACTGGAGAAGAAAGTGTATTCTGTTGCTTCGGGATGCAGAGTTCTAAATATATCTGTCAAGTCCATCTGATCCAATGTATCATTCAGGGCCCTTGTTTCTTTATTGACCATGTGTCTAGATAATCTATCCATTGCTATAAGTGGGGTTATAAAGTCCCCTGCAATTACCACATTCTTATCAATAAGGTTGCTTATGTTTGTGAGTAATTGTTTTATATATTTGGGGCTCCCGTATATGGCACATAGACATTTATAATTGTCAGTTCTTCCTGATGGATAGACCCTGTAGTTATTATATAATGCCCTTCTTCATCTCTTGTTACAGCCTTTAATTTAAAGTCTAGTTTGTCTGATATAAGTATGGCTACTCCAGCTTTCTTTTGACTTCCAGTAGCATGATAGATAGTTCTCCATCCCCTCACATTCAATCTGAAAGTGTCCTCAGGTCTAAAATGAGTCTCTTGTATAGAGCAAATAGATGGGTCTTGTTTTTTTATCCTTTCTGATACCCTATGTCTTTTGGTTGGAGCATTTAGTCCATTTACATTCAGTGTTATTATAGAAAGATATGGGTTTAGAGTCATTGTGATGTCTGTAGGTTTCATGCTTGTAGTGATGTCGCTGGTACTTTGTCTCACAGGATCCCCCTTAGGATGTCTTGTAGGGCTGGTTTAGTGGTGACAAATTCCTTCAGTTTTTGTGTGTTTGGGAAAACCTTTATCTCTTCTTCTATTCTGAATGACAGATTTTCTGGATAAAGGATTCTTGGCCGCATATTTTTTCTGTTCATCACATTGAAGATTTCCTGCCATTCCTTTCTGGCCTGCCAAGTTTCAGTAGAGAGATCAGTCACGAGTCTTATAGGTCTCCCTTTATATGTGAGAGCATGTTTATCCCTAGCTGCTGTCAGAATTTTCTCTTTATCCTTGTATTTTGCCAGTTTGACTATGATATGTCATGCAAAAGATCGATTCAAGTTACGTCTGAAGGGAGTTCTCTGTGCCTCTTGGATTTCAATGCCTTTTTCCTTCCCCAGATCAGGGAAGTTCTCAGCTATTATTTCTTCAAGTACACCTTCAGCACCTTTCTCTCTCTCTTTCTCCTCTGGAATCCCTATTATACGTATATTATTGTGTTTCATCGCATCACTTAGTTCTCTAATTCTCCCCTCATGCTCCTGGATTTTTTTACCTCTCTTTTTCTCAGATTCCTCTTTTTCCATAATTTTATCTTCTAATTCACCTATTCTCTTCTCTGCCTCTTTGATCCGAGCTGTGGTCACCTCCATTTTATTTTGCAGCTCATTTATAGCATTTTTTAGCTCCTCCTGACTGTTTCTTAGTCCCTTGATCTCTGTAGCAATAGAATCTCTGCTGTCCTCTATACTTTTTTCAAGCCCAGCAATTAATTTTATGACTATTATTTTAAATTCATTTTCTTGAAAATGAATTACATTGCTTAAATCGTTTTTGATCATTTCGTTAGCTGTTGCTACTTCCTGGAGTTTCTTTTGAGGAGAATTCTTTCGTTTTGTCATTTTGGGTAGTCCCTGGAGTGGCACAGAACTACAGGGCTCTTCCACTATGCTGTCTGAAGTAACTTGTGTTGGTGGGTGAGGCCGCATTCAGACCTGATGTCTGCCCCCAGCCCACTGCTGGGGCCACAGTCAGACTGGTGTGTACCTTATCTTCCCCTCTCCCCCCCTCCCAGGGGCAGGACTCACTGTGGAGTGGGGTGGCCTCTGTCTGGGGTACTTGCACACTGCCAGGCTTGTGGTGCTGCTTCTACGAGATCTGGCATATTAACTGGGGTGGATCTGCAAGGTGCACAAGGGTAGGAGGAGCAGGCTCAGCTCACTTTGCCTTCAGTGGTCAGCTGCGGGAGGGGCCCTGTGGCACCAGGAGGGAGGCAGACCCGTCTGTGGGATGGATCCACAGAAGCACAGTGTTGGGTGTTTGCACGGTGCAAGCAAGTTCAGTGATGGGAACTGGTTCCAATTGGGATTTTGGCTGGGAGATGGGAGAGGGAGCTGGCACTGGCCAGCCCCTTGGTTCCCTGCCAAGCTGAGCTCTGTCCTCTAGGGCTCAACAACTTTCCCTCCTGTTGTCCTCTAGCCCTCCAGCTCTCCGAGCGGAGCTGTTGACTTATAACATTACAGATGTTAAGTCCTGCTGGCTGTCAGAACACACTCCATCCGGCCCCTCTGCTTTTGCAAGTCAGATTTGGGGGGCTCTGCCTTGCTAGATGGGCTGCCCCTCCACCTCCCTGGCTCCCTCCCACCAGTCCGTGTAAGGCGCACCGCCTCTAGGCCCTTCCTACCCTCTTCTGTGGGCCTCTTGTCTATGCTTGGCTCTGGAAAGTTTGTTCTGCTAGTCTTCTGGCAGTTTTCTTGGTTATTTAGGCAGATGTGGGTGGAATCCAAGTGATCAGCAGGATGTGGTGAGCCCAACCTCCTCCTACACCACCATCTTCCACTACTTTTCCTTTTAATAATAACCTATGGGAGATAATTTATTAGTATTTAAATACTTTTATCAAATATTTACCCAAAACGTTTTTGGCATCTGTTGATTCTTTTATGCGACAGTGTATTCCTATATGGTTGCTAGTGTCATCAAGTATAATTTGTATTTGATCTGTTGATTTTATATCCTGCTTCTTTGATGAACTCTCATACCTAATTTCCTGCAATTAACATTCCTATTGCATTTATTGCTCCCATACCATATCTTTATGTAATTATGCTAAATTCCTAGAAAAATTGTTGTGGAAAAATATATGATCATTTAAAATTTAAATTGATTTGGGGCGCCTGGGTGGCTCAGTTGGTTGAGCCACCAATCAGCTCAGGTTATGATCTTGTCATTCACGAGTTTGAGCCCCATGTTGAGTTCTGTGCTGTCAGCTCAGAGCCTGGAGCCTGCTTCAGATTCTGTGTCTCCCTGGCTCTCTGCCCCTCCCCCACTCATGCTCTGTCTCTGTCTCTCTCTCTCTCTGTCTCTCTCAAAAATAGACATTGGAAATTTTTTTTTAAATTTAAATTCATTTCATGCAAGTAAGTACCAAATGGCTGTCCAGAATAACTATGCTAATTTATATTGCCACCCCAAAATATGAGTGTGTATTACCACAAATTCTCACATACCCTGAGTTTTGCTAACCATTATAATCATTGATATTTTGAAACAAATAAGTGAATCTCATAAACCACATCCCAAAACACAAGATATTTCTTCATTATTTTCTTTGGTATTTTTAAAACATTAGTTTTGAAAATATTTTCAAATTTTATTTGTGTGTGTGTGTGTGTGTGTGTGTATGAGTGTTAGAGAGAGCGAACGGATTATATCTCTATCCATTAGATTTTTTAAGTTTATTTATTTTGAGAGAGACAGAGACAGTGTGAGTGGGGGAGGGGCAGAGAGAGCGAGAGGGAGATGAGAATCCCAAGCAGGCTCTGCGCTGTTAGCACCAAGCAGAACATGGGACTTGAACTCATTAAACCATGAGATCATGACCTGAGCTGAAACCAAGAGTTGCATGCTTAACCGATTGAGCCACACATGCTCCCTTAGGTTTTTCTGTATTTATATTTCTCTTTTAAAATAAGGATATTAGTTGCTTACATAACCATGTGTTATATTTTTCTCTAGTTCATTATTTCTTCTTGTGCCTTGTATGGGACCTTTTTCTGACACATGAAATTAAATTTTCAATAACTTACAAACCTTTCCCCTTATATATTATGGAATTTGTTCCATAATATAGGTTAAAAAAACCTTCCCCCACTTCATAATTAAGCCACAATCATCTATGTTTTCTATTTATTTTAGAATACTGTTTATCATTTCTATTTAAAAGGAAGATTTGCAGAGATGAAGAAACTAAAATTTGTTGAGTGCTCATTCATAGCTCTGAAGGGATGAGAGTAGGAAGGCACTGAGGAAAACTAATTCAGTCTGGATGGCTTCCCATGCAATCTCAGCAGTGCCCCCTCCAGCTCCCTGAGAGATGAGAGAATGACCATGCAAGAGACAGACCCCTTGGATGAAGAGGTGACCTCAGAAAGCCTTCAGTAATCAAACATGTTTACTGAACGGTCCCAAAGCCATTGATAGCTAATAGCCATTGATAGCCAAAGTGTCAGTCCAAGTGACATGGTTGTAACCATGCTACTGACTCATCACTGAGTCCAAGTAGATGGATAGTTTATGTGCTGCTTTGCCTGGTGGCAGAGGAAGGGACCAGATGACCTCCTAACCCCATCATTCTAGGCGTCAGGAGCTGGGCTTCTGTGTGAGCCAAGGCATGGATATCCTGGCCACTTCCCCATAAGAAAGCCCACTGAACAACCTGAACAAATGTTATGGCCAGGTGAGACAGTGGCTGATCTCTGAAGAAGGTGTGGCCATCACATCTCACTGGGCCTGTCTTGCAGTGTGGTCTCTCATGAGGGTGACCAGTCATAGGGAATAGCTGTTTGCAAACTGCCAAGTCAGTGCTTATGCTAATGAAAGGATTTTTAATTTTTTTAATGTTTATTTATTTTTGAGACAGAGAGAGACAGAGAATGAACGGGGGAGGGTCAGAGAGAGAGGGAGACACAAAATCTGAAACAGGCTCCAGGCTCTGAGCAGTCAGCACAGAGCCCGACGCGGGGCTCGAACCCACAAGCTGTGAGATCATGACCTGAGCCGAAGTCGGATGCTTAACCGACTGAGCCACCCAGGCGCCCCTGAAAGGATTTTTAAAAGTCTGTTAGCCATGCACGTGTGCAGAAGCATGTACTAGCTGCTGAAGGGGGATGAGAAATATGAGGCACAGTTGTGTTGTTAAAGGGCTTATTAAAATCTCCTTTGTATGCTAATGTTACATAAAGGATACCTGAGCAAGTGAACCGCATTGTCTCAGAAAGGAAAATATCATGGAATGAAGCATAGGAGTAGGGTAGGGAGAGACATGGTTACAGTACAGCCAAGTGCCAGTTCTTCTTGGGAAGCCAACAGAAGCTGATTAGTTGTATGTGTCATACTGCACAGAGCCCTGACTGTCCCTAAAACATGCTGGCCTTGATCCTGAACACACTGGAGCCCTGGATGAGGCTTCCTTAAGGTAAGGGGTAATGATTTCTGGGGTGGGTGGTGGTGGAGAGAAGCATGCATGCATCCCAGTGAAGCGTAGCATTAAGGAGAAACCATTAGAGATGAGAGATGGTGGAACACCAGGGAAGGCCATGCACCTTGAGATATCTGATGGTGAGAGTACCCAACAAGATGGATGCTGTCTTTCTCTCTCTCTCTCTCTGTAATTCTATGTAGATCTGTATCTGTGTCCACATCTACATCCATATCTGTATCTATGCTTATACCTACATCTCTATCATGTGTATATAATATGTATAATTATCTACCTATGTAATACACAAGTGTACTCACATGTGTGTATCTATCAGTTAAATGACCTAACACACCCACAATCATGTGCACGTGTACAGTTCACCAGCTATTCGTTCTCCTTGCACATTATGACCTCGGTACACATATTACTGAGTCATGTCGGCCTGATCTCAGGTCTGGAGAATTATTTTGGAAACATGTGGAGGGAGGGCTTTCTTGTCATAATTACTCAGGTTTAATTTGTCTTTATCTAATTAATTTGCTTATTTTTTAAATATGTTGCTCTTTAGACATGGAAGGAGCACCTGCTATGTGCCAAATTGACATTAGTCTTTATCTTAACTCTCCTAAAAATGTTCTCAAAAATTCCTTCAAAGAACCTTGTGTCTATGTAGAAGGAAAGCAGTGGCACTGGAGATTCCTACTAAATCCAACCCCCCTCCCCCCATTCTATAAGGTCTTCCTGCTTCCTCAGCCTGGGGGATTCTGTCTATGGGGTCTTCCCCCACATACACCCCAGCCTGGAACCCTCTTGCTGTCTCTTCCCCCTTCCCCTTCCTGCTTTCTCATACATGGACTCACCCTCCTCCTGCCTGTAAGATCCTTGGAAAACAGATTCTCATAGTCCTCCACAAGGCAGTGAGGCTTTTCTCTCAGGATCCTCGACAGGGATATTGTTACATGAAAATGTATGAAAGACCTCAGTGGAAGAAATAGTCATTTAAAAAGTCAGATGCAGCTCACCTGGGAAACAGCTGTGATCTGAAAACAATCCACTTCCTTTTAATTATTGATGGATAATTTTAATTATAGATGGATATCTAGTTGACTTCTGAGGGTCCACTGTGTTTTCCTTCCATGATCTATTGGCCCTTAAGACACCACTAAGAGCAATTTTTATCACTTGCCTTAATGTTGAGGAAACTGAGTATGAGAAAATTTCAGTGATTTTCACAAGATCGCACAGCTAATAAGTGGCAGGGCCAGGATTCTGTCCCAGGTGGGTCTCACTACTAATCCAGGCTTTTAACTGTGATGGTGTGGGCACCCATGCACACGTGTGCATGCATGGGTGCGTGTACACACACACACACACACACAGACACACACACACAGATACACAAACACAGACACACACACTGGATCTGCTAGGGTGTTAAGGACAAAAGCAGAGACATGTAGAGGTTTCTGTGGGTCTTCATTCTAGGAGTCTGGGCATAGAAGAAGGAGGGGTTGAGGGGCTAGACTCCAAGAAGGATGTGTGAGAACAGGCAGCTGTAAGGATAATGAGGTGGCACTGGTGGTTACAATGTCCTGGGCCCCATGGAAAGACAGGAATAAGCTGCCAGTAACCACCTGTCACAGCAGCATATGAGTGTCAGGAGGCTGACCTTCCATGGTAAGGTCCTGTCTTACAGGTTGGGTGGACACCAAGGCCAGGATAAGAGGGCCCCTTGATTCTTTTCCTTATGAGATCCATGAAAAGCTCTCCCAACCCCATAAATAATTAATACCAAACTATTAACAACATCTTGCTCATAACTGAGCACTATTTATGGAAGGCATTCCAAAATCCTAGTGTGAAACATAAATTTATGTTCTACCTCCAGTTTAAGTGTTTATCACTTAGCTTAGAAATATTCTGAAACTGATGGACATTGTGTCTGGACTTTGATTATGCCTCTCCCTGCATTGCATGCCATGCTTTTGCCCCATCACATTGGGGCAGCTCTAATTCCACCTGCTATTTTATCCATCATGTGACATATTACTCAAATGAGCTTGTAATAACCTCCTTGAATTTCTGGCTTGGGTCTTATATTTGTGTATCTCCATTGGTTCACACAGGGCTATGTACAGAGTGAGTAGGTAATGGTATTAGAATCCTACTACTTGTGTTAGCATTGACTTTGCAGGTTACAAATATCTATTCTTGGTGAATGAGGTCATTCTCAGAGGAGACCACTCCCTGAAACAGGCTCAGTGAGGTATGTTAGTCATATTGTCCTGAGAGAGTGTCCACTGTTTCACCCGCATATGACTTTGTTCTCCTGTTAAGTTGGGGGAGGTCATAAAGAGGGTGGAACTGTTGGTTGACCCATGAGCTGGACGGACCTTAGTAACTGGGGACTTCTCACTGCTTCCCCTTCCTTGGGAATTGGGTTCTGCTTTCCTTCCCTGCTCCCAGAGGCTGCCCCAAGGACATAGCCTTGAGATAGTCATGTGGTATTGAGGCTGGGTGGATATTATATATGACTGAGCCCAGTGAAGGCCTCTGCATAAATTTTTCAGATTTGACAGGCAGGTGCAGAGATCTACCTGTCTTGCTGCTGCCCAAAGCAAGCCTCATGAGTAAATTCCCTTGTTCATCAAACCTGCTGCCTACCAAACTGGAGTGGCCTGAGGCTTTCTTTGCTCTCTCCCTACTCTCTTCCAATATGAGCTGATTTCAGATTACCACAGGGAAGCTCCTGAGCAGATTGGAACCAACATTCAGGTTGTTCTGAAAGATTTAGTAATGGGGAAGTAGTCAGGACATGGATTCCTGCATATGATTTCTGGGATGATGGGGTTGAGATGCCATCTGGTCTATGCCTCTGCCTCTATACAAGGCAACACCCAAACTGTCAATTGACCTGACTTAAATGCAGGCAATGAGTTGGCAGCATAGTTGTACCATGAAGACAGGATTTTAAGCCTTGGCTAAAGATCTCATGGTTTTACTAACAGTACAATCAATGTATAAACATTTTGGCAAGCAAAGCATTGGCTTTCTGAGATTTGCCATTTATCAAGGTGTCTGCTGCCCCCTTCTTATTGTCAAGTGGAGTACCATGTGCACATTACCAATCCCAGGGGGGGTGCTTTAAATACTTCTGCTCACTGCATCTTGGTATCAGAGTTGCCAAGAGAAACACAACACAGTCAAACACTAGATTGAATAGCACTTCACTCACATTGGAGAAGAGGCAGAGCAAGACTGGCTTCCACAGTGGGCATTGATCCCCCATGGCCAGTGGCCACTCCTCTCATGTAGCAGAAGAAACTTGTCCCCTGCTCAGAGCACAGATATAACAGTGGGGCGGGGTGGGGGGGGGGGATGTGGGTAAGCACCAGCCTCTACACTGAGGAAGTGTTCCAGGCCCAAGGCCCATTTTATGCTATATAGTGGGGGTCAAAAGACTGCACCCATGAAACTTTTCCCAGCACCTTTATGTTGTCAACTTTTCATTATCTCATGGAATGAAGGAAGCATTGCTGGGATCTGACCAGAAGCAATGCAGACTGAGAAACTTTTTTCTCTGTGCTCCAGGGCTATCATGAAGCAAATCGGCAATCTGTTTTTTCTCCATCTCTACAAACCTTTTAAATTATATTAAGTTATATTATAAATGATGAAACAATATTCTTAGAGTCTAGAAGAAAATTCAGTCACTATTTTAAACAGCATCTTTTAAAGTTATGTTTTCTGAATCTTGCTAGTGTTATAATTTTTTTTTAAGTTTATCTCCTATTTACCTCAACTGTGCCGGGCTTTCTCATTACTTCTGAATTGTTGCTGTGGACATTCTTGTGAATCTTTTCTTTCATCTTTATTTTTTTAACTCATTTGACTCAACACCATAACAATGTTTATATAAAATGATACATTCATTTCAAGCTTAATTCATCTACCCCAACAAATATTTGTTGAATGAATTAATGGATTACCCAAGTCTTTATGCTAATTTGCATTATCAGTAACAAATCATAAGTGACCATTTGCACATCATCTGGTGAGTTTTGTTCCAATAGCGTTTTATGAGCCTTTTTAATTTTTGATATATATTATGAGTCTGAAAGCTCCCTCCAAAAAATGAGTTCTATTTCTTCTTTTTTAGTGAGGTAGAATTGTTTTTCCAATCTAAATTCAGAGGTATTTACAAATATTTATTATTTTTCTTTCTTCTCTTTTTCTCCCTCTTTTTTTTAGAATTTATCATTTATGACTTTTCCAAATCTTTTATAGAAATGTTTACTTGTTTACTCTTAATTTATATGAACCTTGTATTTATTAGGAATGTTAGTCTTATAACTGTCATTTGTAATCTATTTCCCAAGTTACTTATTGAACTTTATATTTTTTTAGGAAAGTTTTAGGTTCATAGAAAAACTGAAGGAAATGTACGGAGATTTCCCATATACCCCTGTGCCCACCTATACATAGCTTCCTCATTATCAACATCCCCCACGAGAGTGGTAAATTTGTTACAATTGAGAAACCTATAATTGACATATCATTGTCATCCAAAGTCCATAGTACACATTACTGTTTACTCTTGGAGTACATTCTATAGGTAAGGACAAATGTATAATGACATTTATCCATAATTATGGTATTATGGAGTATTTTCACTGCCCTAAAAATCCTACTCATATGTGCCATACCCTACCCTTCAATGACACGTTTATCTTAAAAAGATCAAAAAACCACTGATCTTTCACTGTCTCTAGTTTTGTCCTTTCCATGTGTTGTATAACTGGAGTCATATAGCATGTAGCATTTTCAGATCGGCTTCTTTTATTTAGTAATATATATTTATTTTTTTAAGATTCTTTTTTTATTTAGAGAGAGAGAGAGAGAGAGTAGGGGAGAGGGGCAGAGGGAGAGAAAGAGAGAATCTCAAGCAAGCTCCATGTTCAGCATGGAGCCCAGTATGGAGCTTAATCCCATGACCCTGGGATCATGACCTCAGATGAAAATCAAGTTAGACACTCAACTGACTGAGCCACCCAGCCACCCCAAGTAATATTATTTATGGTTTCTCCATGTCTTTTCATTTCCTGATAGCTAATTTCTTCATATTGCCAAATAATATTTCATTGTCTAGAAGTGCCACCATTTATTTATTTTTTTACCTTCTGAAGGACATGTTGATTGTTTCTAAGATTTGGCAATTATGAATAAAAGTGCTTAAATATCTGTGTGCAGGTTTTTGTGTGTACATAAGTTTTCAACTTCTTTGGTTAAATACCATAAGATTACTTGATTATATGGTAAGAGTACATTTAGTTTCATAAGAAACCACCAAACCACTTTCCAACATAGCTATACAATTTTGCATTCCTACAAGCAATAAATGAGAGAGAGTCCCTGTTGCTTCATATTTTTATCCATATTTGGTGTTGCCAGTGTTCCAGATTTTGGCCATTCTAATAGGTTTATAGTAGTATCTTGTTGTTTTAATTTGCATTCCCCTGATGACATATGATATGGAGTGTCTTTTCATATGTTTATTAGTCATTTGTAGATCTTCATTGGTGAGGTGTTTGTTAAAGTCTTTTGTCCATTTTTTATCTGAGTTGTTTGTTTTCTTATTGTTTAGTTATAAGAGTTCTTTATAGTTTTTGAATAATAGTCCTTCATCAAATGTGTCTTTTGTTAATATTTTCTCATAGTCTGTGATTTGTTTTATCACTCTCTTAACTTTGTCTTTTTGAAAGCAGAATCTTTAAATTTAATCAAGTCCAGCTTATCACTTATTTCCTTCATGTATTGTGCCTTTGGTGTTATATCTAAAAAGTCATTGCCATACCCAACTTAATCTAGGTCTTCTTCTATGTTATCTCCCAGGAGGTTTATAATGTTTCATTTTACATTTAGGTCTGTAATCCATTTTGAGTTTATTTATGTGTAAAGTATAAGGTCTGGTCTATATTATTATTGGTTTTTCTTTCATGTGGATTTCCCTTTTTTCTAGCACCACGTTTTTGAAAAGATTATCTTTGTTTCATTGTATTATATATGCTCTTTTGTCAAAGCTCAGTTGAGTATATTTATGGGTATCTATTTCTGGGGTCTTTACTCTGTTCCATTTATCTATTATTTTGCTGATGTCAAACTGTCTTGATTATGTACCTTTATAGTCCTGAAGTTGAGTGGTGTCAGTCCTACAACTTTGTTTTTCTCCTTTGATTTGGTGATGGCTATTCTGTATCTTTTGACTCCTCATATAAATTTTATAGTCAGTTTCTTGATACCCCCAAAATAATCTGCTGAACTTTTGAGTGGGATTGCATTAAATCTATAGGTCAAGTTCAGAAGAACTGATATTCTTGACAATATTGATTCTTCATATCCACGAATGTGGAATATCTCTCAATTTATTTAGTTCTTATTTGATTTTGTTCATCAGTTTTATAGTTTTCCTCATATTGAATATATTATATACATATTTTGTCAGATTTACGCCTAAGTATTTTATTGTTGGGGGTTGATAATGTAAATGGTGTTGTATTTTTAACTTCAAATTCTACTTGTTCACTGTTATACAGGAAAATGATTGACTTTTGTGGATAACCTTGTGTTAACCTTGTATCCTTCAGTCTTGCTATAATTCCTTATTGGTGCCAGGAGATTTGTTTGTTTATTTTTTCAGATTTCATATATAGATGATTATATCATATGCAAACAAAACAGTTTATTTCTTCCTTCCCAATCTGTATGCCTTTAATTAATTTTCTTATCTTATTGTATTAGCTAGAACGTCCAATACTATTTTTAAAAGGAGTTGTGAGAGGGGACATCCTTGCCTTTTTTCTGACCATAAGGTAAAAGCTCTCAGTTTTCCCCATGGAGGATGATATTAGCTGTGGTTTGTTTGTATATGGCCTTTATGATGTTGAGGTATGCTCCTTCCATCCCTACTTTGTTGAGGACTTTTATCAAGAATGGATGCTATATTTTGTCAAATACTTTTTCTGCATCTACTGGGAGGATAATATCATTTTTATCCTTTCTTTTATTAACGTGGTGTATCACATTTGTTGATTTATGAATACTGAACCAACCCTGGAGCCTGGGAATAAATCCCACTTGATTGTGGTAATTCTTTTAACATACTGTTGAATTCACTTTTCCAGCATCTTGTTGAGAATTTTTGCATCCATCAGGGATATTGATGAAATATAATGTCCTTTTTAGTGGGGTCTTTTTCTGGTTTTGGAATAAGGGTGTGGCTGGCCTCATAAAATGCATTTGAAAGTTTTCCTTGCATTTCTATTTTTTGGAACAGTTTGAGAAGAATTTTTAAATTAAAGAACATTTATTTAAATGTTTGGTAGAAAAAAAAATTTTTTTTAATTTTAAAAAGGGGGTTTGCCTGGGTGGCTCTGTTGGTTAAGTGTCCAACTTCAGCTCAGGTCATGATCTCATGGTTCATGAGTTCGAGTCCCATGTTGGGCTGACAGCTCAGAGCCTGGAGTCTGCTTCAGATTCTGTGTCCTCTTTTCTCTCTGCCCTCTCCTGCTCACACTCTGTGTCTCTTTGTCTCAAAAATAAATAAACATTTTTTAATGTTTGGTAAAATTTCCCTGGGAAGCCATTTGACCTTGTATTCCTGTTTTTTGGGAGATTTTTGATTACTGATTCCATTTCTTTGCTGTTTATGGGTATGTTCAAATTTTCTATTTCTTTATATTTCAGTTTTGGTAGTTTGCGTATTTCTAGGAATTTTCCCATTTCTTCCAGATTAACCAGTTTGTTGGCATAAAATTTTTCATAATGTTCTCTTATAATTATTTGTTTTTCTGGAGTGTTGGTCATGATATCTCCCCTTCAATTTGTGATTTTATTTATTCAGGTTTTTTCTCTTTTCTTTTGATAAATCTGCCTAGGGGGTTATCAATTTTATTAATTCTTTCAAAGAATCAGCTCTTAATTTTGTTGATCTGTTCTACTGTTTTTCGTTTGTTTCCATATTGTATATTTCTGCTCTAGTCTTTATTATTTCCCTAATCTGCTGGCTCTAGGCTTTATTTGCTGTTCCTTTTCTAGCTCCTTTAGGTGTAGAGTTAGGTTGTGTATTTGAGACCTTTCTTGCTTCTTGAGGTAGGCCTGTATTGCAGTATACTTCCCTCTTAGGACTGCCTTTGCTGCTTCCCAAAGGTTTTGTACTATTGTGTTTTCATTTTTATTTGCTTCCATGTACTTTTTTATTTCTTCTTTAATTTCTTGGTACCCGTTCATTCTTTAGTAGGGTGTTCTTTAGCCTCCATGCATTGAGGCCTTTCTAAATTTTTTCTTGTGGTTGGCTTCAAGTTTCCTAGCATTGTGGTCAGAAAATATGTATGGTATGATCTCAATTTTTTTGTACCTGTTGAGGGCTGATTTGTGACCCAGTATGTGATCTATTCTGGAGAATGCTCCATGTGCACTCAAAAAGAATGTGTATTCTGTTGCTTTAGGGTAGAATGTTCTGAATATATCCATTAAGTCCATCTTATCAAGTATGTCATTCAAAGTCATTATTTCCTTATTGTTTTTCTGCTTAGATGATCTGTCCATTGATGTAAGTAGGTTGTTAAAGTCTCCTATTATTGTATTATTATCAGTGAGTTTCTTTATGTTTGTTAGTAATTGATTTATATATTTGGATTCCTTCAAGTTTGGGGCATAAATATTTACAAATGTTGGATCTTCTTGATAGACCACTTAATTATGATATAATGCTTTTCTTCATCTCTTGTTACAGTCTTTTTTTTTTTTTTAAATCTCATCTGATATAATTTTGGCTACTCTGGCTTTCTTTTGGTGTCCACTAGCATGATAGATGGTTCTCCATCCCCTTACTTTCAATCTGCTGATGTCTTCAGGTCTAAAATGAGTCTCCTGTAGGCAGTATATAGATGGGTCTTGTTTTTGTTTATCTATTCTGATACCCTATGTATCATTACATAGTCCATTACTATCATTACACAGTCAATTTACATTCAGAGTGAGTACTGAAAGATATGAATTTATTGCCATTCTTTTACCTGTGAAATTAGTGTTTCTGGTGATGTTCTCTGCTCCTTTCTAGTGTTTGTTGCTTCTAGTCTACCCCCTCCTACTCCCTTTCAAAGAGTCCTCCTTAATATTTCTTGCTGGGCTGGTTTAGTGGTCATTAATTCCTTTAGTTTTTATTTGTATAGAAAATTCTTTATCTCCCCTTCTATTCTGAATGGCAGTCTTGCTGGATAAAGTATTCTTGACTCCATATTTTTCCCATACAGCACATTGAATCCTGCCATTCCCTTCTGGATTGCCAACTTTATGTGGATAGATATGCTGTGAACCTGATCTGTCTTCCCTTATAGGTTAAGGATTATTTTTCCCTTGCTGTTTTCAGGATTTTTTCCTTGCCTGTATTTTGTGAATTTAACTATGATATGCCTTGGGGTTAGCCAGCTTTTGTTTAATTTAATGGAAGTTCTCTGTGTTTCTTAGATTTTGATGTCTGCATCCTTCCCAGATTAGGGAAGTTTTCAGCTATAATTTGCTCAAAGTCAGTGAGTTCCATAAGTCTACCTTTGTGATCCATAACTTTTGTTTCTCTATTCTTTTCAGCTTCATTATTTTCATTATTTCCCATAATTATATCTTTTATGTCACTAATTCATTCCTCTGCTTTGTGCATCCTCACTGTCACAGCATCCATTCAGGTTTGCATCTTAGTCATAGCATTTTTAATTTTGGTCTGGCTATATTTTATCTCTTTTATCTCTGCAGTAAGGGGTTCTTTAGAGTCTTTTATGCTTTTTTCAAGTCCAGCTAGAATCCTTATAATTGTTGTTTTAAATTCTAGTTCAGATATCTCACTTATATCTGTATTGATTAAATCCCTGGCCATCTTTTCTTCCTGTTCTTTGTTTTGTGGTAAATTTCTCTGTCTTGTCATTTTGGAGGAAAAAAATAATAATAAAATTAAATTCAAAGTATAAAAAATTTTAAAATAATGAAGGAAGCTAGATCATAGGTGTGTTTTGGTCTGCCTGTCAAGAGAAACTTGATAGAAAAAAGAAAATATAAAAAAATTAAAAATTTTTATTTTTATTTTATTAAAAAAATAAAATTAAAAAATAAAAAATTTTGATCTTTTTGTATCCAAGCAAAGCAAAACAAACAAACAAATAAACAAACCCAAAGGAAACGAGATCCTGTGTCTCTTAGAGCTAGAGCTTTGCAGAACTCTATGATCAGTAGACTTAGTGTGTGGAAAGGGTTTGTGCTGGTCTTCTGGGGGAGGGACCTGCTGCTCTGATTCTCAGGCTGACTTGCCCTAGTGGAGATGGAGGGTGCAGGGGGCAGGGCTTGGTGTAACAGGCTCTGTTCTCCATTTGGTGGTGCAACTTACTGAGGTCAAGTCCACCAACTACGTTTTAAATGCATTAATTACATTTGTGGTTACACGACTGCATATATTTGGCAAAAGTCTTTGAATTGTATATTTAAATATTATGGAAGTTTATTCTGTGTAAATTATACAATAATAAAAATGATTTTGAAACTTAAATAAGGGTTTATTCCATATATGCATTTGTATGTGTATGTATATGTGTACTTAAGTTGAAGGGAACTGATTAGGAGCAGGGTATAGAATGGGGAGACTGGAGTGAGGAAGTGATGGTAGGAAGGAGGATGATACCTATCTCCTGGCCATGCCTGAGGTACAGAGTTAGACATGTGAAGGTAACCAAAGGGGGAAGGAGCAATGTTCACAATTAATGCTGCTTCAGGGCCTTGATTAAAAGGGAAAGAAAAGAGTCAGTGGAGATTACAAATGTATAAAAGTATGAAAAAATTTCCCTTCTGACCCTTGACCCTGTCCTCCATCCACTAAAGCCCCTGCAGCCACCAGCAGAGGCAGAGGAGAAGAGAACAGCTGTAACAAAAATGGGATATGATATCAGCCTACACCAAGGTAGTGAGCAGATTCAATTTTATTGTTCTAATTCTGGCAACAGAATGCAATAATACAATTTGTGGAGAAACAAGGAGTTTGCACTTTGAGATTCCCAGGGCAGTCACAGATAGGGGGAAGAAAGGCAGAAAATGAATTTTAGAGAGATGTTTTGGGCTTCTGGACACCAGGGTAGAGGGATCCTCTGGCTAGAGCCTAAGCTTTTGCTCAGATCTCTCCACCATTCAGGAAGGTCAGGGGAAGAGGTTATCAAGGTCCACTTCAACAGCAACCTCCAGATGACTGATTGTTGCCCCCTCCACAACACCCAGAGCTCCCAGATGGCTGGCCACAGCATCCGGAGCCCCCTGAGGGCTGGCTGCAGCAGTCAGAGCTCTGTCTGTGGCGATGGGACCTTTGTCGCCTGTGGTGGCTCAGACAGCAGCCACCACTCCCAAAGCTACAGCAGCTCCCGCCCCCAGAGCTGGAACCACAGCAGCCCCCAGAGCTGACACTGCAGCAGGAAGAGACTGGGGGGCACTTTGGGGGACACTTGGGAGGACATTTGGGAGGTGGCTGGCACTGCTGCTGGTTCTGCTGGCAGGACATCTTAGCAAGGAGGGTCAGGAGCTGAAGAAGAGTCACATAGTGAGTCAGACCAGGACACCGAGCCCCCTGCCCGTCTCACCCTCTTAACATATCATAGAATCATAGAAATATCACTTAGAAACATCCCATATAATCCAGAAGCTGCACAACATTCCTGTACTCTGGCATCATCTCTTTGGAACCTCAGGTGAGCCTTATAAGTCAGACACACACTTTCCTCTAGTATACAAGGTAGTAAACTAAGACCAAACCATATTACCAAACACATCCAAAAGTCTAAAGCCTTGTAGGTGAAGATGGTACTGGTTTCAACCACACCTTTCAAATCTGAAGTTGTTCAATTAATAGGCCATTTGAGGGGATACTATTTCTTAAAGGAAACCTACAGTAATTGTTGCCTCTTGTCATAACTTCCAAGATGATTTTATTCTGTGAGGTCAGCATTGCAAAGGACCTTGGAGATGCCCCGCTTCGGTAAGCTCACATTATTAAAGAGACTGATAAACCTCTCAGCCAGTCCAAGCTGAGACTTGAAACCGGACCCCTGATCTCAGTCCAGAACGCAGGTCTCCTCTTTACCATTTCAAGCTGGCAGGTTGGCAAGGTGATTCTCAGGCTTGTGTTATCCTCATCAACACAGGAAGTGTACAAAAACATTCCAAGACCCATGAGTAGGCAGGTTTAACAAATCCAAAAGAGCCTAAGGTCCCTGTCTACCACCTTCCTTTGCAAGGAGGAACAGGGTTGTATTTTCAAAAGTGAGCTGTCTCCTGAAACTTGTCAGAGTGGAGCCCAGTGTCTGTGCTTCAGTGTTCCCATCCTGAGGGGCACACCAAAATGCAGATCCATTTGCTTTCTCCAGATCTCAAGGCATAGACATCTGGTTCTCCACATGTTCTCAGCTGGTGCTAGAACACTTCCTGCACTCCTTCCTCAAACCGTCCTCCTCTGCCACAATGGATCCTTTTCTCCCAAATCCCTATTCTATCTGCCTCCTTGCTCTGGTCTGAGCTCCTTCTGTGAAAGGCACTGGTCCTGGTCCCAGGGGACACTTACCGGTGCACAGGCAATACTGGGTCTGTCAGCACCTCAGGAGAGGAGTGCATGACAGGGCTCTGTCCCCAAAGCCCTTTTATCCTGGCCTTGGGCTCTGCCCCCAGCCTGTGAGACAGGACCTGGGCATGAGGGGACTGCCTCCTGCCACCCACATGCTACTGTGACAGGTGGTGACTGGCAGCTCCTTCCTGCCTCCTTCCATGGGGCCCAAAATGCAAGCGCTAGGGCTTCTTAGAAACAAGGAGTGACATGGTTGTGGACAATTTAATTTGATCTTTTGTCTCATTCTCCTTGGCAAGCGCCACCTGGAAGGTCACACAGCTCTTGTTTTGGACCTTGGGCCAGAGTCCCTTTCTTTCCTTCTTCCTGCCACATAAAATCAGTGGCTCTTGGCAGCCTGTTCTGGATTATAATTTAGAGATACCTTCACATTTCTCTACTTATGCCCAAGTCTAAGCCACCCTGCCAGGCTCCCAGAGGTCAGCAAACTGGTCTAGAGTCCAAATCTGCCCCTCTGCCTATTTTGTGTAGCCTGCAAGCTAAGAATGGTTTTACATGTTTAATGTTTGGAAATAAAAATCAAAGAAGTATACTTCATGACACATGGGAATTCTATTAAATTCAAATTTCAGTGTTTTTAACGTTTTACTTGGAACCCATTCATTAACAATGGCTATTTTCACAGTACAATGACAGAATTGAGTAGCTGAGTCAAAGACCCTATGTCTTCCACAGCCTAAAATATTTAGTCTTTAGCCCTTTATCAAAAAATTAGCTGATCTCTGGTGTATCCCACTGCTTTTAAGAGCCTGGAGTCAGACCCTAGAATGCAGTTCTGGTTCTGTCACGTGGTATCTGTGCATCCTGTGAAAGTTACATACAGTGACTCCTTTTTAGTTTTGTTTGTCTGTTTCCTCTACTGTAAAGTATGAATAATGATAAAAATATCTCACAGGGATATTGTTTTAGACAGACCATGTAAAGAACAAGCCTAACAGAGGGAATGTAACATGGTGTACCCTCAAATAATAAGATACCTATGTATTCATAAATAAAGGAAAAATATGTATCCGTTGTAGGTCATATTTTACTTCAATGGAAGAAAAATCAGGACTTTTGAGGATTTTTTTCCAAATTATTTACTTTTTTTCTCTTAAGTCTCCTTTGTTTTGCTAAATATGTTTGACTATGAAACACCTCCAGGAAAAGAATTCATGGTGAGGAGTAGGGAGCTCCTCACTGCCATAATTAGAGTGACCAATCAGGGCCGGGTGGCAGGAAAGTGCAGTCTAAGCATGGGAAATCCGGAGGCCAAGGCCTGGGCAACGCCCAGTAGGCAATGGGAGCACCTTCTAGGGGCTTTTGAAGTCCCTTGCTGCTCCTTGGCCCTAGGTTTTTATTATTGTTTTCTCTACTCAGAAAGTTTTTCTACTATACTTTCAATACATGAAGGGCAAGGACAGGAGTTCACATCTGTTTCAAGTTGGTGTACAACACCATGGTGAGATTATCCAAGTTAATTAATTAATTAATTAATTAGAAGAAGCCACACTAAAGCCATAAGAAGCCAGTAAAGGAAGACTCTCTTTCTGGCTAGTAGCAGAAACACTGGGGGAGAATCTGAAATTCTCCAGAACCTGAAGCAACATAATGAATAAGTCATAAGGAAAGGGTGAAGCCAGTTAACATGCAGTTGCAAGATATAAATATGTGTTTATGTTTATGCATATGGGTATACAAATAATATATAGAAGCTAAATGTGTGATTGTTTGTATAAACATATATATATATATTGTTTGTATAATATATATATATTGTTTGTATAAACATATATATATAGATAGATAGATAGATATTTTATGGTAATGCTGTGTGTATTTTGTTGGCTGTTTTTGCCTCTCACTTCCTGGTTTTTTCCCTCTGTTTCTTCTTCATTAGAGATCTTTTAAGAAATAATTGTCTATGACCACTTAATAGGGTTACCATACACCCTTGTTTGCCAGGGACAGTTTTGGGATATGCCTTCTGTCACAGCATAAATTATGAACTTTTTTTCAGTCTCAAGTGTGCCCCAGTTTAGATGATGAATTATATAGTTACACTACCAGTAAATGAAGTCTTCTCAAGGGACTTCACTGATTCAGGATAAAACCTAAACTCCTTGTTCTTGAATTCAAATATCTAGGCTGTCTGAAGTTATTCTGTTTCTATGGTTTTCTTTTTTGCTCCCTTAATAGAAGAAATCTTTATCTGAAGTTGAATTGGACTATGAACTCTCCTTTGGACAAGATACTTTGTGTTTTATCTTCATTTTATTTGATGCCACATATCTCTGATAAGAGATTGAACTCTTCTTGAGAGCAGGGTCTGGATCTGATGTTTGCATCCCTCAACAGCATCTACAGAGAAGCATGCATGTATAATCATTTCACCAGCATTCACAGCACCTAAGAATTTGCGAACAGCTTTTCCCTGTTATGTAAGACAATAGGATATGACATGCACAGTGATGAATGCTGGCTGTGTCATCCTACAGAGATCTGCCTTTATGTTAGTCATGGATGATTTTGGCCCCAGGTTGTCCCAAAATGCTCAGTTGTGGAAGGAGAGGTCAGGATACTGATTCCTTGGCTCACACAGGTAGTACTACTCAGAAGCCCAGCTCATGGATTCCTAGAATGATGGGTCTCAGATGCCACTGGATCATGCCCCTGCTTCCAGGCAGGGAGGGCAGCACCCAACTATCAATTAATCTGACTTGGGCACAGGTGATAAACCAGCAGCATGCTTGTAATATCATGCAGACTCATTTCCAAGCTGTGACTATTCTATTTCAATAGACTTATATTGATTTGTTACCCTTTCTATAGGAAAAATGTTTAGTGACAAGGGATTGGTTTTCTGAAGTCATCTACTCATCTGTCTCCTATGTCCTTATAACCATAAGGGATAGGAGGAAACACTGCTGAGATCCATGGGACGTAATTAAAACAGTGTGAATTTTGCTCTGTTCCCTGTACCTTGCAGCCCTTTGCAGAGACAGAAACTTGTACATTATCTTGTTGACTTCTAGTGTGTTTTCCCTTTCAAAAATTGATGAATGTGTCTAATTTCAAAGTTAAAATTCTATATAAAAAATAGCACCATAAGTAAGACAGAAAGAAAAGTGATCCATCGGGGGAAATTACAAGTTTGCTAGGAATATAGAAAAATAGTTCTTATAAATCAATAAAATATATGCAAGCACACCAGTAAAAGAAAAGGGACAAGAACAGACCATACACACACCAAAAAAGAAACACAAATGGCCAAAAAGTGACTGGAAATATGTTCAATGTTTCTAATCATCAAAGAATTTTTAAAAATCCTATCTTTTTATTGTATAGAGTATCTGTTAAGTTTATTAATTCATATCAGATTGGCAAAGATTGAGTGCCTAACAATTACTCGGTATTGGAGAGGATGCATGGAATTGGACACTCACGCTTCACTGATGTGAAATAAATGAGTGTAGTGGTTATGCATGACAATATGATGATTCATTGATTCAATACATACTTTATGGTATGTAAATGAATTAGAATGTAAAATGAGCACACTCTTTTACAATGTTTGAATATCTAAGAATTTAGCCTTAGGAGGTAATATAACTAAACTCAAAGGGTTTGCAGCTTGAAGTACATTAAACTGAACACAACCCAAGGAAGTGTTGAAAGCGAAAAACCTTTTTATTACTTGATACAAGTAAGGAGACAGGGAGATAGCTCTCAAAGCACTCTCTCCCCACCAAGTTAGTGCAAGAAGTTTTTATTCAGATTAGGAGTGGGGGCAGGGAGCTTGCACATACATTAAGGAACTTATGCATATTCTATTACTTAAGCACTTTGGTTCAACTGTGCATTGTCTAGCATGCCAACGTGCTAATGCATAAATCTTATGTTCCAAAAAATGGTGGAACTCCCACCCCCTTAGGAGGAGACCTTAATACTATAATGAGCTAAAGGTAAATTCAGGACAACCCAGAGGGACTTCTGTGCAGGTACTCAATTCCCTTCTGGCTCTAAGTGGTTCATAAGGGGCTGTCAGGGGAAACACCTAGTTGAGCTTCCTGCTTGCTTTTTCCCTTGCCCCTCCTCCCTTCTGCTGATGGCTTTCAGCCATCTGGTCAGAGTAACTCCTTGTTGCATCCTAGCTAACAACAAAGGAATGATAAGAAAAGAATATATGCATAAGAATATTCCTTGTAGAGAATTACAAAAAACAAGAGTATAGCAAGCTGTCAAATCAACATTCTTATGCTTCTTTAAAAATAACAGAAGATTGGGGCGCCTGGGTGGCGCAGTCGGTTGAGCGTCCGACTTCAGCCAGGTCACGATCTGGCGGTCCGTGAGTTCGAGCCCCGCGTCAGGCTCTGGGCTGATGGCTCGGAGCCTGGAGCCTGTTTCCGATTCTGTGTCTCCCTCTCTCTCTGCCCCTCCCCCGTTCATGCTCTGTCTCTCTCTGTCCCAAAAATAAATAAAAAACGTTGAAAAAAAAAAAATAACAGAAGATAAAAAGATTTAAAGATGCTGTTTTAAAAAAACAGCAAAATACACAAGCTATATAATAATGAATAGTTTTAAATGACTAAGATATTTATGTGTAAAATGTTAAAATTTTATTGAAAGAAAAAAATAAGAAAACTTTATTGAAAGACACTAAAGAAGATCTAAGTAAATAAGAGAGCTATACATATGTTCATGGTGTAATGGAAAGAAAAAATAAATATAATTAAAATAAAAATTGCTCTAATGGTATTATATGTATTTAATACAATACCAGTCAAAATTCCAACATCACATTTTGCTTTGCTTTGTTTTGTCTCAGCTTTGTGGAATTGACAAACCCATTCTAAAAATTGTATGGAGAAGCAAACAATGGTAGATATCATGATTGATCCATTTCCAGATGTCTCCCTTCTCTGGAGGATGCAGGGTGGGGGTGAAAATTCCAATCTACTAATCATGGCTTGGTCTTTCTGGGAACCAAAACCTATCCAGAAGCCATCCAGGAGCCCACCTAGAGTTGCCTCAGTGAAAACAGGAAATTACAAGGGCTTCAGGAGCTCCATGACAGAAACTAGGGGCAGAGAACAATATATATATTTTCTATTTTCTCACAGGCATTAAAAAAAAATTATAAAGCAAAAATTTCACAAACCTGTCTATATTAAAAGTATATAATTTTATTCATGAAAAGAAAACATTAAACATGTAAAAAACCAATATTAGGGAAAATATTTGCAAAATCTTTCTACAGAATAAAAGATGGAACATGTAAAGAACACTTTCAAACCAATAACAAAACAAGCAAGTGAATAAAAATATTCCTAAGGTAAAAAAGAGCAATTTACAAAAGAAGAAAACATTGTTGAACAAATATATGAATAGATCCTCAAGACCACTTGCAATCAGGGAAATGGATAACACAGCATTGTGTATATAATAATATATACACAATGAAATACAGGATGAGTTATTTCACACTAACTGAACAATTATATGAACATCTGGTATCACAAAGTGTTGCCAGAATGTAAAGCAACAGGAATTCTTTTACACTAACAGAGGGATTATAACCTGGAAACACATGTGACAATATATCAAAGATGAGCATATCTAGGGGTGCCTGGGTGGCTCAGTCGGTTGAGCGTCCGACTTCAGCTCAGGTCATGATCTCACAGCTAGTGAGTCCCAGCCCTGCATCAGGCTCTGTGCTGACAGCTCAGAGCCTGGAACCTGCTTCAGATTCTGTGCCTCCCTCTCTCTTTGCCCTAACCCACTCGCATTCTGTCTCTGTCTCTCTCAAAAATAAATAAACATTAAAAATGAGCATATCTATCTATATTCTGACCATGCAATTCCTAGATAAATGATAAATGATAGGTAGATAGATAGATAGATAGATAATAGATACAGATAGATCCTAGAGAGACTGTCTACAAATAGACAATATGTAGAGATTTTTAAATAATGAAATTGCTTAGAATTGCAAAATAATTAAAAGCAGCATGAATATTCTTTAACAAGAAATTGCTTAAATAGTGTGGTTGTAAAGTAGAGGACAATACAGCATAAAAAATAAACTAAGTGACACTGCAACATGAACATCTCACAAATAATTCTGTGATAGAAAAGCAAGTGTGCACAAGTGTATCAAATATGTAATGTTTAAGTTGAAAATATATAAACAATCCCACATATTTTAAGGAAATGATAATGAAATAGAAATATAAAGAAGTACATAGGAATACTTATGTATACCTCAAACTCAGGATATTCATTAGATCTGGAGGGAAAGAAGAAGACAGGCACCAAATGTATAACGTGTTTTTATCTCAGTGTGGATAATGGGCAAGAAATTACTCATTAAATAGATACTTACACTCTTTAAATATCAATTTTTTGGGGTGCCTGGGTGGCTCAGTCGGTTGAGCGACTGACTTCGGCTCAGGTCATGATCTCACGGTTTGTGAGTTCAAGCCCCGCATCGGGCTTTGTGCTGCCAGCTCAGAGCCTGGAGCCTGCTTCTGATTCTGTGTCTCCCTCTGTCTCTGACCCTCCCCCACTCATGCTCTGTCTCTCTCTGCCTCAGAAATAAATAAACATTAAAAAAATTTTTTTGAATAAATAAATAAATATCAATTTTTCACAATAAATTTAAAATATTTTAATTTAAAATTGTTTAAATTTTAAAAAATAAAAATAAAATGATTTAAATTAAGTTTAAAATATTTTAATTCAAAATTGAAACTTAAAATTCTTTATAATTATATTTTATTATATAACAATTATATATCATATAATATTTATTATATATAAATTATATGATGTATTAAAATATATAAATATATTATATAATAAAACATAATATTTTATAGGATATTAAATTTTTTATATATAATATTAAACATAATAAGTGCACTGAATATAAATTATATAATATTATATATAAGTATATATTTTATAAAATTATATAATTGTTATAATCAATAATTACATTATTTATTTATTTTAATATAATTTATTGTCAAATTGGTTTCCATACAACACCCAGTGCTCATCCCAACAAGTGCCCTCCTCGCTGCCCATCACCCACTTTCCCCTCTCCCCCACCCCTCATCTACCCTTAGTTTGTTCTCAGTCCTTAAGAGTCTCTTAGAGTTTGCCTTCCTCCCTCTCTGTAACTTTTTTTTCCCCCACTTCCCCTCCCCCATGGTCTTCTGTTAAGTTTCTCAAGATCCACATATGAGTGAAAACATATGGTATCGGTGTTTCTTTGCCTGGCTTATTTCACTTAACATAATACCCTCCAGTTCCATCCAGGTTGCTGCAAATGGCAAGATTTCATTCTTTCTCATTGGCAAGTACTATTCCATTGTATATTTAAACCACATCTTCTTTATCCATTTGTCAATTGATACACATTTAGGCTTTTTCCATAATTTGGCTATTGTTGAAAGTGCTGCTATAAACATTGGGGTACAAGTGACCCTATACATCAGCACTCCTGTATCCTTTGGGTATATTCCTAGCAGTGCTATTGCTGGGTCCTAGGGTAGTTCTATTTTTAATTTTTTGAGGAACCCCCACACTGTTTTCCAGAGTGGTTGCACCAGTTTGCATTCCTACCAACAGTGCAAGAGTGTTCCCGTTTCTCCACATCGTCTCCAGCACCTATAGTCTCCTGATTTGTTCATTGATTTGTCCATTGTTAATGGCCATCTAGATGCCTTCTTTAAAAAAGGGTCTATTCGGGGTGCCTGGGTGGCTCAGTCGATTGAGCGTCCGACTTCAGCTCAGGTCATGATCTCACAGCTTGTGAGTTTGAGCCCCGCATCAGGCTCTGTGCTGACAGCTCGGAGCCTGGAGCCTGCTTCAGATTCTGTGCCTTCATCTCTCTCTGCCCCAACCCACTAGCATTCTGTCTCTGTTTCTCTCAAAAATAAATAAACATTAAAAAAAATTTAGAAAAGTGTCTATTCTTGTCTTCTGCCCATTTCTTCACTGGATTATTTGTTTTTCAGGTGTGGAGTTTGGTGGGTTCTTTATAGATTTTGGATACTAGCCCTTTATCCAATATGTCATTTGCAAATATCTTTTCCCATTCCAACAGTTCCCTTTTAGTTTTGTTGATTATTTCCTTTGTAGTGCAGAAGCTTTGTATCTTGATGAGATCCCAATAGTTCATTTTTGCTTTTAATTTCCTTGACTTTGGAGATGTGTCAAGTAAGAAATTGCTATGGCTGAGGTCAAAGAGGTTTTTTTCCTGCTTTCTTCTCTAGGGTTTTGAAAGTTTTCTATCTCACATTCAGGTCCTTCATCCATTTTGAGTTTATTTTTTTGTATGGTGTAAGAAAGTGGTCTAGTTTCATTTTTATGCATGTTGCTGTCCAGTTCTCCCAGCACCATTTATTAAAGAGACTGTCTTTTTTCTCATTGGATATTCTTTCCTGCTTTGTCAAAGATTAGTTGGCCATACATTTGTGGGTCCAATTGTGGGTTCTCGATTCTATTGCATTATTCTATGTGTCTCTTTTTGTGCCAATACCATATTGCCATGATGATTATAGCTTTGTAATAGAGGCTAAAGTCTGGGATTGTGATGCTTCCCATTTTGGTTTTCTTCTTCAGTATTACTTTGGCTATTCGGGGTCTTTGTGGTTCCATACAAATTTTAGGATTTTTTTTTCTAGCTTTGAGAAGAATGCTGGTGCAATTTGATTGGTATTACATTGAAAGTGTAGACTGTTTTGGGTAGTATTGACATTTTAAAAATATTTATTCTTCCAATCCATGAGCTGGAATGTTTTTCCATTTCTTTGTGTCTTCTTCAGTTTCCTTCATAAGCTTTCTATAGTTTTCAGCATACAGATTTTTTTTACATATTTGGTTCCTAGGTATTTTATGTTTCTTGGTGCAATTGTGAATGGGGTCAGTTTCTCTATTCTCCTTCTGTTGCTTCATTATTGGTGTATAAAAATGCAACCGATTTCTGTACATTAATTTTGTACCCTGCGACTTTGCTGAATTCAGTCTCATTTGTTTGGAGATTTTTGATGACTGATTCAATTTATTCACCAGCTAAGGGTCTGTTCAAATTTTCTATTTCTTCCCATTTGAGTTTTGGTAGTGTGTGGGTGTTTAGGAATTTGTCCATTTCTTCCCGGTTGTCCAGCTTTTTGGCATATAATTTTTCATAGTATTCCCTGATAATTTCTTGTTTTTCTGAGGGATTGGTTGTAATAAATCCATTTTGATTCGTGGTTTTGTCTATTTGGGTCCTCTCTCTTTTCTTTTTGAGAAGCCTGGCTACAGGTTTATCAATTTTGTTTGTTTTTTTTCAAAAAAACAACTCTTGGTTTCATTGACCTGTTCTACTGTTTTTTGGATTCTATATTGCTTATTTCTGCTCTGATCTTTATTATTTCTCTTCTTCTGCTGGGTTCTGGGTGTCTTTGCTGTTCTGCATCTAGCTCCTTTAGCTGTGCTGTTAGATTTTGTATTTGGGATTTTTCTTGTTTCTTGAGATAGGCCTGCACTGCAATGTATTTTCCTCTTAGAACTGCCTTTTCTGCAACCCAAATGGTTTGGATTGTTGTATTTTCATTTTCATTTGTTTCCATATATCTTTTAATTTTTTCTCTAATTGCTGCTTGACCCATCCATTCTTTAGTAAGATGTTCTTTAACCTCCATGTTTTTGGAGGTTTTCCAGACTTTTTCCTATGGTTGATTTCAAGTTTCATAGCATTGCGATCTGAAAGTGTGCATGGTATGATCTCAATTCTTTTATATTTATTGAGAGTTGTTTTGTGACCCAGTATGTGACCTATCTTGGAGAATGTTCCATGTGCACTCAGGAAGAAAGTATATTTAGCTGTTTTGGGAGGTAGAGTTCTAAATATATCTGTCAATTCCATCTGGCCCAATGTATCATTCAGGGCCATTGTTTCTTTACTGATTCTGTGTCTAGATGATCTGTCCATTGTTGTAAGTGGAGTATTAAAGTCTCCTGCAATTACCACATTCTTTCAATAAGATTGCTTATGTTTGAGATTGTTTTAAATAATTTAAAATTTAATTTTATTTAAAAGGTAATGTATGATCTCAATCGTTTTGTATTTATGAGGTCTGATTTGTGACCCGGGATGTGATCTATTTTGGAGAATCTCATGTGCACTTGAAAAGAATGTATATTCTGCTGCTTTAGGATGAGACATTCTGAATATATCTGTAAAGTCCATCTGATCCCGTGTGTCATTCAACAAGTGTTTCTTGTTGATTTTCTGCTTAGATGATCTGTCCGTTAATGTAAGTGAGGTGTTAAAGTGCCCTACTTTTATTGTATTATTGTCAATGAGTTCCTTTATGTTTGTTATTAATTGTTTTATATATTTGGGTCACTCTAAGTTGGAGGCATAAATATTAACAATTGTTAGATCTTCTTATTGGATAGATCCCTTTATTATGATATAGTACCTTTCTTCATCACTTGTTATACTCCTTGGTTTAAAATATAGTTTGTCCAAAACCATAAGATACCTAGGAATAATCCTAACCTGTACTCTGAAAACTAAAAAACACTGATGAAAGAAATTGAAAATGACAAAAAGAAATGGAAAAACATCCCATGCTCATGAATTGGAACAACAGATATTGTTAAAATGTCTATATTACCAAAGCAATCTACACATTTAATGCAATCCTTATCAAAATACCAACATTTTCCACAGAGCTAAAACAAACAATCCTAAAATTTGTATGGAACCACAAAAGACCGTGAATAGTCAAAGAAATCCTGAAAAAGAAAAGTAAAACTGGAGGTATCAAAATTCTGGACTTTACACTATATTACAAAGCTGTAGTCCTCAAGACAGTATGGTACTAGACACAAATCAGACACAGAGATCAATGAAACAGAATGGAAAGCCCAGAAATGGACCCACAACTATAAAGTCAACTAATCTTTGACAAAGGTTGAAAGAATATCCATTGGAAAAAAGACAGTCTCTTCAACAAATGGTGTTGGGAAAACTGGACAGCAATATGCAGAAGAATGGAACTGGACCACTTTTCTACACCATACACAAAAACAAATTAACAAATTCAAAATGGATAAAACACCTAAACGTGAGACAGGAAACCATCAAAATCCTAGAGAACAAAGACAGAAACCTCTTTGACAACAGCCACAGCAAGTTCTTACTAGATATATCCCCTGAGGCAAGGGAGACAAAAGAAAAAATAAATTATTGGGACCTCATCAAGATAAAAAGCTTCTGCACAGCAAAGAAAACAATCAACAAAAACTAAATGGCAGCCTACAGAACAGGAGAAGATATTTGCAAATGAAATATCTGATAAGGGGTTAGTTCCAAAATCTATAAAGAACTTACCAAATTTAACATCCAAAAAACAAATAATCCAGTCAAAAAATGGGCAGAAGACATGAATAGACATTTTTCCAAAGAAGACATCCAGATGGCTAACAGACACATGAAAAGATGCTCAACATCACTCATCATCAGGAAAATGCAAAACAAAACTACAATATTACCTCACACCTCTCAGAATGGCTAAAATTAACAACACAGGAAACAAAAAAATGTTAATGAGGATGTGGAGAAAGGGGAACCCTCTTACACTGTTGGTGGGAATGCAAACTGGTGCAGCCACTCTGGAAAACAGTACGGAGGGTCCTCAAAAAGTTAAAAATAGGACTACTACTCTAGGATCCAACAATTGCACTCCTAGGTATTTACCCAAGGATACAAAAATAGAGATTCAAAAGGGTTCATGCACCCTGATGTTTATAGCAGCATTATCACCAATAGCCAAACTATGGAAAGAGCCCAAGTGCCCACGGACTGATGAGTGGATAAAGAAGACATGGCATATGTACACAACAGAGTATTAGTTAGCCATCCAAAAGTATAATATCTTGACATTTGCAATGACATGGAGGGAGCTAGAATATATTATGCTAAGTGAAATAAGTCAGAGAAGGACAAATATCATATGATTTCACTCATATGTGGAATTTAAGGAAGAAAACAGATGAATGTATGGGGGAAGAATAAGAGAGGGAGGCAAACCATAAAACAGATACTTAACTATAGAGAACAAACTGAGGGTTACCAAAGTGGAGGTGGGAGGGGGTGTTAAATAGGTGGTGGGTATGAACTTTTGATGAGCACAGGGTGCTGTATGTAAGTGAATTTTACCCCTAAAACTAATACTACACTGTATATTGACTAACTTGAATTTAAATAAAAACTTGAAAAAAAGAAAAAAAAGTGTAATGAAAATTTATGAATAAAAATTTTAATATCAGAGTTTTATAATACATAATGAATGTATATTTTATTACATGAAACTTCTGAAATAGTAGTCACTAAAAATCTTTCAATAAAAATAAACCTGGGGCGCCTGGGTGGCTCAGTCGGTTGGACGACCGACTTCAGCTCAGGTCATGATCTCACGGTCCATGAGTTCGAGCCCCGCGTCGGGCTCTGTGCTGATAGCTCAGAGCCTGGAGCCTGTTTCAGATTCTGTGTCTTCCTCTCTCTCTCTCTGACCTTCTCCCATTCATGCTCTGTCTCTGAAATGAATAAACGTTAAAAAAAATAAAAAATAAATAAAAAATAAATAAACCTGTGAGTTCAGGGATCTTTTTTCTGTTTGTTCACTAATGTATCTCGACTGCCTAAATATGTGCCTGAATGTATTAGCTACTTAATAAATATTTATTGAATATTTTACATAAGGTATGTTGGCTTTCTCTTTTGCTTTGTTTGCATGATTTTGTATTGCTGAAATTTTATTTTGATGGATTCAGTTTTATTAAAATTTCCCTTTGACATTTAAATGTTCTATTTCTTTTATATGTAAAACATTTCTCCATTATGAGTTGTACTTAGTGATTAGATTTAAAAAGTTACTCTTTAATCTACCTGAAACTCATTTTATTAAAGAACTCAATGTGGTTTTTCCCAATTCTATTTATTGAACAAGCCATCTTTTCTCTACTGAGCTATGTGCCTCGTTTAAACATATTTAAATTTTTTAATCCTTATTCATTTTTGAGAGAGACAGAGACAGAGTGTGGGCAAGGGAGGGGCAGAGAGAGAGACACAAACACAGAATCTGAAGCAGGCTCTCGCTCTGAGCTGTCAGCCTAGAGCCTGATGCAGGGTTCAAATTCACAAACCATGAGATCATGACCTGAGCCAAAGTCAGAGGCTTAACTGACTGAGCCACCCAGGTGCCCCTAAACATATTTTAAATTCTTTCACACAAAAGGGTCTCTGTGCTATTTGTTTTATTTGTCTCATTAGTTATGTTTGTCCCAGTCTCTTCTTTGAACTAGAGGTTTTATTATGCAAAAAAATAAGGTTTTTTAAACACTTTTAGCAGGCTGGAACCAGTGAAGATGAAGAATTAGTCCTGAATGTGGAGAGCCAAGGGAGGGACAGGGAATTCTCAGAGGACTGTGCAGCTATCCAGTCAGGACCTTGTGTTTGTCTTTCCAGGCAAGAGTCAGCCACAACATACACCAGCAACCCCAGAATCCCACCCCACACCCCACAATTTCATCCCTGGCCCTCTGTGTACATGTAATACAACTTTGGTTTTCTCTCCTGTTAATCTGTCTCAGGTAAGTTTAATTTTTAGTCCATCTGGAAGACCTTAAAAGATATAAAAGGTTTTTCCTTCCTTCAGTTGGCATGGTTAGCAGGACACTTTAATTTGCTGGACACTGCTTGCTCCGGCTGCCAAAGCTGAGAGATTCTGGGATATCTGACCTATAGCTAGCAGAAGGTAAGATTTCTTACCATGTTGCCTTCCCAAATCTCCATCTGCAGGGTCCAGTGGAGCGAGAGTGGTGACTTTTTCTCTCTAAATTCAGATCAGCAGAACATGTTGTGCAACTGGTTCCTTGCGCTTAGTAATCCTTGGTAAAAAATTAGTAGAGTGATCTTTGGTTACTGATCCATTTCCTCCGAAAAATAGTCTTTTTTTTTCTTTGTGTCTTTTATGTTGTTTGTCATAAAAAGGAATTATCACAGGGCAGAGCACAGGTGTAGACCCTTTGAGCCTGCTATTCAAGCTGGTCCCACAGATTGATAAGTTCGCGGTTCTCATCAGACCAGTGTCCATTCGGACAAACTTTTATGTGTATTAATGTGCACACTTAGGCAGTTGCTAAGGAACACTTTGGAAGCCAAAACCACAAAATTGGTGGGCAAGAGTCTAGCACTTAAAAGCTGTTAGAGTGCTTGCTACCTAACCCAAAAATTCCTGGGTCAGAATAAGTTGATCAAGGAATGGATTAGATTGACACTAGGTCACCTGCCAAAACAAACTTCATGCATTGAGGTACACAAAAAACCCCACAAAATCCCCAACTCTGTGACATATCCCTCTCAGGTATCACCATGACTCCAAGACACCTAAAGCTTGGCCAACACTATTAATGTGCATATAAGAAAAAGCAGATGAGGTTTTCCCTTTCATCTTGCTCTATGTCCTAAGATGTTGGCTTTGTGACCAGTCAGAATAATCTCTCTGGTCTCTGCCATCTGGAGGGTGCACTTACCACTTATCGAGGTACACCCCGGTGGCCCTTGGAATAGATTGGGGATCCAAGACATGTCTTTATAAGCAACACTCTCTCTCTGTTGGCCATGTGAACTCTAGGGGTTTGTCATAATGGATGCCAGCCCATAAGGGTCTTTGTTGTCCCAGACTTCATTGCTTGACAGTGCAGGAAAAATCCCACTCCAGTAACACCTGACCACTGTCAGAGATTTGCAGATCTGTGACTGGAGATGTCTCCCATTTGTGGGACATCAGAGACATAGTAGACACCACATCATTCTTAACCATCTGTGCAATGGAAGTCTTTGCATTCTTAAACTTTTCTTGGAGTAAAACTTAGGTCATGGAGGCTACATCATCTATGCCCTCTTTGGACACCTCTTGCATCCATGGTAAAGCCTGAAAAGTTGCCTCTGGGTCTTTCCACAGAGAGGCTTATTGGATTGTATAGGAACAATTGTGTTGCTACTGGAAAAACAATATACTAATGCTGATCCCACTTGGCAGTGGCCAGATGGTGGATCTTTTGAATAGGAAAAACTTCTATATTTGGAAAATTTTTTAGGCAGTTTTCATTCTAAGCAGCTTCTTTATTGGTATTTATGGGAGGATCAGTTTGTAAATCGCTTGGATTCTTAACTTCTGCAAGTACAAGTACTCCTGTTGCTAATGGGCATGTAATTGCTGCCGTGTTACAAGGTGTTCCACTCCTTTCTAAAGTTGCCGGTGCTCACTGTTCAGCCCATACAGATGAAACTGACATTGTATCTTTAGGAAATGGTAGGGCTGACAGCTGCCCAATACACAGTCCCACATGAACCCCCTTATCCTTTCTCCACCCAGTTTCTAACCCGACCTATATTCCTCACTGATATTAACTATCAGGCAAATGCCCAAATCTGGAAAGGACACTTAGACACAAGAGTGCCAAACAATTATCAGATGGATTATGTGTTAGGCCAAATGAGCTTCCTCTATCCCCTTTTCTTTTAACCTTTTGGCTTGCACTTATCTCCCACCAAATGGGACATAGGTGCAAACAAAATAATGAAAGAAATAAGACAATTGGTTTTGCCCTGACATCCACAAAATTCGGACCAAATTATTTCCAAGTGCACTACTTATAAACCTCACCAACTCTCTGGAAGAAATCGGTGTGCCCAGGAAGATCTCCTAGACCCATGCTGGATTTTATAGATTTGCCCCCAGATTTGGTCTGTTCTCACTGGTTGATCATTGTCTGCATGTTTAGTGGATGGAGAGTGGTATCCAACTGGACATGCTGATGCCACAACAGTTGTAAAGAAATAAATAACTGAGATTATTCCTTATTTTGGCATTCCTTCAGTGGCTGAGTTAGACCAAGGAACTCACTTTACAGCAGAGATAAACCACGGACTTGCAAAAACTCTGGGCACTCATTAAATCACATACCTCATATCATCCTCAATCAGAGCAAGTGGAACTTAAAAATATTTACATAAAAAAGACCTTAGAGAAGATTAGTCAAAAATTGGACTTAAATGGCCAGAAGCATCGCCCTTTGCCCTTATTAATACTCCAAAAAGAGGCATGGGTTGACCCCTTTTGAAATAGTGTTTGGTGGTCCAATATCTACTTGCACCTCTGAACTTTTCATTCAGGGATGAAGTGAGAAATTTTATGATATGACTGACTATATAAGGATTAACTTGTTTACTTGAAGCATACCATCAACAGGTAAAAGAGGCATTGCCTCCACCAACTGATGGGTACTTTCAACAAGGGAAGTGTCTACATCAAGGTCTTTAGAATAAAAGACATGCTGGTACCTTGTTGGGAAAGGCTCTATGAGGTGTTACTGACAACCTACATGCCATCAGAATATGAGAGAAATCCTGCCAAATTCATGCAAACTGTACCAAATAGACCCAGATCAACACCTGCAAGGCAACTGGGAGACCATGTCCTACAGATGACCTGAAAATAGGGCCAAGTCCCAGGTCCCAGAAGCAACATCACCATGATGTAGACAGTTTTTCCTAAAAGCACTGATAAAGAAACTACTCTTTTACCTACCCCCTCCTTTTTTTAAACTCTTGGACTTACATATTTTTAATACTAAAAAAGTATATGTATATACTTTTTAATCCTTTCTCCTATTTTAAAGATTATTTGTTGGGAGGCTGACTGAGGAGTGCTTGTCTATCCTACTTCCTCTCTTTAAGTCTCCACTATAGGGTCCTTTCTAATCTGTGTCTTGCTCTTACTAACCCTCTGTTTTTCAATAGGTCAGGCACAGACCAAACACTTCCTTATGCCAGTTTACCAAACCTTGCCACATTAACAAATCAGTCTGACTGTTGGCTATGTCAACATCTAGATAATGGAAAAGAACCTGAGCTAGTCTTTGCTCCTGCAGATGTGAACCCCTGGTTGCCTGAGCATGGAAGATGGACAGATGACAAGGTATGGTATTCACAACCAGAAGAACATCATTCTGCTTCTTTCCCTGGTGAGCTACTTGGGCTCCAGAAAATCTCTACAGAATCTCAAGGACTATCCCTTGTCAGAGTAAAGGCAATAGCTGAAAAATTTCCCCTTTGCATTGAAAACAGACTTGTCACTGGACTTCTCCTGGGAGATACACCAAAACTTTATTGCAACCAAATCCTGTAGTTTGATACTAAAAATAGCATTTTTAAACTTAGCAAGGAAATTAAAAATAACTCTAGCATAGACATTTGCCAAATCACCAAATGTTTTATACATCAACCCTGTACAATATGGATACCTCAGCTACCCCCTTGTTAGACTACCCAATTCCACAAACTATATTTGAGTCCATCAAAACTCTGGATGCACTTGGTTAGGTGACAAAACTAAATTTATCGCTGCCAGAACTAAACTACAGGCCTCCTACATCACCTTTTTAGCAACCTGTTCTGCTCTCATAGATTGACAGGATGTGAAAAATGGAGATGTTTGGATATTCACATTATCAAAGGTCACAGAACACTCCACACTTTGAAAGTTATAGGTTCAAATCTAACTCTGTCATAAACCACACTGGTCTCTTTATGTTATGTGGCAATAAGGTCTACAAAGTTTTCCCACCTAAAAGGTCAGGATGATGTGGACTTGGATACCTGGATCTTTTTGTCACTAAGTACTCCACCCTAAATGCCAGGCAAATTATAAACTTGGGCTTCTTTGTTCATAAAATTGTGCTACATAAACATGCCCATTGTAGAAAATCCACTGTTATATCATTATTCCAAGTTCTTTTCAGCATTGAGGGTCTTATTCCCAAGTTTTGGAGATTATAAATTAGAAAAAGCAATCCTAGAACTCTCTATGGTGATGTAACAAGAGTTCAGTATCACTATGCAAACTTAGCAGCGTAGCCTCTGTGGTACTCCAAAGTCATCGTGCTCTGGGCCCATGGACTGCCCTGCACAGAGGAGCCTGGGCGACATCAGTGGACAGTGTTGCTTCTCTATAAACCCAACAGGACAGATTAATCTCACCTGAATCTGTTAAAAGAAAGGATTCATGTTCTTCATTAGACAGATGAAGCACAGACTTTCTGCTGGACCCATCTATTTCCAGGTTGAGGGGATTGGTTCAAGGGGCTGTGGGGAGGTATGCTTCCATTTGTTCTTCTCTGTTCATTCATCTTCATTCTAAACTGTGGTCTGTCTGCTGTTTGTAGATCTCTTACCTCATTTACTGCCCTGCTTTCTCCCTCCCCAGTCACCAGCTTGGCTTTAATATGTGAAACTTGCAGGGAAGTGTCAGAGGATGGGACTGTGGAGGCCCAGGGTAGGCCACCCCCACATGTGCCACAATAGCATAATGATTACTTCCAATTAAAGCTACTTCAGAGACAGCCTGTGCAAGAAGGACACTCAGACCTTCCTCCGCCGCTCTGAGAGAAGGAATACATCTCCCATGTCAAAGGTACCCTCCCTGTAGCAGGAGAGAAGGAGACACCCTTATCACCAGAGGTGGGAAATTTAGGGCAGAGGAGGCCATATGATAACCCTTGTTACTTTTTACTAATTTACCACCCTGGACCAAAATCTGTTTAGAATCCCTTACGAATTGAAGCTCCCAACATTAAGCTTTCTTTGTCCTGTCAATGCCTCACAGATTTATTATCTCTGTGTCTGAAAAGTATAAAACTGCCTGCCTTGGTCACTTCCTTGGGCTTCAATTTCATTATTGGGCCTCTGTGCATACTTAATAAAACTTGGGCTTTTTCTCTTGTTAATCTGTCTCGTGTTGATTGAATTATTAGTCCAACTGGAAGAACTTGAAAGTAGAGAATTTTTCCATCCCTTCAAAAACAAGCAATGCTGCTTCAGGGCCCAGATGACAAGAGGAGACAGAGCTGAGATCAGACATGCTCATCTCTCCCAGCACAGTTATAAGCAAGAGAAAAGCAAGCTAGAACAAGATGATAAGTAGATTATTTTATTGTTTTGCTTCAGGTAGGGAACTACCAAAGAAATCATCTGTGGAACAGCATAGGAATCACTATCTGGGGTTCCCAGGGCAGGCAGGCTGCAGACATGGGATCAGAGTTCAGAAAATGAGTGTTTAAGAAGGCACAGATTTCTGGATTCCAGGTAAGAAGATTCTTGAGAACATGGTTTGAAGTCTTCGCTGAAATGTCTCAGCAGTGCAGGCAGACCCAAGAAAGATGACCTTGCCCCTTTCTGCCTCTATTTCTGCTCTTCTTGGCTCAGAGTCCACTTCAGCAGCAGCCTCCAGATGACTGACTGCTCCCTCCACAGCAGCTGGAGCCCCCCAAGGGCTGGCTGCAGCAGTCAGAGCTCTGGTGCCTGTGGCGGTGGGATCTGCGTCGCCTGTGGTGGCTCAGACAGCAGCCACCACCCCCAGAGCTACAGCAGCCACCACCCCCAGAGCTACAACAGTCCCTTCCCCCAGAGCTACAGCAGCTTCCACCCCCAGAGCTGGAGCCACAGCAGGAAGAGACTGGAGGGCACTTTGGGGGACACTTGGGGGGGCACTTGGGGGCAGGACACTTGGGGGGGCATTTGGGAGGGGGCTGGCACTGCTGCTGGTTCTGCTGGCAGGACATCTCTGCAGGCAGGGTCAGGAGCTGAGGGAGAGTCATACAGTCAGACCCAGGACACAGAGCCCAGAGCCCCCCACCCCACCCCACCCCTTCTTGTTTTCAGTATCATTTCTAGCACCTTATTTTGAAAGTCTTGAGATCAGACATAAAATCATCTCTGACATTTTTATCACTCTTACTGGTGTACCATGTGTCTTCTTTCACACAGTCACATTTCAAACCCCATTTGTCAACAATGTCACCTCCAAATATATAAAGAAAATTGATGCTCATTACCACTTCCTTGGTGTCAGAGAAAAAGACATGAAATAAATTGACCCCAGGCCAGCATTCATTTTCCCGTGTCACCAAGAATCTTGCAAACATCCAGTTTAGGGACCATTTTAGCACAGAAAGCCTCTTCAAGGAAAAAGCAAAAACATTCTCTCTTGGAAGGATTTCTGATATGTTTTTGGTTTTGCAGAATATAGAAAATCACAATTGCAAAGGGCCTTGGAGTTAATTTGTCCCAACCGACTCAATTTATAAATGAAGAAACTGAAAGGAAAAGAGGCAAATCCACTATCCCAGTGCTATTCACTAGCTTGTCACAGTTCCATTCTCAGACTCCTCGACTCCCAACCCAGTGCTCTAATCCATGTAGTCCCCCTCCCAAGGCCTGTTTTCCAGGAACATCCCAGGGCTTCTCAGCTCCAGTGTGCCCTCAATTCCCAAGAATTCTTGTTGGAGTCTAAACAGAGCCACAGGTGTCTCTGATTCTCTCTTCTCTTAAGTACCAACATCCTCAACACACTGTTCCTGCACTTGGGCCCAGCTGTATTTCCAAAACTATATTCCCACTATGTAACCCACTCTAGCATAATCTAGCCATCAATGTTTTTATTTCCTAACACCAGAGAAACACACCCAGCTACTGCTGTCTCTAAAACTCTAGCGTATAGCACACAAATCTTCCCAGTTGCTTTTGGTCTTTCTCACCCATCCCACCCTGGCCCTCCTGATTCAGATTTTCTGGGTCCTCATCCTTGTCCTTCAAACCAGAGCCCAAGCCTCTGTCCCCTGCTCTGTCTGAGCTCCCTCTGTAGAAGGCTCTGCTCTCTTTCCCAGGGGCACTTACCGGTGCACAGGCAGCACTGGGTCTGTCAGTACCTCAGGAGAGGAGTGCATGGAGGAGCTCTGTTCCCAAGTCCCTTTTATCCTGGCCTTGGGCTCTGCCCCAGCCTGTGAGACAGGACCTGGGGATGACAGGACTGCCTCCTGCCACCCACATGGTCCTGTGACAGGTGATGAGTGGCAGCTCCTCCCTGCCTCACTCTAGGGACTCAGGGTAGCTCCTCCCAGCTAGGAAAGTACCTGTTTCCAATGGGGACTGTGGTAGGTAGAAATGGACATACTCATTTCTGGAGTCCTCTGCTGCCTTTTTTCTATGGAAAGCTTTTCTATTCATGCTTAAGGACCTGGTCACACAGCCTCTCCTTTCTTTCCACCTTAGATAGGAATTTTCTATCCAGACCTTTGTGGGTGGGTTTTTTAAAGTTTTTATCATAATTTCAGTTAGTTAACAAACAGTGTTATATTAGTTTGAGGTGTACAATATAGTGATTTAACACTTCCATACAACACCCACTGCTCCTTACAGCAAGTGCACTCCTTAAACCCCATCACCTATTTCACCCATTCCTCCCTTCCCCCACCATCAGTTTGTTCTCAATAGTTGAGTCTGTTTCTTGGTTTGTTTGTCTCTCTCTTCTTTTTTTTCTTCCCCTTTGCTTGTTTGTTTTGTTTCTTAAATTCCACATATGAGTGAAATCATATGGTTCCATTTGGACCTTTGGATCTACATGGCTTGTATGAAAATCTACAGGTCTAAGTTGGCGGGCCGGGGGGTGTGGTTACTGTATAGCATAATGGTTGAGGAAAGAGGCTTTAGAGACCTCACCAAAGTATTCAACTTCTTTGAACCTCACAGCTGGTGGGGAGGGGGTTGTGTTTGATACTGTCACCTAGTGGGTAGAAGCCAGAGGTGCTAGTTAACACCCTACAATGTGCTCCCATGACAGAGAATTATTCCAACCAAAATGTCACTAGTAGTAAGGGCAGGAAACCCTGCTTTACTGCAGGAGATTCAGACTCTACTCACTGGAAACACCTCCAGGATTTCTGACTGAACAAAACAAACCTCTGAAGAATGTGATGAGATGCTGTGGAAAGAAATGATTAGTTAACTGATTGCCCAATCCAGCTTTCTTATCCAGGCTGGCTCCAGTCAGAAGGCCTTTCTGTGACGAAGGGCCTAACCTCGACTCAATCCTTAAAAGTATTTCTGATTAATTGAGAGCCTCCCTTCCCTGGCACTTCCTCTTCTCCTGGCTGACCCAAGGAACCATGCTGCTGGCAAACTGGCGGGGTGGCATCAACACAGTGATGACCATTTGTGATAGCGCCTCATCTCACTACCCTGGAAGCCAACATTGGCCCTGACATCTGAGCAAACTGTCCCCAAATCCCTTCCTCCTAGAGCGTCCCACCTGAGCCTTTCCCACCACCCATCACTCCAACCTGCTCCCATCTGCCCTCCAGCATCCCTTGATTGAGGAGCATCCTCAATCCTGCTCCTCTGTGCCTCCCCTGGCTTGCCCCAGGTGACCACTTCCCCACTTTCATTCATGTTTGTGCTCTCCCTCTGCCTGTCCACCCAACCAGCCTTTGCTTGGACCTGGACTTAGCCTGGCTTTGCAACCAACCTCCCTTATCTGATAGGCCGATTGTCATCTCTTCCCTGTACTTCTCTCCTTAGGGGTGACATCTCACTGCTAAAGGCAATGTATTTGTAGTGCTTTGTAGTATACAAGGTATATATAACTTAAATGATGTATTTAGTCCTCAGAGTGACACAAGCGTATTTTTCTTTTAGCCACATTTTATAAATGAAGGAACCTTGTGTCAGGGAAACTGCCAAAGCTAAGACCTCTCTACTAGTAAGTGGTGGAGCTGGGGTCCAAATCCTGTCTCAGAATGCCTCTCCTATGCCCTTTCTATTCCTGTGTGCTGGCTCACAGTTGCACACCTCCTGGGACCTTTTTTTCCACATATTGAGCTCAGTTCCCCTCCCTTTCTTACACTGTCTGGGATGCCCACCAAAACATCTCCATTGCTGAATTTGTTCTTATCTCCAGAGCTGTTTGTATATTTTAATATGTTGTATATATTTTTAAAACATGTCCATTTTTATTGTGTTTTCATCTGCTAGAATATCAGTTCCTTGAGAATAAGCATTTTTATTTCATTCACCAATGTGTCCCAAGCACCCAGAATAATGCCTGGCACACAGTAAAAACTCAGTATTTGAATAAATGTTTATTGAATATGGGAGTAACAGTGTGTTCCATTTCCACACAGTTGTGACAATCAAATTACCCTCTTTATTTCTAGCCAGAAATGGTTTCCATCCATTGGATTTAAGCTCTTGAGTTCCACTGTTCCTGAAATAAAGCCTTATAAATAAAAGAAAGCAACATGCTACTCCTTTTAAGGGGTGCCTGGGTGGCTCAGTCAGTTGAGTGGCTAACTTTAGCTCAGGTCATGATCTCATGATTTATGAGTTTGAGCCCCACATGGGGCTCTGTTCTGGCAACGCAGAAACTGCTCCCCTCCCCCGCCCCGTCCCTCTCCTACTTGCTCGCTTGCACATGAACTCTCCTCCTCTCTCAAAATAAATAAACTTTAACAAACAAACAAACAAACAAACATTATTCTTCTTTCCACAGTAAGGGAGACCAAGTTTTGGAGCAAGATAAGCCTGGGCTTGGATTCTAGCATTATTAGATCTTAGATGTATGACCAAATTAGTTAACCTCACTAGATTTGTGTGTGTGTGTGTGTGTGTGTGTGTGAGTGTGTGTGAGTGTGTGTGTGTGTGTGACACTGTTTATAAATTGGAGGAAATAATAATATCTTTTCAAGTTGTGAGTATAAGGAAGGATGTAAGTTTCCTGTCTCCAGTGGTGTCTGACACATAGTGGAATGACACATCATCCTCCAGCCTCACTCCCATTTGTGCACTGTCTGCACCACTGTCTGGACCAAGCACAGCAACACTGTCATGACTAATAATGAAGAACAAGAGCTCAATCACCATGTGCCACACTCGTCCCATGCTAAGATTTTAATCAACCAAACTTCTCTGTATGTGTGGCTCTCCATGCATCCACTCATCTACAAGCAGAGGAGATCCTTAACTTAAAATCAGAACTTCACATTTATCTTAATTACATTTTATCTTGTCAGATTAGGTCCATTATTCTAACCCATGTTAAATACGACTCTGTTCTTCAATCCTCCCTCATAACTTGAAGTCACTTGAAATTTAGGTCAGCTTCCTCTCAAGTTTTTTTCTAAAATATTGATAAGAAGTTTACTAGAGCAGGGTAAGGATGGAGTCCTGGCACCATACCTGGTTAGGAACCAGGAAAGATGCTCAAGTAAGGAGGAAATACTCCTCTCTGGGTTATCTGTCATGATGTCAGTTTAATGACAGTATACCTGTTGTTATCTCTTCCTGGAGCACTCTCCTCCTTCCTCCATTCATCAGATAACTCCCACTGAGGGAGTAGGTACCTCCTCTAAGGACTTGAGTCACTTAACTGCCTCTTCTATAGGTTTCCATGGTGCCCTGTGCCTCACATGTTGAAGCTCTCATAAGCTCTACTGCCTCTCAAACTCCTTGTGGGCAAGACAGTGTCTGCCTTGCTCACCATTGTATTTCCAAAACCAAGCACAGTTCCTGACAGATAGCTAGGTCTCAATTAATGTTTGTCAGATGAATGGATATGTTGATACAAGTTGGTAAGTGGTTTTCTTTCTGACAGATATAACATTTGAGAATAGAGGAAAGGTGTTAACACAACTCAGGGTTCCTATGACAAGATGTGAGGATAATGATGGGTGGGTTTAGCATAGCTTGGGTAATTCCTAGGTTTCTAGATACTTCTAGATTCGCCTTCCAGGTCAGGAAGCTTCATATTTTGGAGGAATGAGTTTGATGGTCCCTGGCGGTGGGGAAGCACATTGATCACAGGCATCACCCTCTATTCCTAACTAGTTTCAAGCCATGGGCATGTGGATTTTCTGGGATGTCCCATCAGGCCAGAAATCAGGAGTATGCTATAGCCAGGGACCAAGTCTTGTTCACCACCTGGATATTCTTCTATATGTTATGAGCATTGCCTGTCTTCTGATTACTACTATCTCCCTATCCACTCCATTATAAAGAGCTGAGCTATTCCCTTATTCATAACACTTCTATTTGTTTATTCATCCAGAACTATTCTAGTCTGCAGGACAAACTATGGAATGTGGAATTTCTCCCTCTTAATGCTTAGGTAATGCCTAGGTAAAGGAGAAATATACCAAATATACCTTCTCCTAGTATAGTATCTGTAACATATATCAGACAACCCCGCTACTTCAGCCATGCTCAAGAGCCCCATTCTGGGTATTTTAGGTGCCAGTGTTTGGGGATTTAATTGAGAGAAAATAAGAGACTGCTTGGTCTTGTAGCGCCCCTAGACTGAGGAGTAGAATATTTGACTCTCACATAGAATAATTACATAAAACTTCTCACAAAAAACAGTTTGTATTCAGCCCCATTTTTGCCACCATGTCCACCTCCTCCTCATGCTGTGGCCAGATGTGTGCAAGTTTCAACTCTCCTTTTAGATATTGGGTAGCTCATACCCCTAGGTATTCACTATAGGAATGGTTTCTATCTCCAGCTGATCAGAATAAGTTTCAAATTGAGGTCCCAGATTCTTCCTCTATAAATTCAATTTAAGTTGGTCTGGGATGAATCCTGGGGCTCTTTAAGTGTCTTTAAGTGGGTTCCCAGGTCATTCCACATTGCCTAGTATCTGTGGCAAAGAGGAACTGTGGCTAACCCACCTGGTCTGGAAGGAACTTCTGAGAACATCTAGTGCAATCCCTCATTCTGCAAGACACTAACCCCAGGGAAGGAGGCTTAGAAAAAAGGAAAGGATAGAGAATTTCAGACAGATATAAGCAGGATTCCAGGGTGGGAGGCATGGTCTTTAGACCCAATCTCTCTTACATTCACTCAGACTAACTAACCCCTCATCTCTGGAAGCTGGGCCCTGTTACTGGATGTCAAGGAGTCTGGCCGACCTCTGCCTCACTGTTTGTGACTGCCCAATGCATTGGCATTTCTGGGCAATGGTGCCAAACTGAACTGGAAACAATGCTATACAGCATGTGCACTGCCTCAGATTAGTAGTGTGATATTCAATAAGGAGATTATTTCACAGGCCTTTGAGTACCTTTAAAGGGCTTTTATAAACAGTCTTCTTTGCTCTGAAATTCCAATCCTCAGCCCTTTTTGTTCAAATGGTTAATAAAAAATTCCAATCCTCAGCCCAGTTTTGTTCAAATGGTTAATAAAAAAGGAAAAGGCGGAAAACTGAGAGGTAGGTCATCCATGAAAGAGTGAAGGGTAGGGAGTGGAAGGGATGACTGGAAAGGTCATCCAAAGCCAAGATTGAAGGGCCATAGGTATATCTTAAACCACACTCCTGAGGTTGCAGTCCCCATTGCCACATACATCTTGGAAAATCCAAGCTTTATATTAGACAGACATATAACAGCAGACCCATAGACACATGCAATGTAATACAAGCCCACAAAAGAATATGAAGACACACATACTCACAAACAGCCTTTTCCTCATAGCTGCCATAGAGAGGCTGTTAAGTTTTCACAGGTGGCCCAACTGGAAGCTCAAGCCTGGGCATCATATCAGAGGAGGTGGAGGACCCAATTTCAGACTAGTGCCCCAGGAGAGAGGAGTGTTGGGCTGTCAGCTCCTCTGGCTACAGAGATGGCACTGGGGTTGGTTCATGCACCGTCCTGGTCTGTGAGGGAGCCTCAGGCCCAGCCTGACTCAGCCAAAGACTTCCCTATTCTACCATCATCTAATCTCTTTCCATATCCAGGCTAGGTATCCTGGGGGCCAGAGTCTATCCTCAGAGAACAGTGCATGTAATGGATCATTGCAACAAAGAGCCTCTGTGTTGACCTATACCTTGAGCCTAAGGAGAATGGGGTTTCCTAGGAAAGAATGCCCTTGTCTCCTAGCCAGGTCTGTGTTTCTTCTGTATCTTGAGGGAATGGACTTCTCCCCACTTATCCTCCAGAAAAGAAGGTCCTTGTTTAAAGTGTGCTTGAGAGAACAGGGGGAGAGATCTAATGAGAATCCTCATCTGAGTCTTTCAAGCCTTTCCCCATCCCCACCCAGGGGCCTGGGTGATAGAAAAATAGGGGTGTCTTGGCCTTGCCAGGCCACTGGGGCCTGTGCCACAGAGCAGATATAGTCCTAGAGCAACCTAGATTTGAAAAGAAGAGGCAAAAGTAAAACTGGTGAAAATAACCTGTCCAATAAATGAGATCACTCCAAAAGTGTGTTGGAAAAATAACTGAGTTGATACAGGAAAGAACTCTGGAAGAGGCAGGGACTGTGACTGAGATGAAAGGTGCCATATGTAGTAGGAGACAGGAAGGTAAGCTTAGAATTGAGTCTGGCTCTGTGACTTTGGCCTGTGTGCTTAGGTTTCCAGCTCTGCAAAATGGTGAGATAAAAATGTCTGTGTGATGGACTATTATGGAAATCAAAGGATATCTATATCTATGTCTATATCTTTATCATCTATATCTATCTATCTATCTATCTATCTATCTATCTATCTATCTATTCTACCTGCATAAGGTATTTCACTAAACTAGTAACAACAAAACATTACTGGGCATCAGAAACATGTGGAGGGCTGGCTAAAACCCAGGTTTCCTCACCCAGAGTCTCTACTTCAGTAAGTCTGGGGTGATGCGTTTGCATTTATCACAAAGTCCTAGGTGGTGCTGATGCTGCCGGTCCAAGTTCTACACTAAGAACCTATACTCTAGGCTGTAAGCTGTCTGAGAGCAAACAAGGGTTATCTATGTCCCTTCTACCAGTGACTACCTGGCAGGTAAGCAATGAATATTTGTCAATGAAAAAATGAATGAACAAATGGACTTCACATAAAGAACCTTAGTTTTCCTTTGCCAGGTGTCTCTTAGGTCTCCACTCTGACACTGCAGGACCAGATCCTGGGGCAAGGGAAAGGTATTCTCAGAGCCAGGCCCTAGATCTGTGGTGCCCAACTGTGGAGCTGGAGCTGAGCGTCCAGGCCAGGGTCACCCCCTGGTGTCCTCTTCAGAGGACCCCTTTTATCCTCTATAGGCCCTGGTGGCCTCAGGGCACTGTCTTCCTTTGGGGAAAGTCTTCCCTCAAAAGCATTCATTCCATAGCACCCTTCTTGTTGCAGGTTTCTCGCACAGAAAGTTGTGACACTGAGGCTTTCTTTCCAGGAAGCAACTTTATTTGTCCCAGCACTGGCTCAGTTGGGTTTGTACCCGAAAAACTGAGACCAAATGCCACATGGCATAGTCTTGTATGCATTTTCTATTTCTTTGTCTCCCATATATGGGTAATGTATAGACATACAGTCTGATTAGGTGGTCTCATGTTACATGGTCATGAGGGATGTCACTTAGGCACATAGCCAGGCTGCCTTCCTGTATCTTGAGGACTTTTCTCACCACATTCCTTAGGGATGGGACTCTACCAAAATCTCAGGGAGGGAGTGAGAGGAAAAGGCACCCTCTCTCTCCTGCGCCTCCAAGCCTCACCCTTATGCTGTCAAGACCACCATGCCAAATGGGATTCAAGAGATGTAGAGGAATGCAGAGGCAGCCTCAGATGCTACCTTTTCTACGATGTTAAAAAAAAAAAGTAAAGTACAAACAGTTTAACTTGAACAAAAGAAGAGTGTATCCTGTGTGGAATATCAGAGATCCTCCAGTTCTCCTCAAGCTCCCCTCCTCCTACCGACTCCACAGACTGCTGGGTGACCTGTCTAGCCTGGACCTGAGAGCTTTAACCCAGATTGAGGAGCAAGAGTTATTTTTCTTGTTCCCTCATTCCTCCTGCCTTTTATCCATATTCTCCTACCAGACTCCAGGACACTGAGGGGAGACAGAAAACCCACAAGAAAGCCCACTGGTTAAGGAAAGCTCAGACCATGGGTACAATAAACTCAAGAAAAAGAGTAATAAAGAAGCTTATCCCAGTCTTTTTTTAATAAACCCAGCATTGATTTTGAAAGAAGACGAAGATAAAGACGAAGATGAAGACAAAGAAGAAGGAGAAGAAGCTTATCCCAGAGAGTCAAGAAGGTGTAAAAAAACCAGTCATTATGCAGGACTCAGGCTATGAGAGTATCATCTTTATTGTCACATGGCCTCCTTCTGTCCTCAATCCTGGGTCTGCCTATCAGGATAGATCATGGCTCAGGCTGCCAACCCACACACTTGGCTGAGCAGCTGCCTGCCAAAGGAGGAGCATGGGACTTTAGGGATATTCTCACTCCATTTTAATGGGAGTTTACAACCTAGTTGGGCAGGGAAAGGTAAATAATTCAAGAGATGTTGCAGACAGTTGCCAAATGGTTGGTGTGGACAATGCAATGAGTTCTAGGAAGTCAGTGCAGGTTACTGTGAGTAGGAAAAAACAGAAAAGACTCCAAAGAAAAGGTCTTGAAAGATGGTCTGGATTTCAGAGGCTGGGCATAGCAGAGAAGTGGTCCCTGTAAGGCGGGGGGGTGGGGGAGGTGGTTGGTGTGGAGGTGAGCAGAGACTTGGAGGCAGGAACATCCTGTGGCCCTGGTGGCCAGGCTGGTCTAGCTAGAACTGAGGGTTCCTATAGGGGAAGATCCAGATGTGAGGCTGGAAAGGTGCCTGGCACCCAGGTGTGGATCCTGAGATGGCAGGCAGTGGAGTTCCAACATCACCTCTGCAGCAGGGAGCCTCCAACTGCCTTTGGAGAGAGGCACATAGGGACATGTTGGAAATCGAGGTCTGACATTTTCAGGACAGAAAGCAGGGATGTCTCAGCCATGCTTCTTTAAAAAAAAGCACCCTTTGTTCCAGCAGAAGGACCTCCTTTTACTCCAACATAGGGGCCTCCTTGGTCTCCACAATCACTGACACCCTGTGGCTCTGGAATCGTATCACAGGGTCCACAGCTGTCACCACTTCCTTGCCACTGGTTATAAGCAGCTGGGTCGCAGCTTGGAGCCTCGGTGTCCAGGCGGCATGGGCTGGACTCATGACAGCCCAGGTCCCCCGGACATGGGATTGGATTGGGGCCTGAGCACGGGCTGGGATCGCACGGGGGCTCCACACAGGGCTCCGGGCTCGGGCACGGCGCTGGAAGGGGAATTGGCTCCGGGAGTGAATGAGGTTCTGGGTGCTCATAGGGCTGTAGACACGGACGCCATTCGGGAAATTCACGCTGCGCTGGGAGAGGACGTGGGGCTGGACGTGGCTCTGGACACAGACAGGGTTCAGAGAGTCGCCGCGGTGGAGGACACGGACGAGGCCCTGACCTCGAGCTTGGCTCTGGGCGAGGATACAGCCGCGGAGCAGGACGTGGGCATGGACAGGGGGCAGGGGGTGGGCATCGATGCATCGGCGGCTCTGGACTTTGGTCCCGACGCCGCGGTGGACAGAAGCTTGGGAGTGGACGTGACTTTGCACGTGGCCTCAGCTCCGGGCAGGAGGCACCCCAGGAGGGTCGTGGGACACAACTCTCAGAGCAGCGTCTGATGGGAGGAATCTGAACAGGACACTTTTGCGGGGGGACCTGCTTGGGGCAGCAGGGGGAAGAAATCTCTATCCGGCACTTGGGACCACATCTCTGAGAGCAGCCTGAAGTGCGAGCCCGAGGACAGCCACTGCTATAGATGGGCTCCGAGCGGCGCGGAGGGGTGCAGTAGTTATAGGAGCCTGAAGAGCACGCTGATGACAGGCAGCCGCTGTAGTAGGGCTCAGACCGTCGTGGTGGGGAGCAGCTGCGGTAGGAAGGCTGCAGCTGGCGAGCAGGGAGGCATCTGCTGGAGCTCCGCGAGCGACGCTGTGCGGTGAAGCTCCGGTAAGAGCCAGTGGCCTGGCACTGGGGTGCGCAAGTGCTAAATGCTGCCCGGGACTGGCGCTGGGGGGCGCAGTCGCCGTAGTAAGCCCCAGATCGGAACTGCGGGGCACAGGTGCTGTAGGAAGCCTGGGACTGACGCTGCGGGGAGCATCTGCTGGAGGAGCCCTGATACTGGCACTGAGTGGAGAATCTTCCCTGAGTCTGGGAAACTGGGGGAGAAGCCACGTAAGTCTGGACAGGCTGAGAAGCTGGACAGGGTATGTAGGTCTGGACTGGGTATTCCACATAACAAGTTTCTGTATAATAAACTGGAGCACATTCCATATAGCAGGTCTGAAAAGGGCATGGGGCTTCACACTGCACATAGGAAACCTGAGGCTGGCATGGAGCCTGGCATTGAACACAGGAAATTTGAGACTGGCTTGAAGCCTGGCTCTTCGCTTGGGTGGTCTGGGACTGGCTTGAAGCCTGGCCCTTCACTTGGGTGGTCTTAGACTGGCATGGAGCCTGACACTTCACCTGTGTGGTCTGGGACTGGCATGGAGCCTGGCATTTTACCTGGGAAACTTGAACTGGGCATGGTGCGGGGCACTCCACAATTTGCATCTCACAAGGTGCTTGGACCACAACCTGGCTCCTGGCACTGGGATTCTGGGAGGGATAGAAGGAGGAGCCCTTCACACAGCACTGGGGGAGTGGCATGCAACACTGAATCTGCTGCTGGTCACACATGGTTCTGATGCAGGCAGGTGATGGGACCTGAGGGTAGAAAGACCAGTGTTAGGAGCATGAGCTGTTGAGAAGAAGGGGACAAGACCAAGGGGAAGACACCCTGCTTCTTCCCTGTCCTTTCCTCTCCAACTCTTAACCTTTACCCAAGAACACTTCTGAGTTAGATGGACTCAATATTAGTCACCGCTGCCCATGAGACCTGCCTTGGATCTACCAAAGGACCTGAGGTCCTGATCTGAAGGAGCTTCAAAGGCACATCCGGGGTTGCAGATGTCCAGGGTCTCCCCCTGGAGGATGGACATACCAGTGTTCAACACAAGAGGGCGTTGAAGACAGCATGATTCCTTGGCCTAAGTGGCAGGAGAGCCACTTATAGGAGGTAGAAGTAACACTGCTTCCAAAGCAGAGGCCGTGCACCCACAGAGGCTTGACTATCCTCACATACATGCACTGGGAACACATACATGTGAAAACATGTAAAAATGAGTGTATTAGAGCAAACACTCAGGTACCATCTGCACTCAAAGCATCCACTAGAAAGTCAAGGATCAACCCCAACATAAAATGCTTGTTTCTCTACAGTCAATCTTTTTAGGTGAACGTGTTTAAATGACCCTCATGGACATATGCACACACACACACACACACACACACACACAACATACAAGCCTTGGAAAGGCTCAGAACCAACATGGCAACTTGCCCAGGCTGGTTGCTGTTGTAAATCACCCAAAGTGGGACAGTCTGCTGGCCTCAGAAATGGTTTCTCCCCGGTCCCTCTTAAAAGCAGGGAGCAACTGCCTGAGATGGGGTAACCCAGAAAGTGCAAGATTCCTAAATCACAAGACTGACATTCAGCCACACATAAACCCCTCCACAGCAGGAGCATAACAAATATGACTTGGAGGATGCAGGCATACTCTCTAACACCACACGTAGCCAGGGAGAAACAGAAGACAGTCTCCATTCCTCTGTCCTTCCCAAATTCACCTGTTCGTGTACAGGCAGCCCAGTGACCAGCACAGCAGGGTGGCTGATTTAACAATTAACCCATTCAACAAAACACTTTTCAATAAGCTTCAGAAATACTGAAAATGCTTCTAATGAAAGGTAAAGCCTTCCCCTCTCCACTTATAGACAATATCTAAATACACATTCCCTTCACATCGGGCTCTGTGCTGATAGCTCAGAGCCTGGAGCCTGCTTTGGATTCTGTGTTTCCCTCTTTATGCCCCTCCCCTACTTGTGCTCTGTCTCTCTCAAAAACAAATAAACATTAAAAAATTGTAAACACACATGCCTGTGGGGAAGGTAACCCTCCTACACACAACTCTGCTCACAAGGTGTAAATTACTAAAGCATCTTTTCCAGGGAGAGAGCTCCTAATGCAGGAAAATTGTACCTGAGGAGGAGGCCAGTGTTATCAAAGGCTTTAGACCCTCAGTTCTTCTCACAAACTCCACAGATATTCTTCTTATGTCCCCTAAAAGACTCCTCAGGTTTATGTACCACTGTTTTTCTGCTCACAACTTCCACCCACCCCGCCTCACTATGCCTCACCCCTGTGAATCTGGGCATCCCCTTAGAAGCATCCCTATCCCAATCCCAGGACCCAACCTCTAGACTCACCCTCCTCACAGCAAGCAGACATTCAGGCTGAGCATCTGGACAGAGGGCTGTCTTTATATAAAGGATTCTGGGTCTGGCTTACACCATGAGACAGCTGGTTGGCATCTGCCTGGCTCATCACCCAGGTTGACATTCCAGCAGCCAGTTCCCTCCCTGTATGCTTGTCCTTGATAGTCACCTACAGAATGTGGGAGTGTCTCACTGCAGTGTCAAAGCTTCTGGACTATGAAGGAGCAGATTCTTGTTTTCTTCTTCTGTCTTCATCCTATCAATTTTTTCTCCATCTCGAGAAGACCTTGTGTCAGAGATGATGAAAGGTGACAAAGGTATCTTCTGTCCTGAGAGATGAGTCCAGGCCCCTGACTTCCTCCTTATCTCAGATTCTCATCAGATACATATAAAAGCAGAAAAATTCCCTATCTTGAAACAATTAAAGTCACTTCAAAGACAGAGGCAATGCTACAGGATGAAAACAATGTGGTCAGAGCTGAGGCTAACATCCCAGGTTGGCTACTTAAAACTGGGTGACCTTTATAACAAACTTGAGTATTAAGTTGCTCAACTAAAAAATGGAGATAATTAAATCTTCTTTCCAGAGGTTTTGTGAGATTAAGGCAATTATTTTATACAAAAATATCCAGCCAAAAATGATACTCAAAATATCCAGCACCCATTCAGAGTAAATGCTGATCATAAGCAACAAGGCACAGCTAGATGGATGGCTGCCTGCTACATCCTTGTCCTGAGCTGAGCAGCCTGACGGTTTTACAGCAGGTGCTCAGCTAATGCTATGGAGCAGTCCTTGAAGACAGCATAGTGCAGGACAGAAATACTAAGCTAGCACCTGTGAACCAGATATAGTCAAGATGGGATATCTTTTTATCTTTTGCCTACATAATTTTTTGCTTATATATTTTAGTAACTAATCATTAATACTTAGAAATAAAGAAATTATACTTAAGATTCTAGACATCCAGTTTTTCTTCTAAAATCAAAAGATCTGGCATAGATGAGCCTAATTTCCATCAACCCAATGATTAATAGCTGCCCCTCTTAGATAGGGCATATACTTTTATGTTATACACCTACTTACATGTTCTACAATTCTCCATCATTCTATACTATATCCATGATGCAATGCAAAGTGTAAGTTTCTTTTTATTATTTTACTTGTGCTTTTGTTTTTCTTTGGTGAGATTAAAAGAAAGTGAAATAATGCTTCTGCCTGGATCATTTCACTTGTTTACATAACCCTCCAGCATCTATGGGCACTTAAGATTCTGACCAAACCATGAGCACAAACTTCAGATTTACACAGACTTAAGGTTGAATCTGAGGTCTAGTACTTGCTAATGGGTGAAAGCTACTTAACATCCATGAGCCTCAGAAGAATAAAAATGAGGAGGAAGATGGAGAAGAGAAGAAAGAAGAAATAAGAGAAATAAGATGAAAAGAATTAGAAAAGCCATACGATTATCATGTGAATTAAATGAGAGGGCTGATCAAAAGTACTTAGTACTCAGTTACCCATTTAGCTCTCTGGGCTTTTGTTTCCTCATATGAAAATGGGAGTGAAAGTATTTCACCAGGTTCTCATGAAGATAAAAATCAGATATTGGGTACAAAAATGCTTTGTGACCTACAGGGCACATACCAGTCATGTCTGTGAAATCCCTCCCGTGGAGAAGTCTCTGCCCAGGTCCACCTGACTTCAGAGTCTGAGTTCTGGGTTCCATCACTCATTCCAAAGGGGGTCTCCAGATTCCACTCCAAACTTGAGTAGGATCATAGACTTTCAGAAGGTCAAGACAACAAGGGTGCCCAGGAATTTTCCAGTCCCACCCTATCATTCTATGGATGAGGACTCTGAAGCTCAGAGAGATGAATCTGCCTGGGAACTAAAGGTAATGGTTGTCTTAGAGAGACAAGACTCCAAGTATCTCTAGTTGCAGATCAGACTCTTTCCACTATAACAGAGAAAGTAGTTCTCTGATCACACATTTGGCCAAGGCACTCTGAAGGTGTATAGCTCTGGGCTTGATATTGGCCTAGAAGGTAATCAGGAAATCAGGGAAGAGGGAAAACTGAAAACAGACAAGCTGTCCCCCACCAAAATGTGAATTTTTGAATCCTAATGTCTCCCTCACTCATCTCTTGATAAGATGTGCACTTCCTAAAGGAAGAACCTCTATTTTTTTTTTCATCTTTGTATCTCTAGATTCCTGAATTAATATCAGTCTGCTGATGGATGGAGAGTCGAGTGAGAGACTGGCATGAAATTGGGCTTGGTTCACACATCTTAACCCACTGGGGTGGGATGCCTGGGTGGCTCAATCAGTTGAGCATCCAACTCTTGATTTAGGGTCAGGTCATGACCTCATAGTCTGTAAGATCAAGCCTGGCACCAGGCTCTGTGCTAACAGCAAGGACCTTGTTTGGGATTCTCTGTCTCCTTCTGTCTCTGCCCTCCCCTGCTCTATCACTCTCCCTCTCTCTCTCACTCTCTCTCTCAAAAATAAATAAACATTAAAAAAAAACCACCAGAAAACAAGTTGACATTGTCCAATCCAGAAACCAAAGAGCTCTGTGCGCCTTGTTACTTCCTGCTTCCTGCTTTTGTACAGAGGTGGGTCATGGAAGAGGGCCCTCAGGGCAAGCCTTGCAAATGACCAAGAGATGAGGTGTTAGTTTTCTGCAATATGTGTAGATAGATGGGATATTTAGAAATATACATGGGTGCCTGGGTGTCTCAGTCAGTTAAGCATCCGACTCTTGATTTTGGCTCAGGTCATGATCTCACAGTCGTGGGATGGAGTCTGCTTGGGAGGGATTCTCTCTCCCTGTCTCTGTCCCTACCAACCCCCCACTTGTACGCTGTCTCTCTCTCTCAAAATAAATAAATAAACTTTTTTTAAAGAAATATACATGGCTAGACATATAACTATATAAACCTAGGAATAGGTGATAGCAACGCAGTGATTTATCAAATTGATATAAAGGTATCAAAAGAGAGTGAGTTTATAGACATCTGCAAAAATGACAAAAATAGAGGTAGATAAATGAAATATAGAGCAAAAGATAGAGATGAAGTTAGAGATTAAAACAATACAGAAGTATAAGGGTACAAGCTGGGAGTGGAATAGGTCATGTGAAAGAGACAGAGGCATTGGGACAGCAACATATATGGATGCATTAATTTAAAAAGATGTAGGCAACTCAAAAAGCATGGATAAACCCAGAGATAATTCACTGAACATTTGCCATATAACTGTCACTTTGCTAAGAATTTGACATATATTAATTCTTTTCATCTTTAAAATAGCTCTGTGGGGTACAGATTATTATCATTATTTTATAGCTGAGAAAATCAAAGTTCAAAGAAGTCACAATTTGTTGTGGTCACAAGTTTGGAAATGGCAGAATCAGGATTCATAGCCAAGTGATCTAAAGATAGAGGCCTCGGGAAGTAGATATACAATGACATGAGTTACAGATACATAAGAGACACTCTGTGTTTTATTTTACTATCAGAACCTTTTCAGGAGTTATGGCCTTTTGGGACCCAGGCTCATTGAACCTTACTTAACAGAATTTGCTGGTATGTTAGGATGCCTTGATCCTAAGAGCTAGGACATAAATACTTGTCTTCTCTTTGCAAAGGTGTATGTTTTTGAACCAATTCAATAAAACTTCTCCTTTGTATCATTCACATTCTTTTCATTTGAGTTCCCTCCCACCACTATAAGAGCCAGAAGCCATTTCATCCCAAAATGGAGGCAATATTTGTCTCTCAGGTATCTTCAAGTCTTTCCATATGAATTCTTAGTATCTTATGTCCTCTACCCTCAAGAACTGAAGTAATCAGAGTTTTACCCTACCACAAGGGTGCCATTGAGTTGTCCTCCCTAAACTCAGTTTCAGTGGGTCAGATGCATATTTAAACCACATAGTACTTATATATCAACTAGGTAAAGGCAAAAAAATGCTATCACAGATTGTCACCAAACGGCTGCTTAATAGGTAAAGAAACAAGGATACCTCCCTGTATCAGGGAGAACAAAAAAAAAAAAAAAAAAAACACCTCATACTAAACAGAGCAGAAGGGCTCCCCAGTTCTGTTTGCAACCACCCTCAACAGAGGCATTAAAGATAAAAGAGGAAGCAAGCACAAGAGGGGTGGTGATTGGGAACATCAAATGGACATACAAGGAGATATGGAGATGTAGAAGGACACAGAGAGAGGCTGGAGTTGGAATGGAGAATATGTAGAAGCCAGGGAGTAGGTATGAGACCCAAAGTAGAGTTATATACGTACTTTAACTCTTTTTAACATTTTGCAAATTTGATAATGTTGTCTCAATTAAGTTAATAATAATGTATGTATGTTTCCTCAGCAGGATAAAAAATAAGATAGACAAGTCAGACTCCTGCTCATAAGAGAATTTTGGGCCTCTGAAAGGGCTACTATCTTGTAACACTCATACCATCAAACAGTAATACACTGAGTCTAGTGCAGAACTAAACCAACTACTCTTTTAATCATAGAAAACTCAGACAGTTGTCTCCATGGTGAATGGACAGTCCTGCTTCATCAGATGCTCAGCCTTGTAGAATGTAATCAGTGTAACATCACTAGGTTATCAATATCCAGTGATTAAAAGAAGTATAAAATGGGCTTGCTGGCAAAGATATATCAAACACCAATCTGTCTTTGGTTACAGAGAAGCCTTTTGCCATATCCTACTCCTCAGTTATGTGCTCCCAATGCAGGCTGGTGCTTCATGTCAAATGTCTTTTCTCAGAATTCTTTGCTCAGAACACTGTCTCTTGCCCCTCTCTCCCCACCCGCCCCTATACCCATATGTGCCAGATATCCACTAGGATTTGCATCATATTTAGCCCAGCTCCAAGGTCTCCTTCAGCCTTACCTAGCTCTACTACAGCCATCACCTCAGGTAAAATGATCCACTCTGGGGCCCCAAAATTCTTCTTTTATGGAACCTACAAATACTGCACTTCTTTACTGATGTGTCTGGTCTCTTCACTAGATGATGAGCATCTTGGTGGCAGAAGATTGTGTCTAGCAGAAAGCCACATTCCTAGGAAGTGCCCATTAAATGTTTGTTGAATGATGTTATGAAAATCAGTCTAGTAATAAGTCTCAGGGGCCAATTAAAAGAGTTGGTTGCCTGATAGGATACAAAGAAAGACTTCAGTAGATATAAATCAGCTAGAAAGAAGATGAGATTTCACTTATTAAATTTAATATAAAGATATAGATTCACTTTTCATGTTTGCATTATTTGCTTGCTGTGGGTTTCAAAGATAAACTACCTTCCAGTTTAGAGACTTGATACCTTATTTTATATATATTTTTGTCTAAATTTAATCTTGAGGTTAACTTATTACTATAAAATTTCTTTATTCATTATAAATCTCTTTTATTAATGCAAAGAAGACATGAAAAGCTGTGTGATTTTGCCTCCAGCAAAATCACTTGAATTCTCTGGGTCTCAGTTGGACTAGATAAATTTTGGTTACTTTTGGTCTTAATATTAGATTCAAATTGTAAATATAGAAATAGAGTTAGAGAGAGAGAAAGAGAAAGAGATAAAATTATGGACTGAGGCAGAACAATGAAAGAGAGATAAATAAATATAAAACTGTGATAATAGTGTCAACATTAGATATGTATACAGAAAGATGAGATAAATTTGTATAATAGGGTCATATATATTGTTCACAGGAGTATACAGGTGAAATTAAGATTAAAATATATTATTCTTCATACTGTACATAAAAACTAATTCAAAATAGATTAAGACCTAAAGGCTAAAAGTATAAAATTCTCAGTGGAAAACAGAAGTAAATTAGTCAATATTTTCTTAGATACAACACCATAAGCAAAAACAAGAAAAGAAAAAATAGTCAAATTTGGCTTCGTAAAAATTAAAATCTTTTTGCTGCAAATGATATCATTAAGAAAGTGAAAAGATGCCTATAGGAAATGAAAACATTAATTTGAAAAGATATATTCATCCCTATGTTTATTTCAGCATTATTGACAATAGCCAAGATATGGGAACAACCTAAGTGTCAATAGGTAGAAGAATGGATAAAGATTACATACGTGTGTGTGCACGTGTGAGTGTGTGTGTGTGCGTGTGAAAGAATGTATGTATGCAATAGAATATTACACAGCCATAAAAAAGATGAGATCTTGCCATTTGTGACACGTTGGATGGACATAGAGGGTATTATGCTAAATTTAATAAGTCAAACTGAGAAAGACAAATACCATATAATTTCACTCATATGTGGTATCTAGAAAACAAAACAAATAAACAAACAAAAAGCAGAATCAGACATATAAATACAGACAACAAATGAATGGCTGTCAGAAAGAAGGAAATAGGGGGTGGACAAAATAGGAGAAAGGAAGTGGGAAGTACAGGCTTCCAGTTATGGAATGAATAAGTCACAGGGATGATTGGTACAACATTGAGAATATAGAGAATGGTATTGTAACAGTGTTGTATGGTGACAAATGGTAGCTAGCATAATGGTGGTGAGCATAGCATAATGTATAGAAATGATGTTGAACCATTATATTGGATACCTGAAACTAATATAACACTGTGTGTCAACTATACTCAAATTTTAAAAAATGTTTTTAAACCTCAAAAAGAGTGAAAAGATAACCCACAGAATAAGAGAAAATATTTCCAAATCAACTTAAAATGGACTTGTGCCTAAAATATATAAAGAACACTTACAATTAAATAATATAAAGACATTACAATTTAAAAATGGACAATGGAAGGGGGGCTGGGTGGCTCAGGCAATTAAGTATCAGACTTCAGCTCAGATCATGATCTTGCAGTTTGTGGGTTCAAGCCCCACATCGGACTCTGTGTTGACAGCTCAGAGCCTGGATCCAGCCTGCTTCGGATTCTGTGTCTCCCTCTCTCTGCCCCTCCTCAACTTGTGCTCTGCTTCTCTCTCAAAAATAAATAAACATTTAAAAATCTTTTTTAATTAAAACAATTTAAAAAAAACAAAAATGGACAATGAATCTGAATAGATTTTTCTCCAAAGAAGATACACAAATTGCCAAAAAGTGCATGGAAATATGTTCAATATCACAGGTCATCAAGGAAATGCATATTAAACACTCAATGACATACCGCTTTATACCTACTAGCATGACTATAATAAAAAAAAATAGGCAATAAGTTTTGGGGGGAGATGGAGAAATTGAAACCCTCAATACCTTGCAAGTGGGAATGTACACGGTACCACCACTATGGAAAACAGTTTGGCAATTCCTCAAGTGAAACAGACTATGTAATCCACCAAACCCACTTCTATCAAAATCAAAATATCACATATTCATCCACTCAAAAATTTGTATGTGAATATGTTGTAGCTGACTTATTCACAACAGCCAAACCATAGCAACAACCCAAGGGTCAATCAACTGATTAATGGGTAAACACAATGTGATATACTGACACAATGGAATATTTATTTACCATCAAAAAATAAAGTTCTGATACATGCTACAACATGGAAAAACCTTGTCAACTTTAGACTAAGTGAAAGAAGCCAGTCACAAAAGACCACATATTATATGTTTCCATTTCTATAAAATTTTCAGAATAAATAAATCTGTGGGAACAGAAAGTAGGGCTTGGGGGAATGGGGTGTGACTGCTAATGGTTTCATGATTTCACAGGATTTAATTTTGTGGTGATGAAATATTCTAAAATTAGATCATAGGGATAGTTATACAACTCTGTGAACATACTAAAAACATTAAATTGTACACTTTAAGTGGATGAACTATATGGTATGTGAATTGTATCTCAATAAAGATTATACTTACATATGTACATGTATATATGTGTATGCATATACATATACATATACATACATATTATATAAGCACACACACACACACACACACACACACACACATGCGCGTGTGCATGCACACAGAGATATATCCCTAAATCTTGGTAAAATCTAAATCACATTCATGAAGCACAGAATCACAGACTTTGACATCCAGTCTCCCTGTTGCATATGGTACCTCCTAAAACACCCCCAGGGGTCAACCTCTGCTTGAATCTCAGTCAGGCATTTTCCCCAAACATCTTGGGAACACTGCAGACTGACTAGAAGTTGGCCTGTAATCCAAAGAAATAGTGTATGTATTCTTCTTGGTGCTGACTGCTCTTTTATATTTTCCCTATTAGTAGTCATTATCTCAAATACTCTATGCTAAAAGGATATGATCTTAGTTCATGAAGTGGAGCTTGTTAACTATGGTTCACTCAACAAGTATTTATATATCACCTATTGGATTCCTAGACTTGGATTAAGAATAATCATCATCAATTCACTCAACAAACACTCTCTGAGCAGCTACTCACAGCCTCTGCCCTTGAGGATCTTACAGTCTAATACAGAAAACACATAAAGACATTTGCAATGCAGGGTGATGAGTAAGGACTTTGATTGATGTAAGCACAGGGTAGGGGCCTAGAAAGGGGGCACTTAAAGAAAAGAGAACCAAGAACCACGGCTTTCCAAAGACTTCACCTTTTCTCTCTGGAGAAAAAGCCACACATACTCACCAGTGGGAGAATGGGACTGTGACCCTCCAAACATGAAACTGAGTGAGCCACACAGCACAATAAGGCAATGTCTGTGGTAGAGTTGCCATATTTAACAAATAAAAATACAGGATGCCCAGTTGAATTTCAATTTCTGATAGACTACAAATATATTTCAGCATATGTATGTCCCAGGGGCTGGAGCAATTAAAAAAGATATTTCAAAACTAATACAGATTGAAGAGATGATGGTATTAAAAATGGTGATGATGATTCATTCATTCTCTCGTGCATGCACTTATTCATTCAGCTAGTTGGTATTCACTATGTACAAAGCATTGTACTACCCACTGGCAATACAGTGGTAAGGTAAACAAAGGAACATAGCCCCTGTTCTTAGAGAGCTCTTAGTCAAATGGAGAGACAAACATTAATCAAAGGGCCACACAGATAAATGATCAATGGCATTTCTGATCAGCATTTGACAGGAGAGGTTCACAGAGCATGAGAGCTTTTGGGAAGTCAGGAAAGCCTTTCCTGAGTAAGGGAACATGGGGCTGAGATATAAAGATAAGGAAGGAGCACTGGAGCATGAAGAACATGCTAGAATGAGAAAACAGGATGTGGGAAGAGACAACAAGGAGGACAAGACAGGAGGGATGGTGGCACATTCATAGAACCGAAAGCTGCCAGTGAGTGTGGGCAGGAGGAAGGGGCCACTAGGTGTACATCCTCAGATGGCAAGCCACAGTTCTAAGCAGAAGTGTGGCAAGATCAGATTCTGGGTGCTCTGCAAGGGGTGGTGTGGAGGTTGCTGGAGCAGAAGCAGGGACACAGGTGTAGGAATTATTTGTCTTAACCCAGGAAATGGATTGCTGATTCTATGCTAGTGTTCGGCACCCTCTGACACAATCCACACTTTATGTTGTTGGATCTCAAGAAGTAAAACCGGTCAGGAGACTGGGCACCCCAGGAAAATGGCAAGGTCTCTAGGAGCAGACATGCTTGGGCTTATCCTGTGGCTGTCCCTCCAAGCATCTGTGTGGAACAGCAGGTCACTGACTCTCTCAGCCTTGGTTAATATCATCATGTATAAAATGTAAACAGTCTGCCTCATAGCTGTTGTAAACTCTCATAAAGGTACGTGATGAATCAAGCCATGAATAGGTCCTCAATAAACACAATTATCATTATTATCACCATTATATTATTATTGCATAACATTACAGCCATTTTTATTACATCATAGTGCTCACATACGTGCACATCCCACTGAAATGAAAAATAATCATTTCTGAAACAATTTGCAATGAGCCAAAATTATTTGGAGTATAAAATCATGTAGGCCTGGTCATGTGACTTCAGAAATACTTAAGAGTAAGAACTGGGGCTTTACACCATGGTCTCAGTCCTCACATGTCCACTCCTGTGGCTCCCCTGTATTTCTGGATTTTCATATCTTGATGCTGTTGGTTGTGTTTCTCTTGCTGATTTATCAAAGAATGTTATAGAAATAAAATGTGATACATATTATGAACATTCTTTAAATTAATATAAATCACAAGAAACATAAGAGCTACTACCCTGCACATGTGTTGGCTTCTGGTCTCCAACGCTGAGACTGACAGAAGGGAAGTTCTCTTTTCCAGATTAAGGGACGAAGTCATTATATTGGTCTGGATCTTTGTCCTAGAGGCTTATCTGGATAATGCAGTGCTCTGGTTGGGATGTTCAGAACCTGAACTGGAAAGCTTTGCCTGGAGAAACTCTGATCACACTGGTGGGGCTGGGGTGCAGGGAGGTGGTGCCAAGGGATTGCCAGGACAAGGAGCAGGGGTGCTGGAAGGAGAAACTTTATTTTCTCCCATGTGGAATGTTGGTTCCACAGAAAGGTGCCTGGGATGGGGAGTTTTGGGGAGCACAGGAATAAAAGAAGACCTCATTGTAGCATCTCAAACTCCAGACCAGAAGAAAAGGGGAAGGGAGGGAAAGCTCCGAGGGGAGGTCTATGTTACCTGCCCTCTCATGGCTGCTCCTCTGGACAAGACTCCAGAGCTGTGGCAGTAGCCATGAACTCACTTCTATACCTGGGATGAAGTGATGTTGCTCATACTCCTAGCCCAGGGGTTCTAGGATGTCTGTGCACAGGACCATGAGGAATCCCAGAAGCCAGAGGCTTCCAGACCTCTGTCACCCAGGCTGCTACAGGCCGGCCATTCCACCTTCATGCATTCACTGCTTCATTAAGTCAGCAAATTGTATTGTCTGTTTTGAGGCCAGATTATACGATGCTGTCGTCACAAAGATCAGCCAGATTCCTTAAGGATGTACCTGGACACAATGCACTGTAAGGCCATTTACTATGTGCTCTAAGAGGGAGGGCCCTTTAACCTAGTGTGCTCCCTAACAACTCTTACCCCAGAAGAGTGCCACATCCATTGGCATGCCTCTCTGCTTTTCCAGATGGAGAGCCCACTTGGGACGGAATCTGTACTGGTCTTTATTTACTCTTTTCCATCCTCCCAGGAGTCCCACTGAGTGATCACAAAAGGGGTAGATGTAAGGAAGAAATGAGTTAATGTCACTGAGAATTAAGGAGAATTTTCGGTGTGAGGATTCCTTTCTGTGGGCTGGAGAAGTCCAAAAGGAGAAAGGAGGGAGGGCACACACTGGGTCAAATGTGACTGACCATGGATCTATCAGTGCCTCAGAAATAGTACTTTTATTACTAGACCTAGAGCACAGGTCAACCCAGAATAAAAATCAGTGGGATGTGCACGTATGTGAGCAGGCCAGTCAAGGGAATGAAGCTCAGGTCACTGACCAGAAAAGGGAGCTCGAGGGGCAGCCAATCAGTGGCCAGGAGACAGCATAAGAGATTGTGGGATCATGGTAGGGACAGTGATGTGAGTCCATAGGAGATTGGAAGGGGAGGTGATAGGTAAGTGACAACTCTGTCACTTGGCCATAGGGGATTCCCCTGGGCTTCATTTCAAGGCCACATATGAGGGTAGGGAATACTCAGATGTGAAAATTCATGCTTTTCCTATTAATGCATCTGGAATTACAGACAAGTAGACCTAACCAGGCAGAGATATATGTTGTACGTTGGAGGGAGCACTCTAGTAAGTGCTCAAAATACAAGAATAATTGTTCTGGCCTTGGAGACCATCACAAGCCAGTGTGGAAGACAGATGAGGGTGCACATGACCTTTCTGTTAGAAGCCCTGGATGCTCTTAGAGCTTAGGGGAGGGTGTGTAATGTGACTGGAAAGGAACATGGTATCTGGTTGATGATATGGCAAGAATGAGGTCATCATGTTTTGGGGATCAAAGAGAACCAGAGAGTCCAAGACTTCATTGATGGACAACCAGCAAGAAAAAAGAATGGATAGCATAAGAATGGTCAGTACTAGCCTAAGAAAGGGTGGGGGGAAAGATTGCATTATTCAAAGAAAGAGTCCTAAAAAGAAGGTGATCATCATTGCAAAATGCCCCAGGGAGTCCATTCCATTTGGCTGTTAGGACATCAATAGTGATCTCAGAGAGACTGATTTCAAAGGAAATGTGTGAGTAGAAATCATTACTTATTCTTTCTGTCAATGAATTGGTCATATAAAGTGGTAAATAATAATAATTATTGGTGGTAAATAATTAAGAAGTGAAAAACAACTTTGTAAGGAAGAAGAAAGGCCAGACATGAAATAACCACCATTTCTTGAAGTTTTTGTTGATACATTAGGACAGTATCCAACTGAGTGTGAAATGTGAAGAATTGATTGCAAAAAAAAACAGAAAAGGAACTCAGGAAAGAAACGAATAATGTGGGCTGAGTTACTTATGGAGGTTGGTTTGAAGGACCAAGGTCATTGATGGGAGTGACCATATCATGATGATGATTCTAACATTAATGATGAAGGTAAGTTTGATCATGATGGTGGTTGGAGAAGAACTGTAATCTGTAAAATAAATGTGTTCCTGAGGGTTTTGTGTCACACAAGAGCAAATAGTTATTGTCCTGTACTAAGCCATTTAATTGAACATAGTAACTCATTTAATCCTTACAACAACCCTATGATTTATGTGATTATGTTAGCCGTTTCTGGCAGAAGACTACATTGAACACAGAGAGAGAAGTTAGTGACTTACTTCATCATACAATCAGAATTGCATTGAAATAGTATATAGGTCTTTAATTCATATGTATTACCAATGAAAGGCTATTTTCAATAATGTAATAAAGCACTTAAAATGACCACCTGATATGGAATTAATCATTGTATCATAAGAGGCATTCTTACACATTTTCCAGAGTGTCATTTGATTTAGTGAAACTTCCACCTGTTATTGGCCAATGAATACCCAAGAAGTGGGAGGGACACAAAAGGGACAACAATCCAGGATGTCTTCAAGTTTTAAACTGGGCAGATGATGATGCTATTCTCTGAGTTGAAATCAACAGAGAGGAGGTTTGATCAATGGAGGACTACGGAATGATTTTTATACTGTAAATTTTTAATTTGAAATGAGAATAGTGCCCTTGATTGGTAGAATTGGCAAGGCACCCAAATGAATCAGTCTGAAGCTCAGGAAAATGTATGGACTTTGTACATTGATCTAGGAGCAATGTAGACAAAAAACATGTTTCATACATCCATTCTGGAGAGATGGCACTGGGCATGATAACAAGGTTCACACTGTCACGAAGTTCACATTGAAGTTGGAAGAGGAGGGCACAAAAAGTAAATACATAAGAAGCCAGTTGTTGGTGATATGTGAAATGAAGACAAAGGAGCTATTTTAGATTCAGGGGTCAATGAAGGGCTCTCTGAGAATGGCATCTTAGCCATCAGAGTGACAGTGTTAGTGAAGCCACAGAAGCAGATAAGACTGCCCAGGAGAAGTGACGAGAAAAAGAAGGGAACAGGAGTGAAAGGCTCAGACACTGCTGAGGAGCTGGCTTTGTTCTTATTGTGTGACTGTGGATAAATTATTTAACTTTTCTGGACCTCAGTTTCCTAATTTATAAAATTGTTGGGGAATCAAGAATCAAATTAGAACATTACGTAAGTTAATGAATGTGACACACGTTCGGGCAACACAAGACTTTAGATGTATAGAAATGGAGAAATCAGACACACTGCCCTCCTCTTCATTATTTAGTTTGCTGACCTGTCCATCTCTTTGTTTCTTCGTTCATTTGTTCATTTGTTCATTCATTCACTCATTCATTCATTCATTTAATAATATAAAAAGACTAGGGAACCGACCCAGATGAAAGGTAGGATTTAACAATAACTTAGTTCCTATAACCACATGTTCCTGTCCCACATACCCCACTGTGCTGCTCCCCACCAAAATATTTATTTCAAAGAAAGGTTTTATCTATACTTCATTTTCCATTTTCTATAGTTTATTTCCAACTATATATACAACAGACAAAAATTATATATTTTGCTTTTTTAAAACTTAGAAATAGAGTATCATGCTGCATGTAATCTTTTTGGAATTGCTATTTTCACTTATTTGTGTGTTGTGTGCTGCTTTAGTTCATTCATTTGAGACAATGAATCACTGTCTCATGTAACATTGTCTATGTAACAATGACTCATCCACCTTCTATCTGATCTGCATTTAGCTTGCTTCCAGGCTTTTGCTGTTGCTATAGTACTAGCACTATTTAATTGATCACTTAATATGAAGAGTTAGAAACATTATCATTATTATTATTATTCATTAAAAATATAGTGGAGAAATAGGTATAAAACTGGAGAAAACGTAAATGTACCCTCCATTGGCAACTGGAAGCCTAAACTTGTCCTCTCTATGGCAGGAAAGGTCAACAGAGGTCTTTCCAGGGACCTCCTGTGAATAGAGACTGACCAGGTGACCCACACTCCTGAGCAGGCTTCAGTCCCCAGGCAGAGCAGGGCTGGGTCCTGCCAAGTTGCTAACATTGACCTGTGGAGTACTGCTGGCAAAAAAATAAAAATAAAAATAAATTAAGTGACAGGCCAGATAGGCTCAGTGGGTTTATTATTTTGTGACTCAGATGGGAAGAAACTGGAAAATATTTAGGGAAAAATATAGAAGTTTCCATTGGAAGATTTCGGCAGCTCAATCTGCAGGACACAGAGGACAGGAAAGCAGGAAGGAGCAACAGGCTGGGGGCAGTTCCTCTGATTCTGATTGTTGGAAGTCCTCCTGGTAAGGCCAGCAGCAGCCAGAACCACAGACCTGTGACAGCAACTGGGTTCCCAGACTATTGGACATTGCCACTGCCACAGCAACCAGAGTTCTGGTGTCTGTGGTAGTGGGACCTGCAGCATATATGGTGGCCCAGGCAGCAGCCACCACCCTCAAAGCTGGGGCCACAGCAGGGAGAGACTGGAGGGAGACATGGGGCTGGGCACTGGGGTAGGCAATTGAGGGACACTTGTGAGGAGCCTGGAACTTCTGCTGGCTTGGCTGGCAAGACATTTTGGGAGGAAGTCAGTAACCTAGGGAGAAATGCATCCAACCATCAGCATACAGGTGACAAGCAGATGTGTCCTTTATCCTGGCCTTCACTGAGTCCTCACCCAAGACAAGCTACTTTATGAGCAAGATCTATAAGCAGAATCTGGGAATGGATAGGAAGTGAAACTAACTACAATTAAATCTCTCTCTCTTCTTTTCTGTTCTTTCCCAGAGATACCAACCATCTTCCTACCTGGGCCCTACAGTCACCCCTGAATAAGGTCTCAGAACCACTTGAAAGCATTGCTGGCCGTAATTCAGAATCCTTACTGTGAAGAATTAGTCATCCTTAACATTTTGGGTGGATTCTTGTCATCTACAACAACACCTCTTGTTAGAGGACAAGAGAGAAGTCCACTTAGTCAACATTGTTTCCACTGCTCTGTCTTCCTTCTCCTCTTCTTCTACTCTACAGCCCATGGTGTCATCTTCTTGTTGCCCTTCTCTCCCTAACTTAGAATATTCCCAACCTGTAGCCTGTTTTTCACCATGTACTCACCTGACCAGGATAAGTCAGGGCAGGATGTGACAAGAGATCTGCAAGTTGCAGAAACCCTCACATGATTTCTGTTGCCATCACAGTGTCCTTGCTGCCAACCATTACTCCTTCCTCACCCCCTGCCTCCTGCAGTCCTGCTCCTGGAAACTCCCTCTGCCAAACACTCACTTTCACACCTGGGATGAGGTACTGCTCATGCTCCTGGTCCTGGGGCTCCTGGATCTTTATGCATGCAGGGTTGAGAGGAATCGCAGAAGCCAGAGGCTGTAGGATATCTGCCCCCAGTCTGCTGCAGACCAGCCATTCAACTATCACACATTACTCCTTCAGTAAGTCAATAAATATGCATTTCTTTCTTGGGCCCAGAATTTTACAAGATACCAGTGACAGGAAGGTGACAGATGGCCTTCAGGAGCATGTAGTCTTTAAGGATGACTCTGAAGCAGTGACTGTGAGTCATGTTCAAGAGGTTTTCATCTGTATTCAGGTTCCTGTATCTCTTATCTAAGGGAAGTTACACAGTTTTTCCAGATGTTTGCTTAAACTTGGACCCCACTGAAAGCAGGGACATGTTTTAAGACTCCTCTGTGTTCCATGTGTGTGGTATAGTATCTGACACAATACTAAACACCAGGGGAGAGGAAGGCAGGTGTTTATAAGGCACTGAGGCTGATTCAGAATCCCTTGTAGCAAGACAGATGGCCAGGGAAGTGTAGAACTACTTCCACTGTGAAAGAAGATTCCAGAATGAAGCAATCATTGCTAAGAGTCATTCAAAATAGGGTGGGAAGGATATTGAGGAAGTAGGACCTATGCTTGGTCTTCTCAGAAGACCATGAACTTTGGGCTTTGTCAGTTTCAACTGGACCCCTTCCTAGAACACATCCTTCTATGGCCGACTGAAATGGAGATAATGTAACATCTGTTAGCTAAATAGTCAATCTGGTAATAGATGGTCAGTTTAACTCTGCCAGCGCCAATCATAGTTCTTTCAAAACAACTTACATAATCTTGTGGTTTTGCCTTTATAAACTTGCACTTCTGTTGGCAATTAGCAATTCAGAGTACTTTCAATTTTGGTCATCTCTGTGTCTCCCATATTGCAATACCTAGATCCCCAAATAAATGCTCATTTTTTTCTTGATAGACACCACTAATACTGGGTACTAGTTCCTGAGAAATGCATTATTTGAAAACATAGCTCTGTGGGATCATATGGGCAAAGTGTGAACCAGGAGGAGTCTGCAGAGGCCATGAAAGAAAAGCTCTTGGAGGGGTCTGATCGCTGCTGAGGAGCAGTGGGCACACAGAGAGGACACGCTGCCATCTGAGGCTGTAAGATGCATAGGACATCTCATTATCTGAGACAAACACTGTTTTGAGCTTGGAAGTTCTAGCAGACTTCTTGCTTGAAAGGTGAAGATGAGAGCTTGGGAATTACAGTCACTGTATTGTTGAGCTATTGCATTCGGTAGGTAGACATATAGAATTGAGAAATAAAATAAGACATAAGTGGATTTCTTTAATTTGACATTGTTTGAACATCTACTAATCAGCAAACACAGGGTTTAACTGCTGTGAATAAGGAACTATCACTAATTTTAATGAGCTCACATCAAAGTCAGGGTATTTTTTTGGAGAACAGAGAAGTCTTCTAATAGAGACTTGCTGGGGTTTAATAGGCATATACAGAAGACACCACCTCACAGACCGGATTGGTTTCTTGGTAATTAAATACCATCTGAAGGTGTGCAGGTGTATAGGGTTGCTTTAGGACAGCACCCTTGGTGAGAAAAAAAAGAGGATACAATTTATTGTGGGGGCCAAGAGTAGGCCACCCTGAAATGAGCCACTTTGGCATATAGATTATTTTAAACAAAAGTTACTTAAGAAAGCCAATACAAGGATCCAGACCCTCCTCTGTGCCCCTCAAAGCAGGCAATAAAACTCCCATATGAAAGGTATCCTTCCTGTACTAAGAAGTAAAAAGACATCCCTCTCACCAGGAATAATGACCTTAAAGCCAATAAAGCTGTAGAAACAAACCTTGTTGTGTTGTTTTTTTTTTCTAATCTACTATCTCAGCCTGGATTCTATTTAGAATTCCTTAAAAGTTAAAACTCCCAAACATCTGTTTCTTTTTCTTGTCAATTCCTCACAGATTTATTGTCTCTTTGTTTAAAAATTATTTAAAAATGCCTTCCTTCGTCATTTCTTTGGGTCTCAATTTCATTATTGGGCCTCCATGTTCATGTAATACACTTTTTTTCCTCCTGTGAATCTTTAGGTCTTAGGTTAGAAAACCTTGAAGGGTAGAGAATTTTTCCTCCCCTACAAAAGATATAAATAGACACAGAGACTTGGGCATATTTCAACTTGTAATAGGTAGATAATGGAGTTGTAAAGTGTAGGAGCCCAAGAAAGAAAATTGAGACACCTAAGGTGGAAGAATTGAGAGAAAATCATGGCATTTTGGAAAAAATGGAAAGAAAACTTTCAAAAAAAGATAGGTTACTCACATCATAAAATGCTATAGAGATGAAATCCAGTAGATTTGACAATATTAAGGGCACTGGTGACTTTGGAAATAGCAGTTTCAATGGTGAGGGCTGAAATGGCTTTATAATAATTTTGGAAAGGAGTAAGGATAGAAGAAGTGGAGATCACTATTTCATGAAGTTTAAGAGATTGATAAGTGATGAAATAGGAAAAAAACAGAATGAAGAAACCACTTTTGAATGTTATACAGAGTAGTCAAATATAGATGCCATAATGTCACAATGGCTGAGATGTGGTGTTGATTCAAAGAACTATAGCATTTCAAAGAAGGGAGACCTTGATTTTTGCACCATGATTTTGAAGAAAGAGTTGTTCAAAAGCCAATGATAATCAATGAAAGTATAATGTACTGACCCTAAGCATACCCCCAGCCAAGAGAGTCTGGAGCTGACATTAGAAGGGCAGAGGATTGACAGGAAAGAAGGCACTCTAAATAGAAGGTATTATTAAGGACAGTCTTGGATTCAAAAATACTGAAGTTATCATGCCTACTTCTCCATTGGCAATCTATGCTGTCTTCAGCAAGTTACTTATATCTTCTAAACTAGTTTTATGGTCTGCAGAATAGTGATCATTGTCCTGCTCATCTGTAAGCATCACATGAGATATTGCCTATGAAGCACTGAACACAACATATGTCGCTGGACCTAAAAAAGTGGCAGCTACTTCTCTAACCACTCTTACTACTATTCTAATTGATATGGTCATTTCCCATGTTTTGGTATTTCAACAGTCATCATTCTGCCTGGCAAGATTTCCTGATCACAGAGAATTGATATAGAAGTCTTGTTGTTCTGTTTTCTTTGTTGGACTCACCTGAGGTTATAGGTGGATACTTCTGAAGATAAAGATGGCAGAAGAATGAGGGTTAGGTGTGTCTATCCTCTCTCATTTATGAAATCCATTCTGCATGCAAAGTATTGTACCAAGTAACAGGGTGGATTCAGAGAGATTCGGAAACCACCCTTATCTTCACAGATGGTCTTATAAAATTACCATCTAGAAGGTCCAACAGACAAGTGCTCCACCAGCTTCAACATGAGGCAGACAGAGACTATTCCAGATGAGGCTATTATCTGAGAAACAAAAGTATGAATGTCTGGAAGTCGAGTCTGAGCAACACAAATGAGCCAAGGAGGAGATGGGAACAGTGGTTGTAAAAGAGCAGAGATCTATCTATATCCATAACTGCAGCATGTAACAGTGAGGCATAAAGATGGGCAAAGTAAGAGGGATCTGGGAATGAAAAGCTTCTACAGGATTAGAGGGATGATAATATGAAAACAATGCAAAAGGGGTGTTGAGATGAGATGATGAGATGAGATGAGATGAGATGAGATGAGATGAGATGAGTTAAGAGGTCCACAACTCTTTGCTTTTAACATATAATTAGAGGACCACATAGTACTCTCTGATTGAATTAATGATTTTAATGTGAGAATTTAGAGAAGGACATGATTCTTATGAACTGGAAAAATTAAACTTGCTTTTATGAGAGTGATAACTAATAAAAATTACAGTGGGATTGATATTAGTGGTGGTTTCATGTCCATAATTCAGTGGGTGCAAGCAGGGAAAGGATGGTATAAAATGAACTTATGTTAATCTGAATATTTCCCATTATTTCTTATAGTATTAAGGATTTGTTTCCTCCTCAAATATATTTTCCAAACTCCCAATTAAAAGTACAATAGTTCTTTAAAAAGAGTTATTTTAAAATACAATTCTGATGAAACTTTATAGTTATAATAAGTGAATTTGGTTTCTCTGACATAAGGAGGCCTAACTTAGCCTTCTTAAAATATGTCAGTAATGTTTTAAAGGAAGGTTGAGGGTTTCTCTCCTTACCCCACTCTGAACCATGAAGAAGCCATGATTCTTTTTCAGACACCTGCAAGAATGTGAATTTCTATCAAGGCATGGGCATGACAATGGAGGAGATTGAGGTATGGGCACAGGGCAACATTTTTACCTTCTCCCTATTCCAGAAATGGGAGCTGTCCTCTTTGAGAAGGCATGGTCAGGTAGCTCTACACAGAAACAAAGAACACAGATTTCTTTTCAAAAGACATCTTCATTCATGGGCTGAAATTCGCCAAGAAATAGGAAATAAGTGGAGGGAAACAACAACAAAAAATTCTTTCTGACCTGCTAGTGTGGGCAGTAAGTCTAAGAAGTGACTTAATTATTCACAATAGCCAAGATACAGAAACAACCCATTTCTCTGTCAATGGATGAACGGGTAAAAAAAAATGTGGCATATATACACAATGGAATATTATTCAGTCTTAAAAAGAAGGAAGTCCTGCCATTTACAACAACATAGGTGACTTGCAAGATATTATGCTGAGTGAAATAAGCCAAATGTAGAAAAACAAACAACATGTGATTTCACTTCTACAATTTTTTTAAACATTTGTTCACCTACTGAGAGACAGAGAGAGACAGTATGAGTAGGGGAAGGGCAGAGAGAGAGGGAGACAAAGAATCCAAAGCAGGCTCCAGGCTCTGAGATGTCAGCACAGAGCCCAATGTGGGGCTCAAACCCACAAATAGGGAGATCATGACCTGAGCTGAAGGAGGACGCTTAAGCAACTGAGCCACCCAGGCACCCTACATGCGATTTCACTTGTATGTGGAACCTAAAAAAGTTGGACTCATAAAAACAGAATAGAATGATGATTACCAGGGGCTGGGGGGATGAGAAATGGGAGATATTGGATAAGGGTACAAACTTTCAATCATAAGATGAGTAAGATCTGGGACTATAATGTACTGCATGGTGACTACAGTTAATAATACTGTATTGTGTACTTGAAATTTATTGAAGGAGTAGATCTTACATGTGCCTACCCAGAAACACACACACACACACACACACACACGTAAGTGTGTGATGTCATGGATATGTTAATTAGGTTGATTGTGGTAAACATTTCATAATATATATGTATATCAAAGTTGTGTAGTACACCTTAAATATATATACAATATTTGTCAATGATACTTCAATAAAGATGGGGGAAAAAACTTTCCATTCAGGATACCACACAGAATTCTGTAGCCCTTTTTAAACTCTGTAAAGAGATTTTAAGTTCTTAAGATCTGATAAAGTTTGAAAATAAAGACTTCTTAGGGAATGAGAAAGAATGAAATCTGGCCATTTGCAGCAATGTGGATGGAACTGGAGGGTACTATGCTAAGTGAAATAAGTCAGTCAGAGAAAGACAGATACCATATGTTTTCACTCATATGTGGATCTTGAGAAACTTAACAGAAGACCATGGGGGAGGGGAAGGGGAAAAAAAGTTACAGAGAGGGAGGGAGGCAAACCATAAAAGACTCTTAAATACAGAGAACAAACTGAGGGGAAAGTGGGTGATTGGCCTTGAGGAGGACACTCAACGCCAAGGAGTAGGGTAGGGAGGAGGCATAGGGTGAGCACTGAGTGTTGTATGGAAGCCAAGTTGACTATATATATATATATATATATATATGACTTTTTAGGGAAAGTGTGCACCAACCCACAGCTGTGTGATAGATTCATAGTGGATTCTTCTATTTGGGGCTGTATCTTCAGTCCTTTGAGGAGGTTGGAAGAGCAATCTAGTAGGAAGGCAAAACAATAAACAAATATGTGATGTAGAGTTAGTAGTAAAGTGATCTAGGAGCAGGGTAGGGTGAAGAGCTGAGGTAGCGCAGTCTGAGCCTCACGGCCAGAGGTGAGATATATGGAGTGTTTAACACTGAAACAGGTTCAATGAACAGTTGATAGTATTTAGCTTGACTTTTTTCTGTCTGAGAAATACATGGAAACTATGCCTCTGAGTCTTCTCTACTGTCCCCTGGGGATAATCAGAATGGATTAAAAAATATAGGAAGTTCCCATAGGATAGACACATAAATGAGGAATATTCATTTCTTTATTTGATAAGAAAATATTGAGTACCACCCTGTGCTAGACTCTGGGGACATCAAACAGATAGGACCTAGTTCTCATCTCCTGTACAGCTTCTGTCTAGTCACAGCAGAACGTGCATGTGGATCAGACACGAGGGCTGATCACAAGGATCTCTGAGAATATTAGTCACTGTCTACTTTTCCCAGCCCTTTGGAGCCACACATACTATTCCACCCCCTCCCCTCACTGTGGCCCAGTCTGCTGCATCACCCACCTGTTCCACACACAGCTAACTTGCTAATCGTGCCATCAGCAACCATCAACAGGGTGGAGATGCTTACACCAGTGACAAGGAACGACATATTGTGACATTTTCCCTAGCTAACTTCTGTCTGAAGACTTGGCCTAGATTCTCCCTTGTTGTCGAGCATCAAGTCCCAGGAGAAGAGCTGTTATCTGGGTGCCCCACTCCTTATGCCCCTTTAAGGGATGCTGCCAGTTAGCTATCAAACCTCTACCCCATTTCCATTTTCTTGGAAAGTTACTTTGTTTGAACTTTGAGGAGGAGTCAAAGAATTGGAAGTACAGACTGTCAGGGCTAGAAACAGCCATTGGTGATTGTGTCACCCAACTTCTTCGTTTTATAGAGGAGGACACTGAGGCCCAAAGGGTGAAGGGGCTTATTCAGTGTTAGAAAAAGAACTGTTTCAGATCTGGCATGAGAACAGAGGTGGAAGAAGCTGGTAGACAATAGTCATTCGAATCATCAGATTACACCTTTTCATAATCAGATCCATAAATAAAACATTCTCTCATTGCATTTTACTTTAGAACTATTAAATTTCAAACCATGAGAATCTCTTAATAGTCTTGATCTGATATGATTGCCACTCTCTTACTCTCTAAGTAGCCTTTCAGGTCTACAGACAGAGCCCCTCCAACCAAAGACAGGACAAAAGCTGCATGGACTGTGGACCTAGCATGTACTGGGCACTATTTCAGGTAGTTTTATGATACACCATCCCTCTGAGTGGAGAGATCCTACAACTTGTCTGATCACATAGGCCCGTCTGACTCAAAAGTCCCAATCTTAGAACAACACTGGCTGTTGTTCCCCCTACATCTGCCATGCAGTTTAGATCAGTCATCTCCTTGCTCAAATAAGAGAGGCATCTCTCATGTAAAGCGACCAGCACAGTACCCAACACATAGTAAACCCTCAATAAATAAAAGACAATTCCCTCTGTCCTTCCCTGCAGACATCAAAAATCATATTAGCTATACATACATATACAATATATGTATAAGGTATTTTAAGGTAAAAAACTTAAATGTATATGACTATATGTTTATTTCTTAATTTTTAGAAATGTTATGAGGTCTATCTGTATGTATTAGCCTTATTCATGGATAATTTTGGAGGAGACATTTTCCTGAGAGAGAAAACATCATTAAAAATCATCCTACACAGGGAAGTGGGGTTAGAATTTGACTCAGAGGACTTTTCTTTTCCAAAAACAATTGTAGGAAAGCAGACTCATGGTAGAGCCCAAGAGAGTGGCGCCTCAGCCTATCTGAAGAGACAGTCCCCAGTGTTCCAGGGTAGAGCCCAAGAGAACAGCACCTCAGCCCATCCAAAGACACTGTCCCCAGTGTTCCAGGGTAGAACCCAAGAGAACAGCACCTCGGCCCATCTGAAGACACTGTCCCCAGTCTTCCAGGGATTGCTTCCATGCTCTGGACTTGCCATTCTCTTTAAATCATTCCCAATGAGTCCTTTATAGATAGTGTAGAAAGACCAGTAGTCAGGAAATCTGGATTCTTTTACATGAGAAATGGCACATTGAGATTTTTTTTTAACTTTAAAAAAAAACAGTAGAACTTTTTTTTTTTTATAAAAAATTTTTTTTAACATTTATTTATTTTTGAGACAGAGACAGAGCATGAACGGGGGAGGGGCAGAGAGAGAGGGAGACACAGAATCGGAAGCAGGCTCCAGGCTCTGAGCCATCAGCCCAGAGCCTGACGCGGGGCTCGAACTCACGGACCGCGAGATCGTGACCTGAGCCGAAGTCGGACGCTCAACCGACTGAGCCACCCAGGCGCCCCAAACAGTAGAACTTTTGATTAGCCTTAAAATGTCCTGAAACTGAATATTCTGTGCTTTTCTAACTCATCAGTTTTAGAGATGAGAGCTCCAGCATCATGCAATGTGAAGGTACTTGTGCTGTAGGCAAAGACCACCTGATGCTGGCACTTGATGGCTCCCTTACTCACAGAGCAGCCTGAGCTTTCATATGACAGCTGTACAAGCTAAGCCCAGAGCCAGGTGTATGAGCTACACAGGACAGGGTAGGAGAAAACCAGGTCAATATTACTGGGCAGTTGTTTTAGATGATCCTTTAGATGCTCTAAAAATATGAATTTCTTTTTGCAGAGAAAAATCAACTTTAATAGGCACAAATAATATGGTATCTGTCACCTGCCCCCTTGAAATCTCTCAAGTGTTCCCTTTGACCTGGTGGATATCTCCAGTGACACCATCGATCCTCACCTTCAGCGGCTCCCATCAGGCCCTCCTGCCCTTCTGTCTCACTGCACACTCTCTCCCTTCAGCTCCTCCCTCCTGCCAGGCCCCCTCCTCCCACAGAGTCCCTGGCTGTGCTCTTGCCTCTGCCTGGAGAAGCCTTCCCTTGCTTCTCTGTGATTAACTCCTACTCAACCTTGAGATGGAGCTGCACTTTCTCAGAAAAGTCCTTTCTGATCTCCCTGGCCAGGGAAAACTGGCATATTACAAGAAGTCAGGACACCCAGTATCCTTTATAGCTGTGCACCTTTATATTTATTTACTGGATTTTTTTAATCATTTATTCTCCCTCTCTGCTGTAAACCAACCCAGTAGAGATGGTGCCTGGAACAAAATAGATGTTCAATAACTATTTATTATGTAAATGAATGAAAATCAGACACAGAAGTTACTTCTAGACCTTCCAGACTGGCCAGGCTCAGAGGGGCTTCTCAAGTCCTGGCATCTGGTTACTCAGTCCCCTGAGGTCTGTGTAAGGGGAGAGGAGTCTCCAGCACCAGGTGTTGGGGTTCACTGGGAGGTGCTCCTGGAGGCACACTCTGGGTGTCTTGAAAGCCTAGATTCCATTGGCTGCTTCTCCATATATGCTCTTTCCTACATGACACACAGCAGGGCTCTCCCAAAGCTTCTGGAGTTATAGAAGAATATTTCTGTTCTACCCCACCTTATGCTTCCAAACTTAATCCCCTGCTCCATGGGGATCAAGAATTTTGATTTATTTGCTTTCAACATGATGTTAACTTTCTGGGGTCTAGGTGGTAGTTACATAGATGTGTTCATTAAGTGATGAACTTAAAATTTGTGTACTTTTCTGTGTGTTATATTTCAATATAAAACCTCAAAAATATTTACAAAGACCTTAGCAGCAACTCATAATAATGATAGAGACACAAACAGAGAGAGACCAAAAGTAGGAGAAGGAAATAAAAAAAGAAAGAGAAATGAAAATATACAGTAAAACCTTGGCTCGCAAACATAATTCATTCCGGAAACATGCTTGTAGTCCAAAACATTGTATATCAAAGTGAATTTTCCCATAAGAAATAATGGAAGCTCAGATGATTTGTTCCACAATCCAAAAAATTCATTTAAAAGTGATTACAATATGGTAATAAAATACAAAATAATAAGGAAAAATAAACAAATTAACCTAAACTTACCTTTGAAAATCTTTGTGACTGGTGTGAGGGAGACAAGAGAGAGGAGGGTTATCATGTAGGACAACTTTCAGTATCACTAATGGATGTTGACTACAGTACAGTATTAATACACTCATCATATACTGTATTTAATGTAACTATCAATAAGGGAGCAGAGGAAAGGATCTATGTCTGCAGGCAGCCTGACCTAGAATGAAGCAAAGCATTCCTAAGCTTACTCATGTATGGAAAAGCAAAGGACTATCCATAGGTGCTTTGAAGTAACAAAAAATATACTAGTGCCAGTTGTAGGCACCTTCCAATGTTCTGAAAAAATCACTGATTTCTGCCAAACACCACTGCCTGAGACCAAGCATCTGAGCATGAGAGACGGACACCCACAATCCCACAACAAAAGAGAGAAAGAGAGAAGAACCCTTGGCTCAGTTGTGATAATGTGATGCTCAGTGTCACTCATATTGCAAGACATCACTCGTTTATCAAGTTAAAATTTATTAGAAATGTTTGCTCGTCTTGCGGAACACTCACAATCCAAGGCTTTGCTGTGTATCATAAAGGGCAACAAGGGGATGGTTAAATAAATCACTGACTAGCCACACATCAGAAATGTCAGAAAACAAGCCACAAGAAGTAAAAGATACAATTATATGCACTAACAAAAACTGATGATGAATATTCACTATTAAATGAAAACAGATGATCACAGAGCAATCACATACTGTGATTCTACATTACAAAAAGGGGAGATCTTCAGGATATGTAATGGGTTGAGATTTATTAATGCATGTGTTTATTTTCATCTACATTTCTTCTACTCACTCTCCCTACCAGGAGAATTTTGTGTTTGCCTTTTAAGCTTTATAGTCTCTTCCCTTTTCCCTGTATAAAAACAATAGAAAGTGCTGGAGGGGCAAGGGGGAGGTTTTTGTTCCTGAGTCAGTTCCTCTGGAAAGGAGAATCCCAGGATTTGGTAAAGAATAGAGAAAAGTAACAAAGCAGCCAGAGAGACTCAGGCTGTACCACCAGGATAAAACATGATTTGGGGGTGGGGAAGGGGGTGGCAAGGGAGAAAGAGACAAAAGAAACCACTCTGGATGTTAGAGAGTATTTGGGGGTGTTCAGTGAGGGAATCTTGAGCATCTGTGCTCAGGATATGGGATAATTCAAGAGGAGAGAAAGTAGGAGTTTTAGAAATATGAGTTATGAAATGGATTCTCTACAATAAGTGTTGGGCTAGGCTTTTAGGATGCCACCCATTGTCTGCATACATTGGACCACTGGGCGCTAGACAAAGACTTAATCCAAACTCAGTATAGCCATCCTTAGAAAAGAGAGTGGAATTAGAAGTTAAAAAGTAACTTATTTTTTATCTATAAATGTCGTGCAGCTGACCCATGAACAACATGGGTTTGAACTTCATAGGTCCCATTATATGTGGATTTTTTTCAATAAATACAATATAATAAATGTATTTTCTCTATCTTATGATGTTCTTAATAACACTTTCTTTTCTCTAGCTGACTTTATTATGAGAATACAAGATAGAATACACATAATATACAAAATATGTGTTAATTGACTGTTTATGTTATCGGTAAGGCTTCTGGTCAACAGAAGGCTACTAGTAGTTACCTTTCTGGGGAGTCAAAAGTGTGGAATTTTGATGGTGTGGGGGATCAAGGCCCCTAACCCCTGCATGGTTCAGGCATCAAATGTACTATTCAAATGTATACATAAGCTCATTCTATTTACCTTATTGTTAATTAATAAATACAAAGCATTGCATTCCCACGTTCATTGCTGAAGGAGCAGCTCAGGGACCTCCAACACTGCAGGAGCCACTCAGTGCTGTAAGAGGAGACCACTGGGCTCAGTGACTGGGCTGCAGTGGGTTTGGCTGAGGGATGGGTTATGATTTGGGAGACCATGGGTGACTTAGATGTTCAAAGGCAGCACAGTTGTCCAGATGACTTTATGCCAGTGGTCCAGAGCAACCCAACAGAGGTTGCTTAGAAACAAACCCAAGGTCCCCAGCTCTTGTTGGAATGTTCATTTACATACTCACCAAACATGCTACCTCTTCTGCTCATTCACCAGGACTTGTGAAGCTGCTTTGAACAGCACTAACCCCCTACCTACTTTTTAATGTGTGGGTTTACGATCTCTAGTTATAAAAGTTTACCCCAACCCTCCAGAGTCAACAAAGTAATGGAAGAAGTGCTCATGAGGAAGGGTGTCTGGACCGAGACCCAGATGCTTATGCCAAAAGGCTCTCCTTCCTCTTGACAACGTCTCACTCACTACCAGGGGTGTTTCCTAGGCCAACATGGCCTCAGGGGAGTCCTCACCCTTTCCCTCAGATCTTGACCCTGTGGCTGCAGGAGGGCAAGCACATCAGATAAGAAAATGGAATCCATAGAGCCACTCGCACAGAAGCAGGGGCATCATCATGAGGCTCCTGAGAAGATCTGATTTCACAGGCTTTCAACATCCAGAAAACTGAACCCTGAGTTTACATATAGCAATCATGCTGCCATAAGGGCCTCAGCATGGCCAGATCCTCTCCTCAACAGAGGGCAGGAAAGAGGCACCCCCCAACCCCCAAATCTCCAGCTAACTTGCACAGGGAAGTTTATTAGCAGAATTCTAGAATACTCAGGATCCCAGGCTGGGATTGCAGCAGCTTGGTAGGCTTGTTCATATCTGTACAGACCTTTCCCTTTGTTGAGAAGCAAGAGGAAGACTTTCTGATAGAAAAGCATAAATATGGACCAAATACACAGGATGTCACTGTGAATTGCATTCAGAGCTTTATTCTTGCCAAAGTTTGGGGGTGCGCTAACTCTGGCAGGCTGCCTTGATAGAGAAGCACAGTGCACGGTGAAGCAGTGAGATTCTACATCACCAGGAATACAGGGAGGGGGCCAGAGGCTGGTGAAGGTTCCAGAAGGTAGAGCAGGGCCATTCTGTATTTAACAGCAGCAGTCATCCTCATGATCACAGCATGCAGGACCTCGGGACCTCATAGGGATAATTCCCAAACAGCAGCACCCAGAACCATAGCACCCGGAGCTACAGCACCCAGAGCCACAGCACCCGGAGCTACAGCACCCAGAATCTTCACAGCAGCCAGATGATCCTGAGTTGCAGTCCTGGGGCCGTTGGATCCAGCGTCTCAGGGGACTCACCCCGAAGGTCCGGGGAGCCAGACAGCAGTAGCTGGTGGAACTGGGAGCAGAGGATGGGTCAGGGGTGCAGCACGACATGGCCAAGCCACTTGTGGGAGCCTGAACGTAGTAGGTCTGGCCAGAAGAAGGGCCCTGTACATAGCACGTCTGGGTCTGACAGGGGGCTGGGCACTTCACATAGGTTGTCTGGCACGGAGCTGGGCACTTCACATACGTCTGGCACAGAGCTGGGCACTTCACATAGGTTGTCTGACACGGAGTTGGGCACTTCACATATGTCTGGCAAGGAGCTGCATATTTCACATAAGTTTGAGTCTGGCATGGCACTTGGTATTTCACATAGGTTTGGGTTGGGCAAGGAGTTACATGTTTCACATAGGTTTGAGTCTGGCATGGAGCTGGGCATTTCATGCAGGTTTGAGTCTGGGATGGAGCTGGGCCTTTCACAGAGGTACCTTTAGTACTCTGCACAGCTCCTAATCCTGAGCCTTTCACGCAAGATGGGGGGAACTGTGGCTGTTTCTGCTGGTCACACATCTTCCTGTGGCTTTGCAAAATCTGAAAAGAAAGGTCTCATCAGAACTAGGAAGGTTCCCAGGGAAATCCACAGCATCCCCTTTGAATAGAAGGGTCTGTAAGTGGAAGCCAAAAAGGCTTCTCAAAAAGAGAAGGTCACAAGCACCCAGACCTAACACATGCTGGACTGAGAGCCAAGCATCTTGTTTAGCTTTTTGCCTGTGCCTGGCTGTGTGCCTCAGTTTCCACAGTGGAAAATGAAGAGGTGGGAGGAGTGATGTATGTTTCTACCCAATTTTCCAAGCCTCCTCTCTTACTCACTTTGGTGACTGCATTATAGATTCTCCTTGGGTAATTCTTGCCCGGGTGATTTTCCCTTACCACCAGTTCTCTCAAGACTGGCTTCCCTATTCCCTCCTGCCAGGCCAGGCAGCCCCAGGAAAGGCAAGTTCTTATCAGTGGCCCCTGAGCCAGTGTGAGTCTCAAGCTGAGCCCCGCAGAGCCTGATGAGGCCAGAGTTTGAGCGAGTTTCCACCATTTGCTCTTCGAGTGAGTCAGACTACCACTTCACCCCATAAAAGGACCCAGGAGAAAAACACATGACTGCACACAGAAGGAGAGAGGACGGCATTTCTCTGGAGAATACCTTTCACGCAGGACCCACCACTCAGCTTAGCTGCCTCTCCCCATCACACTCCAGCCTCCAGCTCCCACCAGCTCTGCCCCAGCTCCTTCAGTGGCCGCCCTCATGACAAGTCCTGACCACCCTCATCCTACCCCAGAGCCATCTCTCCTTCCTGCTGTGTCCCTAATCCCAGGCACAGACTTACCCTCTTTGCTGACAGGAGCAAGACAGGAAGAAGCCAGGGATCTAAGGAGTTGGCTGTTGGAGAGGCCTTTTATAGGATGGCAATGAGGCAATTTAATGGCATCTAAATGAAGCAGGAGAGATCACGAGGACCAGGACTGGCACGGCATTAGTGAGATTCTTCCCCAGTATGCCTGGCTCTTCACTCAGAGGCAGGGCATGTCTCTGCTTGACACTGAATTTTCCAGAACATGAGATAAATGATTCCTGTGGCCTTCTTCATGAAACAAGTCAGTCTTCTTTTCCTAGAAGTTATGAGAGATGAGATACCTGTGAGATCTGTACCTACGAAGCCATTTCTAGGTCACTTGAGTCTTTAAGGACTCGTCCAAGATGCTGTCAGCTTCTCAGTGTTTCATACACTGTGCCCAAAGCTACACTGCTTCTTCCCAGCCAAAACAGTGTGTTCTTTCCAAGGGCCTCCATGGTGAATCCTGCTGGTTTGGGTTGCTGAGCCTGGTGGTCTTTGCCTCCATATGGCAGCAGCCCCCTCCCCCCTCCCCACCTCCCGGCCCAAGAACTCCAGGTTAATTCCATGGACTGGCAGGTTATTCTAAGTTTATTTGGGAAACTGGGTAGGAACTTAATGATCTCAGACCTCAGGTTCTATATCTGGGATGTCTCTCCTCAGCTTCTCATGCCCTTATGACCCCCAATCCTCAGCTTGTGCCTTACGGCCTCCCCATCCTCACCTTCCTGGACCTCACTACCAAACCTAGATCCCCAAGAACCCAGTACAGTGGGAATTCTAGCCAAATGAACACTGTGTGATAACAATAATAGAGGAATCTAACATTTAACTGAGTGTTCCTTATGTTCCAAACAGTTCCTGAAAGATCAAGGAAGTTATCCATTGTCACAAAGCAATTAGGTAAGAAGCTCAAATTCACACGCAGGCAGTTTGCTTTCATAGGTCATGGTCTTTATCACTATAACATGTTGCCTTTTATTTCTGTATGTAGCACTGTCCCTGAATATCTTCCTCCTTCCCTTTCTTCAATGTAGTAAATACAGCAAGAGACATGGGAATAATATGCATTAAGCGCATCCTGTGAGGTAGGCTATATTAGCCATATTTTGACAATGAAATTGAGACCCAGAGGCCTATTTCACCAAGGTTGTCCCATTGATAGGCAATGGAGTATTATTTAAACCCAAGTTTGTCTAGTTTCAGAGCCCATGCTCTTCCCACTGAACCATGTCAGGTTGCCCAATGCAGAAAGGTATCTTGATCCTGAGCCAAGTCCTGGTTGCAAACTGCCACTCCCTCATATCAGCCAATGTAGGCCCCACCATGGTCCCACTGCCTCTAAGGGAACATCTGCCTCTGCATTTTTCCATAATGGATCTCAATTTACCCAGGACCCATAAGCCTTAAGGCTCCCCAGTTTCCTAAACAAAGAAAACAAACCCCCATTAGTCCACAGACACTTCCTTGATGCAAGCCAAATCTTGCAGGGTCTGCCCCTGAACAATTTGGAGGAAGCAAGGGGGAGATTCAGCCCCAGGCTTGGAAAGTTTCCTGCTTCCCCACATTGGGTGGGCCTGTAGCACTCCATAGATTTGTGTGTGAAGCCCACCAGTCCCTGTCCTGAAGGGGATCAGGGAAGAGGGGAGGGAAGTGGTTTAAGGCTGCTCCATTGCCTGTCCTCCTCTGTCCCACCTCAGCTGACACCCAGGCCTGATGTTTTATGATGGAAATGGGACAAGGATTATCTTTTATTGAAGCTGTACATGTCACAGAGGGTAGCTCATCACATTTAGTCTCCATAAGACTGTGTTAAATAAATAAAGAGCCAAACTTGCCCAAGCTCACATAGCTAGAAGTGGTAGATCCATAATTTTGAACCCAGGTTTATTCCACTTTTTTTTCTGCCATATGTTGTTTTTAGCATTGAAATACATGAAGTTTTAGGAACCATACCTTTTAGCCAACAGACATGGTCATTAAGAAGCCCTCTATATCAGATGTAGGATGGGACAGCCCCTCTCTAGAGGGAAGAAAATGCCCTAGAAGGCCAACCACTTTAGGGCATGTCAACAAAACAGAAACTGTTCAAGGCACAAATAACTCAGCCCTAGTTCTGATTCTGCCATTGACGCACAGTGTGGCTCCACTGTGCCTTGCTATCTCTAGGCAGTTAATGTTAATGAAGTTATAGTTAATAAAGCCCCTCTTAGCTATGATATTCTATGATTATAGGGGCTTGTTCTACAAAGGAAATGTGTTCATATCCTAACTGCCTCTGCAGTTATTCCCACTAGACTATAATTTCTGTGCATTGGTAACTGTGGACGCGCTCATTGTATATCACCTGGCTCTAGCACAGTACCTGGGAACACTAACTGGACCAATGGATGAATGACTGAGTGAATGAGGATGCTTTACAGTACAGCCTAAACCAACTTCCTTCCTCCATGCAGCGAATGCCCATCCTGCTATTAGCTACTCTGTGCACATCATGATATCTCTCAGCTCTGATTGGCTCACTTCCTCTCCATGGGGTCAGGCTGTCAGTAATGGGTTTGACATCTTCAGTCAGCACGAACATCTCTGATGAGGATACTGTTTCCATGTGCCACCAAAACAGTTGTGTGGGTTGTGCCCCACGCATTTTATAGGCTGGAAAGGCAAGGTGTGGAGAAGTCAGATGACAGATACAAGTGCCAGGATGAGTCACAGGGTTATCCTCAGAAGGCACCACTTATCTCTTTGGACATAAGCCCATAGAAGCAGAGACCTGTGGATTCATGCAATAATAGTCTGGTAGACTCACAGGGTAATAGGTAGAGAGAATCATGAATTCACAGAATAACAGGATCACAAATTCAGAATCATGGCATCTCTGAGGTGGAGGGGACTAAAACATGTCATGGAGTCTGGCTCCTACCATAACACAAGGCAATATCTGAGTCTTAATATCTGAGGCTTAATGCGCTGCTCTCCTTAAGAAAACCTTCGGTCTTTAAAAGCTCTCTGCAGTCCGCTGGTTAGTTCATTTCCAGACTTACTATCTGGATAGTCAGAAACTGTATACTAGATGATCTTAAGGTCCTTTATAGCACCAGCATCAAGGAATCCTGACATGAATTACATGTTTGAAGTTGTACCCATAAGTGCATAAACCAAATCAAGATTTCAACTCAGTGGTAACCCAACTCTGACCAGTAAATTTGAGGGGCAAGTACCCAATTTGACATGTTGCTCCTTGAAGACAGACCATGGGCCTCCTCACATCCTGGGTGTTTTCCTTGATCAGGGACTGCAGGAACTCAAGGGCAAAATCTGGGCCCCTCTTTTTTTGTGTGGAAGAGAAGTAAGAGGAAGTGAGAAGCCACAGGAATAGGAGATGGAGGGCACAAGAATTGTGCAAGAGAAATCTCACTTCTGTGTCTGAGAAGACAATACAGAGGTCCCCTCCCTTAGATCCCATGTCCCTGTACCTCTCTGCTCCAGGCTCAACTCTGAGACTTTTGCCAGAGATCCCCTGAACCATTATTCCAGTGACAATATGAAATTCCTCCTATATTATCAGGAGATTGTATCATAGAACCACAGAATGGAGGACTGGCAAGGGTAGGGCCATTACAGGCATAGAAACTGGCCCCTATATTGGGACTGAAGCCCACAGAGAAGGGAAGAAATTTGATCAAGGCTACACATCCAAGTAGGAGCAGACTTTAGACAGCAATTTCTGAATTCCATCCAGGATACATTCCCTTACAACACATGGCCACTGAGTAGGCTTTCTAGGGAACACCCTCACCTGACCTCATCCTTGCCTCCTTCCTTATCCCCCAACCCCACCAAAACTACCACAAGAGGATCCAGTGAAAGTCCTCAAAGGAACATCCTTTATGGAGCAGAGACTGTTTTCATGTATGTAGAGGAGGGTCACACAGGATTCCCACTGTGTGCACATGTGGGTCATTGAAATTTGAGAACCGAGCCCCACCTGGATCAAAGCCTGCATTATGTCTGGGTCAGAAACACAGGGTAAGACAGCACCAGAACCCTCTTGATTACAGAGGCCAGGGAACACTGGTGCCCGTATATCCCTCTTTCTCCTAGAATGACCCACTGGGGTTGGTTTCCTTGAACTTCTGTCAGCCTTTCCCTTATTTTATTCTCTTATAACACACAAAAGGTAACTAGTCTCTTGGGTTTATCTACCACTTTGTAGAGCTGTTTAAGTTCAGAGTTTAAGGACCATCCCTTGAAATTTTTAGTAGAAATGGCCTCATCTTTGCATTTTAGGACACAAGGAAGTTCTCTGCTTCCTTAATACATTACTGCAAATATAATCCACTGAATCATATTCCCTATTGGAGCCCCCCCTACCTCAACCACTCCATCCATCCTTCCAGTGAAAATAGCATGTTTTGTCCTTTATCCCAATCCCCCACCCCCACCCTAAGACCAACACACAAAGGACCAACTTCATTCCTACAAACTTATGCCAGAGAGTACACGGTTCTCCTCACAGCCTGGTTACATAATCTTAGGCAATCTACTGAACTTTTCTGGATCTCAGCTTCTTCATCTGTAAAACAGAGATACCAATAGTCAGATCATGCAACTCTTCTGCTAAATGCATTCTAATGACTTCTCACTCTGTTCAAGGTCAAAGCCTAAGTCTTTACAATCACTGTCAAAGGGATACACAGACTGGACCTATGACCCCCCCACCCTTACTTTCTAACTTCATGTCCCACACTGTCCCCTACTCAATCCCTTGATACAATGGTCTCCTTGCAGTTTATCTGATGTTACAGGCACCTCCTGCTTCAGGGAACTTTGTTCTTTTTTTTTCTTTCCCCAAAATGTTCTCCCAGACACCCATGTGGCTAACTTGCTCACTTCCTTCAGTCTTTGTCCAGTTATGACCTTGGGAAGGCCATTGCTAGTGACCCTGTTTAAAAGCATAACCATCACCTACCTGGCAGACCCTATCCCTCTTCCAAGCTTTGTTTTTCCCCATAGAGTTTGCAACCATTTAACACACAACATATTTTAAGTATGTACATGTTTTCAATTTTCTCACATTAGACTGTAAACTCTATCAGGTATCTTCACCCCTTTCGTTCACTGCTCTATCCACAGTGCTTTTCTCAAGCACTTGGTGCCCTCAAAATATACCTGTTGGATGAGCAAATAACATATTTTTCCTTATTCATTTTGTTTGTCATCTGTTTCTTTATTAGAATAAATTAAGTGAGGGAGAAAATTTTATGTTTTGTTCACATCTATATTCTTAGATCTTAAAACTGTTCTTGGAACATAGTAGACACCTTATATATATATATATTTTGAATAAATACTCCAGACAAATATTAACATGAAATAAATCATGTGTCTAACATATGAGCAAGTATTAATTGAATGTGGGTTAGTTTTGCTAGGATTGCTGTCCATTATCCCACATCAACTATATGGAATAGTCACAATTGCATTCAATCCTGGGCAAAAAAAAGCCTGAAAGCAGATAGGCAGGGTAAGATAGGAGCTTTCTTTTAATTCAGATGGATTGCATCCCAAAAAGTCTGAGATCTCATCACCGCAGTCCCTGGTCATTTCTACCACTGTCTTCTACCCTTTTCTCAGACCAGGATTAGAATGAAGTTCTACCCTTCTCCTCCTCACACTCCATTCTAGAGACATGAAGCTCCTTGTTACATAGCGCTGCTGATTTGAGGCTCCCTGAAAACAAAATGCTTTTGTTTCCAGGGCCCTCCTGAGCAAACACAGCTATTTGGCAAGTCACAGGATGACAGGTAGGAGTCTGGCACTGCTGCCGTGGCTTTGATGCTTCCATATCTCTGGGTAACCCCAGGTGCCCTTCTTACTTCTTTATCCCCTCCAATACTCTTATAACAAGCTCTCTGCATTAAACTCCTCTCTATTTCAAATAGCCGTAGTAGTCTCTGGTCTCATGACTGGACACTGACATCCTGAAACTTTTATAATATAAATTACACAGTGCAATCTTCTCCAGGGAGAAGGGAAGAGGCATTTAAAAAATGAGGGAAATAGATATGCAATCTCAAATGGTGGTGAATACAAGAACAATAACAAATCAGGCTTATTTCAAAAAGGGTTTCTCGAAAAGCTTAAGGGAGCCATGTTGATGCTCACCTCAGCTCTTCATTGTTTCCTTTCAGTGAATTCATTTGAGCTCTCCACATGACTACAAGGCTAGGATGGGTCTGCAATATCTAATCTATCATATACAAGGCTTCTGAGAGACAGCCCAAATCAGCAGAGCTCAGAAACAAGGAGCTTCCTATCTCTAGGGCAGCATATGGAAAAGAGAAGGAAAAACTTCATTCCAATCCTGATGCTTGGGTCTCTATAAATAGTCTTCTAAAAACTAAAATTTAAAAAAAAAAACTGAAAAATTAAAAAGTCTGGGTTTCAATCATACTTTATTTAACCAAACTTCTGTATGTTCACAACACAGCATAAAGAGAGCACTTTCAAAGATGATCAGCAAGCTTTCTCCATCAGTTCCCAACTGGAGCTGGGACTATTCTGTTATCTCAATTCTCTTAAAAACAGTGAGCAAGTAGGAGAGAGAGAGAGACAGAGAGAGATGGAGAGAGATTGTCCTTAGGAGGTATGCATGAAGCAACAATTACATTTTTTACTTAATAGGATCTTCTGTCCAAATCACTTGAGTAGCATGGCTATTTTTCATCACCAATGTTTTTTCCAGCTTTATTGAGATATAATTGACATGTAACATTGTATAAATTTAACGTCCATAATTGCCATCTCTTTTTTTGTGCCAAGAACATTTAAGATCTACTCTTGTCAACTTTCAAGTGTAGAGTACAGTAAGTACTGTTATCTATAATCACTATATGGTACATCAGATCCCCAGAATTTATCATCTTCTAACCAGAAGTTTGTACTCTTTGACTCACATCTCCTCATTTGCCCTACTCCCTCCTAATCTTTTTTTAAGTTAGATTCCTCTGGGAATTCTAGTCCATCCTAATTTACTGACTTCACATGAATACTGCAGAAGTTTAGATTTTCTTGAAGATAAACATACATTAAATATCAATTCATTAAAGTTTAATTGGTTGGTTTTTTTCTAGTCTAGTAAAAGCGGTAAGTCTGTCTTTCTATCCAGGGAGGACAAGGATTTAGGTAAAAAAAAAAGAAAAAAATGGAATAAAAGCCACCAATAAAATTGGGACTTGAGGGGCGCCTGGGTGGCGCAGTCGGTTGGGCGTCCGACTTCAGCCAGGTCACGATCTGGCGGTCCGTGAGTTCGAGCCCCGCGTCAGGCTCTGGGCTGATGGCTCAGAGCCTGGAGCCTGTTTCCGATTCTGTGTCTCCCTCTCTCTCTCTGCCCCTCCCCCGTTCATGCTCTGTCTCTCTCTGTCCCAAAAATAAATAAATGTTTAAAAAAAAAAATTGGGACTTGAAGGTAAATTTACAGTTGCAAAGCACATGCTTTAGGATATTTTTCAACAACCTGAGTAAAATTGATATTCACATGAGGCCAAAAAGAGTGCAAACCCAAAGCATAAAGTTGATGGCTTCTGAGCAGCAAATCATCAGCAAATCCCAGGTGGGGAAGACAAGAGAGAAAAGGGGACAAAAACATCAAGCTGCAGTAGGTCTTTTGTCTTTTAATGCTTGCAACGCTGTTCCTCAGTGTTCCTCTTGGTTAAGGTCAGCAGCAGCCCCCAGAGCAGCAGTCAGATCCTTCAGCCTGTTGGCTGCTGCCACTGCTACAGCATTCAGAGCTCTGGTGTCTGTGGCGGTGGGACCTGTGTTGCCTGTGGTGGCTCAGACAGCAGCCACCACCCCCAGAGCTACAGCAGCCTCCGCCCCCAGAGCTGGAGCCACAGCCGGAAGAGACTGGGGGGCACTTGGGTGGACATTTAGGGGTGGGACACTTTTGCAGGCATTTGGGAGGGGGTTGGCACTGCTGCTGGTTCTGCTGACAGGACATCTTGGTGGGATTTCAGCCAACCTGAATGAGAAAACAGAAACATACCCAGAATTAACCTTCAGAGCCATTAAATTTCTCCCTCTTTTGAAATCCTCCTGCAGGGTTGGGGAAGGATATCTAAAATATGTGCACATATTCGTTATCCATTCATCAGTCAATGGACACTTGGGCTGCGGTATATATATATATATAGACTAGAGAGAGAGAGAGAGAGAGAGAGAGAGAGACTATCACTCAGCCATAAAAAGCATGAAATCTTGACATTTCCAACAACATGGATGGAGCCAGAGAGTATAATCCTAAGTGAAATAAGTCAGTGATAAAAAGACAAATGGGCACCTGGGTGGCTAAGTCGGTTGAACGTCTGACTTCTGCTCAGGTCATGATCTCGCAGTTCGTGAGTTCGAGCCCTGCGTCAGGCTCTGTGCCGACAGCTGGGAACCTGGAGCCTGTTTTGGATTCTGTGTCTCCCTCTCTCTCTGACCCTCCCCCATTCATGCTCTGTCTCTCTCTGTCTCAAAAAATAAATAAACATTTAAAAAATTTAAAAAAAGACAAATACCCTATGATTTCATTCATATGTGGAATTTAAGAAATAGAATGAGGAAAAAAAGGGGGCGGGAATAAAGAGAGAGGCAAACCAAGAAAAAGACTCTTAGCTATAGAAAACAAACTGATGTTACCAGACGGGAGAGGGGTGGGGGGGATGGGTGAAATAGGTGATGGGGATTAAGAGTGCACTTGTTGTGATGAGCATCGGGTGATGTATGGAATCACTATATATTGTACACCTGAAATTAATATAACACTATGCTAACTGGAATTTAAATAAAAACTTTAAAAAAAGATCTAAGTGTATGTAAACTTAGGTGTTGAAGCATATGGTAATAGCTCTGTTGTTAACTCATTGAACCTATACTAGGTTTAGTGTGTATTTCAAGTAACATCTTCATTCATTAAGATATAAGTGTTTGTAAACTTATGTGTAGCAGCCTGTGTGAACAGACTTACTAACCCCATTGAAACTACTACTTTACTTTTTTAGAGTGGTCTACAGTTCTTGATTCTTTTTTTTTTAATTTTTTTAATGTTTATTTATTTTTTAGAGAGGGAGAAAAAGAGAGAGAGAGAGAGTGTGTGTGTGTGTGTGTGTGTGTGTGTAAATAGGGGAGGGGCAGAGAGAAGGAGACACAGAATTTGAAGCAGCATCCAGGCTCCGAGCTGTCAGCACAGAGCCCGACGCAGGGTTCAAACTAACGAGGTGTGAGATCATGACCTGAGCCAAAGTTGGACACTTAACCGAGTCACCCAGGCGCCCCCACAGTTCTTGATTCTTAAGTGATTAAGAACAGCAGCTGAATTCATACATCAAGCAATATCCAAATGCTAGAATGAAATACTAGAATGGATATCTCATGTCCTTTCAAAGACATATTGAGTCCATATATATTGAGATATATATATGTCATAGATGTGTATGTATGTGTCTGTGTCTGTGTGTACACACACACACACACACACACACACACACACAGTATAAATTGGGGATCTGCACAGTCAGGGAAAAGCTTCCTTCAGAGCAATGGGCTCAGTGTTAGCAGGCCACTCACTGCAACTGTATAGTTCTTGGTCATATATCACCTCTGTTTCTGACCACATATATCACCTCCCCCTCTGACCACTAGCCCTCCTAAGTGGTTCCTGCTTGGTCCAGAGCATCAGTCCTGATTTTCTGTCCATGCCCACTGTTCTGTTCCACTCCACACTCCAGTCTGCCCCTCTCCCAGAATGGCATTCCACCTCCATCTCCACACTGCCCAGTGCCCCCCTGGGTCTCATAGAAACACTCACCCTGGTCTCAGACAACCGCAATCATGTCCCTGAGGAAGCTGAGCAGATGAGGTGCCAGCAGCAGGGACACCTTTTATATGGGCTCCAGGGCTGGGCTTCAGGTGAGCCATGCTTCTGGGAGGAGCAGGACATGGCTCTTGCACAAGCAAAGCATGTGCAGGTTCTTCCTGACATTCCCTAGCCCATTGGTTCTTTCCACACTGAGCTAGAAGTGGGAACTCCCAGCCTCAGGCAGTCTCAGTCAGGGCTTTGGGGGAACAAATTTATATGTGGCATTCTGTAAATCATATTCTTCCCCTTGGCTCTGGTTCAGGTTTGTGGAGACCAAATTGCTGCTAGAGGATGCTAACACCGTGGTCTTTAAAATTCCTTTTCTAAGGAGGTTATGAATGCCTGTCTTTCCAACCTCTGTCTTAAACTCACCCTTGTGTATCTTTAAGAAATATCCCTTTGGCCTAGATCCACCTCCACATTGGGATCCAGTAGCTTCTATGCAAGGTTTACCAGGTGCCATGAGGCTTTTCTTCCCAACAGGTTCAGTAATGTTTGGTCTAGTGTCCCAGTACAGTAGTGGGCTGGACAGCCAATGTGTGCATCCCTTCCCAACTCTGCATTCAGTGCTCTCAGTTTGGTAGCTTGAAATCTGCCATGGTGGAAATATTTGCATCTTTGAAATTGGCACCAATTCACATTCCTTTTTTTCCCCAGAAATCCCACTACTTAAACGTTTACCAAGATACCACTTCCCAGGGCTCAATCCACTCCCCTGGAGTAAACATTGCTCTTTTCATTGGGTCAAGTCCATGAATCTGTGTGTGGGAATAAAGCCTTCAATCAAGGCACCAAAAATCTTTTACAGAGCTGCTTCTCTAAGAATCCTTCAGATTGGATCTTGGAGGTTAGCATATTTGTACTTGTACTTGGGTCAGCCTAGGGAGGTGGAGATATAAAATGGTCTTATGTATGGGCATGTCTTGATTCTTGTTGAGAGTTGTGTCATGACTCTGCTCTGTCCCATGGAGTCCCCCCATGGAGACAACAATGAGAAGTCTGGTAGCCCTGTCTATGTTTCCACTAAGTTATAACCCTTCTCAGAAAGTCTCCCTCCCTCCTCTCCTTTCCTCCGATCTCTCTCTCTCTCTTTCCCTCCCTCTTTCTCCTCCAATATGTCTCTCTCTTTCTCTTGTTCACATACATGGACACACACACACACACACACACTCACTCACTCACACACACAGAGACATGGGCATACATGCACCATGGTAACCATTAAGGAAACGCATGAGTTTTCTTAACATACAAGAAAATTAGGATACGGAAAGAGTTCTTCCCATAATTAGAAAAACAAACTAAAAAACGACACAAAAATATAACCCTTTCTTCTATCTCAGACCACAGACACCTAAGATGAGAAAATTTAGTGTTGAATGTTCCCAATTATGGAAAGTTCCTCTTGATAGCCAACTCTTTCCATGTATTTTCATAAGATACATTTGTTTATGTACAAAATAAACAAAATACCTCTCACAAAATACCTTCTCACAAAGTACCTCTAGAAACATCTATCATGGAAAATAGGTGCCTGATGATGACAAAGTTGATACTAGTGTTTTGATGATGAATGTGATACCAAGGACAAAGATGATTCAGTTCCAAGCTTGCATTCCTTCCCTGCAAGGACCAGGAACTAACTGCCTTTGTGTAACTTGGGCAACAAACTCAGAATGCATGTGCTGGGTAGGGTGGGAAAGAGTTTCCTGGCAAGCATCACTCTATGAATGGCCTTCTGTCATTCAATGTTACATTACTCTCTGGCATACAGTACATACAGTACATGTCTATACGTTATGCTATGCTCACCACTAGTGTAGTCACTGTCTGTCACTATACAACATTATTACACTATTATTGACTATATTACCTATGCCGTACTTTTCACCCATATGACTTATTTATTTCATGACTAAAAGTGTGTACCTTTAACCTTTGGTATTCACTAATGTCTGCACAAGTAAGCATCATAAGCAAAGTGACTAATAAGCAGAAAAAAATAATAGGAAGGCTGAAGAGTGTGACCACTTGCAAGAGTGTGACCACCATGTTTGTTTCAGAGGTTCAAGATCTTGGGAAAGATGCAGAATCAAGAGGCAGAATCTCAGGGGTGCCTGGGTGGCTCAGTCAGTTAGGCACTGGACTTCAGCTGAGGTCATGATCTCATGGTTCGTGGGTTCGAGCCACGCATCAGGCTCTGTGCTGACAGCTCAGAGCCTGGAGCCTGCTTCAGATTCTGTGTCCCCCTCTCTCTCTGCTCCTCCCCTGTTCAAGCTCTGTATCTCTCTCAAAAATAAATAAGCTTAAAAATTTTTTTGAAAAAAAAAAAGAGGCAGAGTCTCCTAACAGGATGGACTTAGGGGCAGCAGTGAGATCTCTAAGACTTATGTTGATGTTTTTGATGGACCAGATGAGGAAGATAAGGTTGAAAAGGTAAAATGTAGGCACAGGTCCTAACTAACTTGTAACCCAATAATTTTTATTTAATTTTGTTCCCTTTATCCGTAGCAGGGAGCCATAGTTCCAAGTGTGGGAGCAGAGTCCAATTTCTGGCCTTACTACCACCTTCACTTGTGACTTTGCAACAGTGACGTCACCTCTCCACACCTCAGTTTCTTCAGCTGTCCTCCTTCCAAACTCAAAGAATCAGTCTTCCAAAGACCTCAAATGTTATTCAGAAAAGTATGTACATAACTGTCTCAACAAATTCTAAAAAATACTTAATAAAATTCAATATTAGATCTCAATGAAAAAGATCTTAGAAAATTTTGAGAAATAGGATTATCTGTGAGATGATGAACACAATTTGTTTCACATAAGCAAAACTCATAATGTGCCAATTACCGTTATAAATTAGTTTTTTGCTGAAATTTTAACAAATTAAATAGTATAGAAACATGTATATGATATATATGTAAAAGAAAGAATGACACAAAACTATCATCAAAGTAAAACAAAATAATTGATCTGAATATTGTTAGAATTAGTAAGAAAATTCTGTAAATTGGCCACATGCTATAAATAGGCAAACCCTGGGTTCAGTCTATGAGCTCAAGTGGCCCTTTATGTAAAGCCACTAACCATGAAATATTTAAATCACCTGAATAAAAATTATTCAGGACTCATATTAATGAACCTAGAAAATCACCTACAAAAGAGTTGAATTATGAAGAATCATGCCATTCTCTTCTAAGGGAAGAGCAATTTATATAATTAATAAAATAACCAATCAAATTTGTAGCATTTGTTAGAGACACAAATGACTACATTATGTAACTTAATGAATTTCAAAATCACATGTGAGCAATAAGAAAATATAAGAGCTTAGAGATAAATTGGTAATAGTTATTTAAAAATTCACAAAATAGAGGGGCACCTGAGTGGCTCACTCAGTTGAGTGACTGACTTCAGCTCCAGTCATAATCTCATTCGTGGGTGAGCCCTGCTTTGGGCTCCCGCTGTCATCTCAGAGCCTGCTTCAGATCTTCTCTCTCTGCCCCTCCCCCACTTGCACTTGCTTCCTGGCTCTTTCTCTCTTTCTGTCTCTCTCAAAAATCAACAAACATTGGGGTGCCTGGGTGGCTCAGTCAGGTAAGCATCTGGCTTTGGCTCAGGTCATGATATCGTAGTTTGTGAGTTCGAGCCCTGCATCCAGCTCTGTGCTGACAGCTCAGAGCCTAGCACCTGCTTTGGATTCTGTGTCTCCCTCTCTCTCTGCTCCTCCCCTGTTCATGCTCTGTGTCTCTTTTTCTCTCAAAAATAAACTTAATAAATGAATAAACATGTTTTTTTCACAAAATAGAGAATTCAAAGAAACAATATTTGGAAAAACGTTGACTCTCCCAAATAAAGAAATACAAATGAAAACAATAAAATATAATTTTATACCCATCATTGATTATTTTAAAGAGATACTCTCCAATTCTGTGTTAGAGCCATTAAAACCACCCTCTTACATAGTTCCGTTACAAAATCTTTATAATGAATTCTAAATTGGGACATTGAATCTTAGAAAATATTCTAAAATTCAAACAAAACTTCAGAATTTTAAGATGTTAAGCTTTGTGTTATTTACAATCATAAACACACAAACCATCTCTAGAACAAGGGTACAAAAATAAAATGTTGATTAAATAAAAAGTGGTCATGATATAGGAGGTGATTTCTTGAAGACTCTGCTACTGTGTCTGGGTCTACCCACTCCTGGTCTGAACCCTCTGCCCCAACAGATGCATCCCTGCTTTTGCTGCCATCATCTGAAGTAGCTCTGACTTGAAGATTGAATGGATCTCGCATTTGCTTCACATGGCAATGGAAGAGGTACACAAAATTAAAGATCTCATTATAACAGTTTCTGAGGATCCCAGCTCTGAGAAGGGGCTTCAATAAAATGGAATAAAACACAACTCTGATCATACAATTTGAACTTTATTGTTGAATAAGGTTAAAAGATCAAGAGCAAGTCTGGTTCCATACTAAACATTGGGGATTATAAATCCACTGAGAATTCCAGCTGGAAAACCTCTTTAGTCTACATAAAGCATGATGAACCCAGGAGGTAGAGGGTAAAAAGATCAACAAAGAGAAAAAAGCATCTGGCCTGGGAAGGCCCAGGAATATCTGGCTTTTCCTTCTTTGCTCTTCAGTGGTCCCCAAGGTCACTAGTCAGCAGCAACCCACAGAGCCCTGGCAGCAGCTGGAGTCTCCAAGGACTCACATTCATAGTGCCAGCTCTGAAGGAAGAGACGGGGCCTGTAGTGACCCAGACAGCTACTGCCACCCCCAGATATGAAGCCACTGCAGGAAGAGACTGGAGGGTGACATGAGGCTGGGCACTGGGGTGAGGGATGCTTTGGAGGGGTTGGTATTGCTGCTGGCTCTGTTGGCAGGACATCAATAGAGCAGAAGTCCAATACAGCTGAGAAAGAATACAAAATATTTTCATGTGCACGAAGCTAATCTAAGTAGTGTTACTTACACCCCACTTTTACATCTTTTTGCCTAGAAATGAGTTAACCTTAGAAAACATTTAAGAAGTCATCCTGCAATTTCAATAAGTTTCATGTTGATCTATGCACTAAAGACAATGTTTTTTCATTCCACTTCCCAGATGAGTTCTGTGTCTGCAGGGAATTAAGAAGAGAGAGTGGCACCAGCCTTTCCAGACTTGCATGAGGACCCTGTACCTGGGTAGAAAAGGGCACTCTTCAGAGACGCGCCTTTAGGAAGTGAGTCCCAGAGCAAAGCTGACATAGGCTTAAGTACAGCTACTCTTCCCCATCCAGGAAAAGTGCCAGTTCCAGATGAGGCTCCTGACAAGTGTCATCAAGAAACATGGCATTTCTCGGAGCGCCTGTGTGGTTTAACATATGGTTCCTATGTTAAAAAGTTGATTCTATTTTAGATACAAATAAAACAAATCCATTTCATATGTTTCCTCAAATATCACCTTCTCATGGCTGTATGATGGCTCCACCCATTCCTCCTCTGAAAACTCACCAGTTATGTCTCCATCCCTGACCAAAATCTACCCAGGGCTTCCAAAAACATTCACCTTGGGCAGTGTTGTTTGCAGGTATCAGGACAGTGGGCAGGTATCAGGACATCTTTTATAGGAGAGCCAGATGTAGGCTCTGAGGTGAGCTATGGCCCTGGGTGAGGCAGATGGCAGCATCACACAACTGCTCTGTGTGCTGGGTTATCCCTGACATTCACCTGCTCCTTGCTCTGTCTCCTAAAGTCCTCCATTCAGCTGCCCTAAGACTATGGTCTCCAGTTGCCCAAAGCTAGAGTCAGGGTTCCTGACTGGGAATTTCTCAAGATAGAATCCCAATGACTGAGCCTTGGGACCATGTTCTGTTTGCTCAGGTCACCATAATCTTATGTCTAGTATCACATGGCATGGTATGTGACTGGCAGTTCTGATCTGGGTCATCTGAAAACATAAAGCAGATGTATAGTTGTTCAAGGACAAAGTATTATATAATAAGAAGACAGAGCCATGGCTGCCAGTGGGTTGTTGTAAATTAAGGCTCAAAACTATCATAATATAATTGGAAATGATATATATGTATTGGCTGATGTGGAGAACAAAGACTAAAGAAATGTAGGAAAAATTAAATTTCTTTACAACTTGCAGCCCATTTATAAATATTTGGGGCAAACAGAGTGACCATCCTCAAGGAACTTACAACTATCTTATTGTTAAGGCTTTGCTAAAGGCAAAAAGCAAACTTAGCTTGACATTAGCCAGACCTCCAGGATCCTCTAAGTCTTTAACATATGAAAATCTTTTGGGAAAATTCCGTTATCTCTACCTCCACAAGTTATTTTTTGACAGTCATCCTTCAAACATATGCTCCCCGATATATATATATATATATATATATATATATATATATATATATATATATCTGAAGGGTCTCATGACTAAGGTTTTGCTGTACAGTAGTAAATGACCTTATCTTAACAGCACTAGCTCCTCAAGGCCCTGGAACCCTTGTGTCCAAATTCCTTAGAGACTTATGCTATCCCTAAACCCCACAACTAAAAAGTATATAATCAATTGCTCCTCACAGTTACTGTGCAGTCCTTTCTGAGAACAGATCCTGTCCCCATGCTTTAATAAAACCACCTTTTTGGACCAAGATGTCTAAGAGTTCTTTCTTCACTGCTCCTGAACCCCCACATCACATCACATCACTGGGTAAACAGTAAAACTCAGTTATTGAGTTGAGGGGTCCCTAACCATGAAAATATTGTAGTAGATGTTCTCAGTGTTACAGAACCAGGCTGAAACGCTGGCGGAAAAACCAAGTGGCACTTGGAGATCTTGGTGGATTGGAGATTTAATTAACACCAGCGGGCTCAGAGGAGACTGTTTCTCAAAGGTCTGAGCCCAGAATGCAAGTGCAGAGGGTAATTTATAGCCAACAGCCTCCATATCTGTGGGGTTTTTCGTGTGCACAGCAAACAAAGGAAGAAGAAACTGGAGGAGGGATCTCTAAGCTAGAGACCAGAGTTTGTTTTGGTCCAATCAGCCATCTTTGGTGTACTTTATCCACTTCTCCAACATTCCCCCCTTTGATGCCTTTAAAAAAAAAACTTTTAGTAGGCATCACCTTTCAGTTTTACAGGTTGGTACTTTCAGAAGGCTAAGATATGTGCAGTAGTTTAGCAAGCAACAGCGTTTTCAATAAAAAATACCATGGCATTCAGTATACAAGAGTCAATGGATACAAGTAAAATTATGGAGAGGAGGGCCCCACCAGGGCAGGAAGCCAGGATGCCCAATCTGTGAGATCCCATCCTTTCCATTGATTGATACTTTCCTGTTGTCTACATTGAATTTTTTCCTTGAGTTCCTTAACCTTAGTTGTAACTATTCCTGACTGGTTTATGAAATAGCAACATTCTTCCCCCAGAAAGATGCAATTCCCTCCTTTTTCTGAAGTGAGGAAGTCAAGGGCTCACCTATTTTGGAGTGTCACTGCCACCAGAGAGTTTATTTGGCTTTGTAAGGTTACCAGAGAATCTGCCACCTGTTCCATGTCTTCATTTAGCTCTTGAGATAGTCTATGGTATAGTCCAATGGATGAATCTATGCCCCTTATTCTGGTTCCTATTCCTGTCACAATTCCCGCTCCTATCAGAACAGGTAGCAGGACTGCCCATTTAACCTGGGACTTGGGGCTAAAGGCTGTCAGGTGCTGATCTTCAGTGTATACTGATATCTCTGGGGTTAGGAAGACAGAATAACATATCTGAGTCCAGTTGGCCTCTAAGCATCGGTAGGCTGAATTAGAACATAGGTAGAACACCCCAGGGGTTGAACATAGGGTTGTATTACTCTTTAAGGTTATATTTCTTCCGTATAGAGAGGTACCGTTCATCACCACTGCTGTGGTGACTGCGGTGGCAGTGACCACAGTGGCAGTGGCGGCATCAACTGTGGTGGTGACTGTGGCAATAGCTACTGTGGCAGTGGCAACCACTGTGGTGGCAACTGTGGCAGAGATGACTGGTGGCAGTGACTGCAGTGGCAACTGTGGTGCCGGCTGCAGCACAGACCGCGGTGGCGACTGTGGTGCCGACTGTGGTCTGGGTGGCGAGACAGATGGAGGAGGAGTTTCAAGCTCAGGGGCAGTGGGGAGGGAGCTTGGTGAGTCATAAGGAGGTATTGGAAAGACAATATCTTCCTGTGCATCTCCTTTAAATATTAGAGGAGCGGTGCGTTGCTTCTTTGGCTTCCTGGGTGAGCATCCGGATAAAGTGGCTGAAACCTTTGCCTGGCTCTGTTTGCTAACGATGAATCGCACCCAAGGCGGGGGGATTTTGTACAATTTCAGGCCAGGAGTCAATGTATGGAAATTGATCAGAGTGGCCTGGGTTCCCTGTGACTATTAGCCAAACCCGCTGCACTATTTTAGCATCTAATGTCCCTTCTGGGGGCCATCTTACATTGAATATGGGCCATTCTAGTTCACAAAAGGTCCTTAACTTCTT